>NC_058374.1:55635000-55942500 GCF_018350175.1 Felis catus
GAATTAAAAAAAAGTTCTAGGAAATAACATAGTATGTTCTTTGCATTATAAAATTATCATTCATTCTAAAAGTCCTTCGTTTTAGGGACTTAGTTTTAGTTTTTGGCCAAGACCAGGTCATAACTGTATTGCTCTTGGACAAAAACTGTTCTACCTACTATCCTTGCCTTATCCCTGCTGATTAGCAAAACTTGGCAGCACAGTCCTTGAAAGTGATATGTTCTAGTTTCCTGGAGACTGTTTAATGTATGGACTCAAAAAGTTCCAGTCTTGGAAAAACTTCCCTTAAAAAGATTTCAGTAACCCAAAGCAGCATAGTCAACTTCCACCATCTAACCTCACTTAGAAAGTATTTTCCTGACTGGTTATGGAAGTTGCTCACCATCACAAATCTGTGATTAGACATCCTACCATTTCTCAGCCATTCACTTCTGAAATTTTGTAATTTTCGATATTCCTATAATGGTTGTGAAACTCAAATTTTGTTTTTCTTCTGCAGTGTTGCTCCCCCTAGTGCTGAGTCAAAACACTGAATATTCGTGAAACAACCTAAGCATTTTGTTAAATGAACTAATAGAAAAGATAACTGCAGAAAGAATTCTAGCATTTACACACTAAAAGTATTTTATATGCAAATCAGGGATAGGGTCCTTGTCATCACCATATCTCCATCTGGGAGTGCAGCATTGACTCCTAGCAAATGTCCTTTCAACCAAACTGCGGAGAGAATACATAGAATGGGGAAAAAATTAAAACCGTTTCTACCTTAAATTTTTAAATTTAAAATATGTCTTGTATAATGGCACCTAAATTTTTAGAAACATCTTATCATACAACAGCATTATTTTACTAGCTATGAAAACATTGAATAACTAATTCTTAAAAAATTTTTCCACATTTTTCAAAGAATGAAGTACATGATTAAAATACACTCAGAAAGAAGCAACTTAGCACTTTCCAACTTAGCAGTGAAGTGACTCTGAATGTTGGACATTGTGTCCATAGACTTTTGAGGAATTTGTCTGCATGTCACAGGCTAGAACTACTGAATAGCCATGAATCCCATGATCCTTTAGGGCTAGTGATAGTTTCTCGCAAAACTTATTTTACCCAGTCAGATTTACCCAATGAGAGTTCTCTTGCACTCTGTCAACAGCCTGCCATTTGCTCCCAGTCTTTTCTTTACTTTTCACCTTTCCTACCCAACTCCCCTAAATCTATGTTCCTCCACCCTCTGGTTGACCAAACTTTTTGACTTGCATATTGTTGACTGGGATCATTGTAACTGCCACTTCAGATTGGATCAAGGACTTTCCATTTGAAGTAACAGTGTTCGTAAAGGATACACAATTGGCCTATGAACTACTCAGGGGCTAGGAGAGCCGACCTCCCCCAGGCGAAAACCAGTGTAGAACATTTAACCTCCCAAAACATAACTACTAATAGCCTACTGTTGACCAGGGTCTTACTGATAGCACATACAGTTGATTAACACATATTTTGTATATTTATTACGTTGTGTATTCTTACAATAAAGGAAGCTAGAGAAAAGACAATGTTACTAAGAAATTGTAAGGAAGAGAAAACACATTTGCAGTACTGTAATGTATTTATATATTAAAAAATCCGTATATAAGTGGAAACCCATGTTATTCAAAGGTCAACTGTATTTCTTATGTTAAATAACACATTTCAAAAATATTATTGAGGTGCAAACATTTAGGAATGGCATACTTCTCCATGTCTGGATATCATATACATAGCTTACACTTCAACAAACATGCTTTCTGTACTGAAACTATCATATTAATCAATCCCAGAAAATTTTGGTTCACTAATGCTCCATTTCATATTTCTAAATACAATTTTTTATGTAGTGCTAGTGTAAGGAGCACTTACATTTTTTCAGGATGAAGGAGCTGCTTTGGAAGAGGTAGTTTTCCTACTTGTAAGAAACAACAGTAAAATATAATGAATGTGCATATGAAAGAATCTTCCAATGCACAGCAGAAAGAATCTTCTGCACCACTATCATCAAGATCCTGCTTCAGAATGTGGGTTCTGCCTAGCAGTCTGCTGCTGGTTTCCTGTGCCTTCTGATTCTTAAAATAGTTTGGCGTATAACCAAGAGAAAGAAAGTGTGTCAGTTAGGACTGGAGTCAGTGCATATAACAGAGACCCTACTTACTAGAGAAGCTAAAAAGCATAAGTTTGTGCTAATTTATGTTTAATAAAGATCAGAGAGTGCAGCCCAGGCCTGAAACAGTGCCTCCATGGAGTCACAGGGATTCCAGAGAAGCACTGAATTCTCCCATCCATCATGCTCCCAAATGCGTTACCTCTGCCTCATAGGCAGCAGGAAGGAAGAAATGGCAGAAAGGCGAAAGGGTGCACACCATCTGTCTTTTAAGAAAATTTTCTGGTAGTTACACACTTTCACGTTCACATTATTGACGGTTATGAATAAGATTGAAGTAGAAAGAGAGGGAATAAATATTGGAATAGGTAACCAGTAGTCTCTGCAGAAGGCGGTAATGACACAGCATAAAAAGGCACCTTGAAACCTGTAGATGAGTCATGGGAAAATATAGTAGTATAAGCACAGCAATAATCATCTTTCTTTAGTGTAGGAGGATGAACAACGAATTCCTTTCCATTACTCTCAATAAAATATGCGAAGGATGTCACCATGAATCAATAGCAGCATGGTTTAATGACTAGGATCTGGTTCCTCCTTCTCAGAGGCAAAGTATTTAATTAGAATGATGTGTCAGGAATTTTAGAAATCTGACAGTGCACATTTTTTTCTTTATTCTCCTCCCCTCCCAATTTTCTTTCTTTCTCTTTCTTTCTTTCTTTCTTTCTTTCTTTCTTTCTTTCTTTCTTTCTTTCTTTCTTTCTTGGCTTTATCACCCATTTATACTTCCATATACATTTTACAGTCATTTTTTAGTTAAAAAAGTAGGATTTCAAAATTGCACTTTCTTTTTTGAAATAGATTAATAAAAAATCTTGGCTCATGACACACTCTTACTATTTGTTTGTGAATGGTCTGCTCCTATGCATTTAGTTAACTATTAGTTTTTAACAATTAAATAAGCACTTGCAAACTACCACGCAAAACAAAAGCTAGCATCTTGACAACAATCTGTTCTATCCTTGGGTTTCTCCCACCCAAAGCCACCATTGTACTTCTAATTACATTCAAAGATATTTTTCAACTTCAGTAAATTTTAATTTGTTCAAATCTTATTTTATATGCCCAAGAACAAATCCTCAGTAGTGCTCAATATTATGTAATTCTAAATGCTATTTATGGCAATGATTACTACTTGCCAACACTAATATTCATTGTCCTTTTCTTAACATTGATTTGATTCAAGATGGCAAAGTGCTCTGTTAAAAGACTATATTTCCTTGCCTTCCTCATAGCTAGGTGTGGCCTGTGGCTAATTTCTGGCCAGTGGGACAAAGTGAAAGTTGTTAGATGACACTCTTGAAAATTTCTATTAAAGTGGAGACATACAGATAGGATGCATGCACCATGTGACCTTCACTTTCCTGCTTTTTTGGTACTATGAGTGTGATGGTTGGAGCTCCAGCAGCTATTTGAAACATGGAATAAACTTGATATTGAAAAGCTGCTCTGTAAGAATCACAGACAGAAAGAGATAAGCCTAACAATTGTAGAGCCATAGCAACTCTGGGCTACCTATCTCTAGGCCTCTTTTTAGTGAAAGATAAAGAGACTCTTGTCTTATTTATTCAACTTCTATTTTCAGTCTCTGTTACTAGCAGCAAAATGTATCTCATAACTGATACAATATTGTAAATGTAAGGCTTTAAAGTTGTATTTTATAGGTTGTGATGGTTCTATAGAAAAATTATTATTTAAAAATTAGACATTTTAACAAACTGTTGTTAGCAACAAAATGCGATACCTAACCCTTATACTGGAATGAATGGAACATCTTGAAGTTGTATTTTATAACTTCTGATTTTTATTTTTTTAACATTTTTTAAAATGTTTTATTTATTTTTGAGACACAGAGAGGCAGAGCATGAGTAGGGGAGGGGCAGAGAGAGAGGGAGACACAGAATCGGAAGCCGGCTCCAGGCTCTGAGCTGTCAGCACAGAGCCCAATGCAGGGCTCGAACTCACAAACTGTGAGATCATGACCTGAGCCAAAGTCGGCCGCTCAACCGACTGAGCCACCTAGGCGCCCCTATAAATTCTGATTTTTAAATTTAGAAAATTAATGGCTTTGTTTATTTGTAATGAAACTGGAGAACTTACTGAGCTTTTGCTGTTGTTGTTCTAGTAGTTTCACTGTTGAATCCTTGAACTTTTTAAGTTAGTCATCTTATCATTTGTACGGGAATGAATGAGATCCTGACACAGAGATGGGATCATCTGAAATTCTTGAATCCCCAAATTCCCCTGCCATGTGAGCCTCAGAAATAGCTTACTCCTCCCCACGAAGGGAGGATCTACCCTCACTTGCCCTCCCAGCTTTTAGGATAGCAGTCACTCAGCCAAGATATATTAGACCTGATAAAGGAGAAAAGGCACTCTACCCTAAAGGAGCTGTAGAATCTACATGGAGCTGAATTCAGAGGGTGGATCAAAAGGGGTGGGACATAAATTTGAATTCTCTAGAGAACACTTCCCTGAGACACAGGATTTAAAACCCTGGCAAAGAGTGAAGAAGATGGTGCAAACATATTAGGATGGCTCCTTAGAAGCATATGAAAAGTGATGGCCCACACTACCTGAGGCCCACACTATATGATGGCCCACACTACTAAATAGATTTAGGAGAATTTTCTCATAGCACTATAAAAATACGATGACTACCTATAAAAGTAATAAATTCTGTGCAACTGGAAAAATTGAAATTTATAAATTGGTATTATATAGTCATTTGCATGAATTTGGTTTTGCCTCTTGTAGTAGACTTAAAACTCCATGAGGTCAGAGAATATGTGTTTTTGTCAACAGTCTATAGACCCAATGCCTCGCAGATAGTAATAAGCTCCCAATAAATACCTCTCAAACAGATAAAAGAAGGAATGTAATTAAGGAGAATTGTACATCAAACAAGAATAGACCAGAGAGAGAGACATGAGATAGCTTTGAGAGTTTTTTCTAGCTAATCTTTTAAATTTTTAATTATGCAAAGAACTTTTTAGAATGTTAGTGAACATCTCGAGACACTTACATAGAATGCTTTTGCTAGGCCAACTGTCCCTTTGCCTTTTGTGAAGCATACTTATTTTGGGTACAATACCACAATGTGGTGCTTAAAAGGATCCACAAGACTTACGTGAGTTTTGAGCAGTTTGAGGAGAGCTCTTGTTCATGAAAGTAATCAAGAACCTTTCTAAAAAGAACATATGGACAAAGTTAGTTCTGTGGTGCTTGCCCTCTTTCATTACTTCTCTTCATGAAGGAAATGAGTAAAAATTTATATCAGTAGGAATGGGAAATATCAGCAGTTTTAACCCTTGAATGGCTATAATAGTGAAGATAAATGCTTTCTCTGGTTACATACAATAGCTTTCAGCACCTAGGTTTATCCTGTACTAGAGCTATTAAGGAAAAGTTTTTGTCTTGCCACATTGCAAAGACCCATTGATGACAATAAAGACTGAATCTGAAAGGCTCCTTCCATCTTGAGAGAGCCCCCAAAAAGGGCAGGAAGATGGAGAAGAGTTAGTTGAGTCTTGTCTCAGAATAACTGATGTGCTGCTATGGGTTGGTTCTTCTCTAAGGTTTTCAGTAAAGAAGAATCTACTGTGACTAATGTACCCTTCTCACATTCCTCTCCACGAAATAAGATTTATATTAATTAATCAAAGTTTTTTTTCTTGAATCCAAAGATTTTACAAGTTGTTGTTTGTTACCCTCAATTCATGTGTTTCCATTACATTCTTCATATGAAAAAATCATCAGTTTTGCTACCGTGGGAATGTCTTGCTGCTTAAAACAGATGTTAATGACAATTTTATTATAAGGGAACATCAGAAGAGTCAAAATAACTGTGGGAAAGAGTGTTAATACTCTTTGGGGTTAGAAAAATATAGCTATGTTGTATTGACACACTTGGAGGACTAATGTCAAAATTCTTCCTTTAGTTGTCTATGTGAAACAGGCTTGTGAAGCAATTCAGAAGCTTTCTATGCCCACACACATTTTCCTAAATGATTGGTTTTGAACTTTTTCTGGGGAGGGATAGTAAAAATATTCTCTCCAGTTACCCTGGGCTATTCTCTCCCACCCCGTTATATTCTACACTTGTAGCATCAGAGGCTGTACACCAGTGATAGTCTGGGGTATGGAGAAAGGATGGGAGAAAACCCAGATGGGGCTGAATGAAATATTTGCTAAGGACCTAGATTCTGCTTGATCTTCCAAGATTCCCTTAATTATCCTACATCAGAGACTCTTACATCTAGTCAAGGTGTGACCTCTCTGGGTTGTGATTCATTTTCTCCACCTCAGCTCAGTGTCATGGAACCTCTACTGAGGTCTTCTGACAGGATGCAGGGATTCCCACTCTTGAGAAATTTTGCTTGACCTATGCATAGATTCTTTTCTTGTACTTTCTTCTCTTTCCTTAGCTGGCTTCTCACCAAGCTGAAGGCTATAAGTGGTGTTTCTCAGGGTCTTATCAGTTCCCCCTTTGCTTCTTGGATGAGGCTGCTGAGAAAGAAGCTCAACCACCTCACTCTTTGGCTTCCATTATTGACAGATAAAATTTCTGACATTTTGAAATGTATGCCCCAATCTGTTCTGTGATTGGTTTGTTTTGGTGAATCGTTAGTTTTGCCTATCATTATCATTTGTGACTAGTCTTGTTTGGGTATTAAGGGAGTAAGATTCGAGACCACTACATCATTATGCTATCTTAACATACAAATGTTCTCGCTTTACTCTTCACATGCAGGAAACCTCCGTGGAGAATTCTGGCTTTGTGGGGAAAGTTTAAATAGGGGATACAGGAGAGAACCTTGAACCAGTGACAATCTGCCTGGACCATAGTTCCTCTGGAATAAGATGATAAATTGAGGTTTCTATCTAATTTAGTCTTCTTACATGGAAGGGAAGAGTAAGAGCAAATTTGAGTGTCAAAATGTCTTGGACTTTCTTTGTCAGCAATATATTTTGGTACAGTGGGGTCAAATTTATATTATGTAAACAAAGAAAAACAGTTATGAGCAATTATCAGTTGAATTTAGGCAATGAACAAACTATCTGCTAATTATCAGCCTTAGCTATTTCCTTTGATTAAATTCTTTGGAAAATTGCCCACACACTCCTACATTTAACTTGCCATGGATTTCCAAATAATTAGAGTCCAATTTCAATTTTAAAGGTCTGATGTTATACACACATTCACAGAGAGAGAAAGAGAGAGAGAGAGAGAGAGGATGGGAAAGAGGGGAAAAAGAGAGAAAGAGACTTTGAAACTAGGAAGAAAAGTGAAACTATATAGTCCTTTTACTTCTTTAGAAGATAAATTTTATCCTAATTCCTTGCTTAATGACATACAAATTATAATAAAAATAACTTAATCCATAAAACTATTAAATTAGGAAAATATTAGCATATTAAAAGCTTTGTTTAATTTCTAAAAAAGTTCTAAAGATCCTTTCAGCATGTAATTTTTTATTTGCAGGTCAATGAAAGGATAGGATTGACAGAAGAAAACACAAAGAACTACCATTACATTTTGAAGACCTGTTAGAAAGAAGATTTTTACCTAATTCTTACAGGCAAATCTAGTAAACTGAAATATAGTCATGGGGTGCCTGGGTGGCTCAGTCAGTTGAGCATCTGACTCTTGATTTCAGCTCAGGTCATGATCTCACAGTTTGGTTCACAAGCTAGAGCTCCGTGTCAGTCTCTGCGCTGACAGCATGGAGCCTGCTTGGGATTCTCCCTCTCCCTCTCTCTCTGCCCCTCCTCCACTCAAAATAAATAAAATAAAAATAAAAACATTAAAAATAAATAAATAAATAGAAATATAGTCATAACTATGGGCAAAGTGACACCCAAGAAGCCCCTGAAATAGTAGCTCTGCATAGAAAAGGGTTCCTAAATTTAACCAGGAGTTCAGCCAACAGCTGTTTTTCATTCTTTAAAATTGCCAGGAGCCATTTGCAAAATAATCTGTATCAGCAAAAAGAACTGTTGCAATTATATTTAGGACCCTCTTAGTGAAATCTCTAAATGTGCAGGTATTAATTACTTTTAGATGGTCCTGCACAAGTTGATGAAAGGACTGACAACATTTAAAATTGCTAATTAGAGTGCAGCAGCCCTTGAAAGATATTCAACATCCATCTAGTAACCCATGGAAATCCTGTCCTGTTTGGCTCACAAGTATTTATTAAACAACTGTTATACAGAAGGAACTTAAGGTTTAGTTTTCCTATAATATGCCTATAATAATATAGGTATTATTATACCTATATTTATTTCTCTCACATGAATGTTCTATTCTTACTTGTCAACAAATAAATCATTCACAAAAAAATATATATTTTTGGGGCCTAATATCTTTTCTCTTTCCAAGATGCATGACCAAACTTGGAAACTGAAAACATGAAACAATTAATAAAAGTTACTGATTTAAATGAGTGATTTATAATAAATACACACATTACAGCTTACTTTATAAAATGGTTGTCTTTGGGCACATTCTTCTAAAAATAACAACTCAATTTTCAAGTAGATGCTGATTCTCCTTCAGTAGATCATGTCTCTTGGTTTTCATACAGTTAGTGATGATAAATGTCAACAAACATTTTCTGTAAATTACATATCCTTCATGAGTTATTTGATAATTGGAAATTAAGTATTTGACTTTTCAGTGAATATGGACTCTCGTGGTGACAGCTTGGAGCCTTGAACCTGCTTTGGATTCTGTGTCTTCCTCTCTCTCTCTCTCTCTCTCTCTCTCTCTTTGCCCCTCCCCTACTTGTGCACAGTCTCTCTTTCTCTCTCAAAAATAAATAAAACATAAAAAAAAAAAACCCTCTGAGACAGACGCTAAGCAGACCGGAGAACATGACCATGGGTGTAAATTGGGACTTTTCAGGTAAACCAGAATTTAAAACTATTACCATGGAGTCTTCCAGGCTTTTTGATGTTTAGCCCCTGAAAACTATTTCATAGGCTGGACCAATACCCTGTGTAATCCTTTGCTTCTTGGTCACAGAACAGCTGGAGTTCAGCACTTAGGATGATAATGTTCTTACATGCATAAAAGCTTCTGGTTGCAGAGGACAGAAACTCCACCTGAGCAAGCTTAAGCAAAAATCACAACACACCAGCAGCAACAGCAGCAAATGGAAAGCCATACAGGAGACCCTACTAGAAAGCTGCTGGTGTAGCTTGCAGAATTAAAGATGGGAAGCCAGGCTGCAGGAAACCAGGAGCCAGAGCAGCTTGAGGACCCCCAGGGATTAGAATCAGGAATTCGAGGCCATCAGTTCTCTCTCAATCTCTCTCTGTTTCCCTGTCTCCCTGTCTCTCTGTTTCCATCTCTCTCTCTCTCTCTCTCACTTTTGTGTCTTCCTGTGTGTTGGGTTTATTTCCCCCATTGTGAACCAGCATCTTCCACATGGCTGGGTCATGACCTGTGGTAGCTACATGTGTTACATCCTCTCAGGTTCACTACCAAAGCAAAGAACCTTCTTCTCTTAAACATCACAGGTAAATCGTTAGAGATAAAGTAGCCAATTATATTAAAAAATTGTTATCATTATCATTAAAATGATAATAAATATATATTTTCTCTATATCTTGCAATCCCATATGTGTTCATAGCTTTATGATCTCAAAGGGAATTGTTTTATTTCTTCTAAGTGTTACAGAAGCTATAAAATGAGATAATGAACTAACTGAAGAGCAGATAAATAGATCTCCAGAACCAGAGTTCAGAGACTAAGCTTATTTTCAGCTATTCTCATCCCAACTTTAGGAGAGATTAAAAACAGAAGAGAGGGGCACCTGGGTGGCTCAGTGGGTGAGTGTCTAACTCTGGATTGTGGCTCAGGTCATGATCTCACGGTTGTGAGATAGAGCCCCTTGTTGGGGCTCCACACTCAGTGCAGGACTTGCTTAGGATTCTTTCTCTCTCTCAATAAATAAATAAGCTTAAAAATAAAACAGAAAAGAAAGTGACTATTCAGGACAGGCAGGAAGCTGATTTGTTTTTGATATTCTGTCTTTTTAAGGATAGTTTATATGTGTATGTGTTTTTAAATAAATTTTATGCTCTGTAAGATTTTATCACTGTATTAAAAATTAATTCTTACCTACACTTTTACTAAACAAATACTTTCTTCACAGTGTAAAAGCAATTTACACTGTGGAAAAAAGAATAAAAAAGAATATTAAGGCATAACAAAAGAAAAGCATGTTTAGGCTTTGAGGCTAATTGAATCACATTATCTAACACTATTTTGAAGCCTGATTTCCTGTTTCCCATTCAAATACCACCACTAAAGTATCCCCCTTCTCTGGCTACTCTATAGAGCATATATATTCTAGATATATAGTACTTTTCAATGTCTTGGCAGAAATTATATCAACAAGACAGCATTGGTTGATTTCCCAGAAAAGGAAGGATTAAAAAAAAAACAACAACACAGATTTTTCTTAACATTCCAGCCTTCTCCAAATCATTCTTTTATTTGAGAAAAGTATTTGACCTTAATTAGTACATTGATACAACCCTGTTCTTTTAAGTGGAATTAAAGCTTTGTTAAATTCAAAGCCACTCTGGCAAACGCAAAGATATTTTCATTTAGCAATTATACATAAAGCAAAAATGCTTGTTATTAACAAATTATATCTTATCATTTTTGGTCACTGTTTACACCTTGGCTCAGAATCCCAATATAACCACTTAATTGATGAGTAACCTTGGGCAAGTTGGTTAATCTCAAATAATTTCTTCCTCTGAATAACAAGAATAATATCAGCTTCTTTAGAGAGCTGTTACCAAGAGTCAATATAATGATATATGGACAGGCATTTGATATAGAACCTGGCATAAAGTAATATTCAATGCATTTCTCTGTAGGCTTTGTTGTAGACTGAATTTTATCAGAATTTTATGTGAAGTAGAGTGAATCCCCATAGCATAAAAAGAATGAGGTCTTCCCGAGTCCTTGAGATATGAGGGCTGCAGGACACTATGGGGGCTCTGATAGTACAATGACTAAAATAACAACAACATTTATCAAAGAAACAGAATGCCTCCATGAACCCTTCCAATTTCACTCATACTCCATTTTTTTTCTGTTTAGAAAATGTCATAATTTGAGTTTCATAGGAGTATAATGCAGTTGCATGACAATATAAATTATGTCCTGGAGATAGGTAAACTATTTCTCTATTTCAATTTGCTTTGGATGGCTCATTAGTCTAGCCAGTTCATTAGCTAAAATTGCTAATGCATTTCATCCCTGTGATTGAGAGTGGCCCACAGGGATAGCATCATTGTGTTGAAAGTGATTGTAAGGTAATCGATCATAACTACTTGTTGTAGGTATTATCCTTGCTTTTGGTTTGTGAGGTACCATGTTTAAATTCTAGCCCATTTTTTTCTGTTTAGATGGCAAAGCTCATGGCAAGGACTGAATGTAACTCACCTTTGAATCTCCCACAACTAGCTTAGTTCCTAGAATATGGATCTTAACATGTGGCAGTTGACCTGAGTTACGCCATAGTATATCTCAGTATATCTTGTATGAATGCCTATACCTATGTAATTATATCTCCTTACCTTTTCTTTTGTATCACCAGGCAAATATGGCATGAAGATAATGCCAAGCCAAATACCACACAGAACAATCTTTTCTCAACTCATAGAGATTTGCATTTATCGTTCGTTTCCTTCCCTTCCCCCACATACTGGCATAAGAGGACTTCTAGGGTTAAATTACTTAGACTTAAATTGGCCCCTCAGCTGCCAGAAAATTGAATTGAATCTCTTATAAGCAAGGAAGCTGTTCGTGTGGGAAGTGTCATTCCCATGGGATCTTCTGTACAACTGTGCAAATTTTAAACAATATATCTAGGGAAAAGAAAGAATGTGGGAAAAATATAGTAAGTTTTCTTGTGTGTTTGTATAATTTTGACTTTTTGGCCAAAAGGAGTAATATGTAATCAATGGTTACACATTTTTCAGTACTTGGTCCCAAGCCAAATTGAAAAATAGCTCCTCTCCCACTGAGGATCGTCCCAAGGCTTTAGTGTCTCCTTTGTGTTGTGAGAACTACTTCCCAGGATGTTTCCCTTGTTCTGAAATGGGAAGAGTGGACGTGCAGACCTGAGCACTGGGGCCTGGTCATTAACACTCACCAGCTGTCTCAAGACGTGAAATCCCAAAATAAAAGGGACATGAAACATCCCCAGGCCTAAAAAGTCACTTTACTAACACTGGGGCATGAGAGAGGAAAGAACTTTCTGTGACTCTGAGCTATAGTTTAAGTGCCAGGAGAACACTTTTCCTGATGGTGTGGCTACAGAACGGGTGTGGAGACAACGTGGGTTCTGTCTGTTGAACAGCAGCCTCCAGAGGTCTGGGGTGGAGAGCCAATGTGTGAGCTGGGCAACCTCATTTCACTTCAAAACAGCATATGATCTTTGCAATCTTTGCATGTACTTTGCTTGTGATTTTCCCTTGGAGTCATTATGAGCCAAAGTAGGTACCCGAAGAATGTACTTCAGAGAAAAGTATTTTGTCCTATTATTATTTTCCCATCCAAATTTAGGTCAGGCAATAGGTTAATTGGGGGAGGGGAGTCAAAAAAATCTATAGTGGCTGTTAAAGTGTAATCAGGCTGATTGTATCCTTCTCAGGATAATTTTACTATACAGATTAAACCGCTTTGTTCTTTATAAAAGGACTAAAGGGTTCAATGTGCAACATGACTTGAAATAGTCTGCCTCCACTTATCCAGATCTAGGGTATATACATAGAAACCTAACACCAGTGTTTCATTTTCACTTATTTTTTTCTCAATTAAAATAAAATAAAATAAAATTCATCCTGGAACTAGGTGGGAACTAGAGGTAAATCCAGAAGCTGAGGTAACTCTTGGCTATAAATATTCAAGAATCACTGGACAATGTGATTTTTTTCACATACCTGGTCTTGGCATAATACATATTTAAACATATTTCCCTTTAAAAATATTAAAGAGGTAAGGTAGCTGGTGTCCTAAAAGACTGTGAGCTTGGGGAGCAAAGCTGGGTTTGAATCCCAGCTGTGCTACCAGCTACTATGTGATGTTGGTCAAGTAATTTTAAGTCATTTTATCTTCCTGAGCAGAAAACTCCATGTCAGCAAAATTAAGGCAGCATGTTCCTCACAGAAATGCAAAAAATAAATGACAATATATAAGTGAAAAGCCTATGCTGTCATATGTATGTTGACAACCCAGTTAATGTCCACGTCCTTCCTTACTAGACAACCTAGATATTAAACTTCCCTTACATATTAGGCACCTACTTACGAAACCTTAAGTTGTGCAAGTTATATTTTAAACTAGGACATTGCCAATTATTTTGGAATTTCATTCTAGTGAGTCCACCATTGTTTCAACCAGCATTAAAAGAAAAAACAAACTATCATAACAATGAGTCATTCTTCAAAATAAGTGATAGTTGCTATGTGAAAACCAAGTGATATTTAGAGATCCCAATACTGAAAGGATTGTGGTGTACTACCTTCTTCACCACTTATTCATGTGTTCATTCATCATTTACCAAATATTTATTGGTTATCTACAATATGCCAGGCATTTGTTCTAGGCACTGATAGAAAAGCGATTCAAAAAGATAATAATGTCTGCTCATATGAAGCTTATATTTTAGCGCAGCAAATAAATAATACAATAAATATTTTATCAAAGGTGACAGGAACTTTGGAAAAAAATAATACGGTAAGAGAGATGGGATTCTGGGGGAGGGATAAAGTTTGAAATTGTAAACAGGACATTCAATGTACTCCTTGGTGTGAGAGGTGAAGAAAGCAAGGAGGTAAAAGAGCAAGACATGTAAATACTAAGAGGAGGGACTTTCAGGAAAAGGGAATGGCCAGTGTAAAGGCCCTGAGGTAAGATTGCACCTGTTGTGTTTGAAGAAAAGCAAGGAAAAGGCCAGTAGGACTGGAATGGACTGACAGAGAGGAAAAGGAGTAAAAGAAGAACTCAAAGTTGTATTGAGGGCCAGATCTTATCTAACCTTGTAGTTCGTTATAAGCACTTTGATTCTATTCTGAATGAAGTGTGGAGCCACTGCAGAGTTTTGAGAAGCAGAGTAACATAAACTGACTTACATTTTGATAAGACCACTCTGGCTGCTCTGCTGGATATAGAATGGCAGGCAGTCAGAGTGGAGGCTGAGATACTGGTTGGAAGGCTACTGCAATAATTCACATGAGAGACAATGATTGATTGGACAAGTGTGTTAACGGTGGAAGTGGTGAGAGATGGGTCGAAGTTAAAGGAGCCAACAGGACTTCACGACAGATTGGAAATAGAGGAGTCAAGAAAACTTTCAGTGTTTTTGGCTTCATCAACTGAGAGGATACAGAGTTGATGTCAACTGAGATAAATAAGATCATGGTGTAGGAGTCTTGGAGATGGAAAGAAAATTTGGGCATATTTGAGATTTTTAGTAGATATCGATAAAACTGGCAGATGAACAGTTGACTATATGTCTGGAATTCGGAGAGTAGGTCTAGGCTCGAAATACAAATTTGAACATTGTCACGACGGAGGTGGTCACTGCACTCAGATGACACACAAACTCACAGCAACACATCCCATAATTTTTTAGAATGTAAATATCACTCAATTAGTAATCACTCCTCTTCTTTTGCATCACGCTAACCTTAAAATAATGCAGCAATTCCTTTTATACAATTGAATCTTTTGGACTCCACCTAAAATGTGGACGTTTTACTTGCATTTAAAGTGGCACACCTGGATAATATCAGTAAGGAAGTGAATGTAGACAGGAAAAAGAAGTTAAACCAATATTGGGGCCCTCCAACATTAAAGATTAGAAAATGAGAGCGAAGACACAGCTAAGACAGAGAAGCAGCAGCCAGTGGGGTAAAAGGAAAACCAGGAGAATGTGGTGACCCGAAAGCCGAGAAAAAAAGATGTTCTCAGAAACAAAAAGTGATCAGCAGTGTGAAATGCTGCTAAAGGTCAAACAAAATGAGGCCAGAGAAAAAATATCTTAGCAACGTAAAGGTCTTTGGCAACTTTTCAAAAACACCATAAAAAATTCAAAGTGAAAGAAAAAAATCATAGCATAAGTTGAGAGAGACCAACAAAATTCTGATTTTGACGTTGAGACTTCTTTGAAAATTTTTTAAGTATCAAAATCTTTTTAGCATGGGGGATGGGTAGTCTATTCATTGGTAGTTAAGGAATATATACAGTCTGTGTTTTTGATAGTCTACAACTGAAATGATTAACCTATCAAAATTACTCACCGCGCTGAATTAAAATGTGGAAGTGTAGACTTTGTATCCATAACATCATCTTTATTGACATAAAAACCTTTAGTAGTGACAACTAATAGTATTTCAAATAAAATTGAATATAAATTCTGAATATACCAGAAATATATTTCTAGACAATGGTCCATTCCTCTTTGAACAGCATTAGGCACAAAAACTTCAAATATTAAATAATATAAATTACATGTTGGAGTTTATTAGAAATTAATTTGGCTTTTAATGAGTGTATACTTATAGTGCCATCTACTGTTTGGTAGTAAAATCATAACGTGCTGGCAACTAGGAAAGAGAAATAAAATACAGGTATCTTCTTATTATCAGTAATCTCTTTCTGGAAATCAGGTATTCTGTGTAATAACACTAACCTGGAGAATACATTGCATTATTTGAACAAAGAAGAATTATAACTAACATGCTCCACATCAACCCAAAAGTCAATTTTATAAAATGAGTGAGTTTTGTTAAAACTCACTGAAGCATTTGTGTGTATGCACGTATGCATATATCATACATATGTATGTACCAAACTATAGCTTAAAACATTACTTTCTGATTACCAAACAATTATCAATATGGTTGTTTAACAAACAACTGTTTTGCACGCAGTAACATTTGTTGACCACAGATATATTTTTCAAAAAGTTTATAAGTGATTTCAATTTTATTTGGAATGCAAGGCCAAATCTTTTTCCTAATCATCCTGTTTAATATATTATATTTCCTTTAGAACTGTCTCTGGGATATATTGTTAAATGAAAACAGTAAGGTAGAGAAAATTGTGTATAATTTATCATTTATCTAGGAAAAGAGAGAGAGGATATTACGTATTATCATATTATGTATTATCGTGTTATAATTTTGAAAAATGGACAAATAAAAAAATGAAAAGTAATACCTTGCAGAAGAAAGAAGAGATTAGATCACAGGAAACAAGGATAGAAGCAAGACTTCCTTAAATATACCTTGCTGAGTAGACTCAAGTACATAATTATAAACCACAATTAAGTATTAAAAGGAATTCTAATAAATAAAGTAAAAAGAATAAAGTTATATTGCGTTTTAGTAGTATGAGTAAAAAGTTTATACTTACAGAAACATTGTAATGAGAGATAAATATATTCTATGAAGTTAAGGTGTGAAGAACCAGAAGTCATTTTTGATAGGAAAATATTAAACAGGGAGAGTTCTGTGGGGGGGTGGCCTGTAAGCTTTGGCCTACTGAGGAGACTGAGGACCAAATTCTGTAACTAATGTGTGTTATACACACTCTTCTCCTCCTCTTTGATAGACAATGACCAGACCTGAACTAAAATATTATCATTAAATTTCAAATATTCATAGACCTCAACCAAATTTGATATTCAACATCTTTTCTTTTTATTCTCTCCTTATTTTTACTTCCTTTGGAATCGACACAAAATATTGTATTCATTTCATAAGATTAACTTATAGATTCTAGCAGGACATAGGTCTTTGTGTTTTCATAATAACAGAATGTCATTATTTTACTGTTTTGTTTTCTTCCCTCTGTGCTTTAAACACTCAGCATCTGTTAGGAAATCAAAGATCATCTCATCTGTCAATACTTCAATTATTCTGTAAGTCATTTATAGAATGGTAAATGGTGAACTTTAAGATGAGGTTAATAAGTAAAATGAAGAAATTATAAATGCAATTATCTTGATGCTTTCCTCCCTCCCTTCCTTCCTCTCCCCTATGCTTCCCTTGTTCAGTCACTCAACAAGTATTTATTGGATTTCTGCTGTGTGCAAGCTCTGGGTGTGCAATGCTGAGCAAACTTTGGCCTCATGGAGCTAAGTGTGTACTATAGCAATAGGAATGGCGAGGAGGAAGCCAAGATAAACTATAGAAGCTGATGGTCCTACTAACTATAATATACAGTAATATGTACATATGTAATATACACATGCTATTTATAAAATGGTAAGATAATTCATTAAAAAATTAAAAATTAAATTAAATCACCAAAAAATTAAAACATTTGGAGTGTCTGATAGGTAGTGTCCTGTCAGGTCCAGTCCCTCTGTAGGGCTCATTTCAAAAGGCCAGGTACTCCTTGAAATTTTTCCTTATACTCTGAACTGAAAGTAATTTGTTTTTCCTTTAAAGACCCAAACTCTAAGGGTATCAGGGTGGTTCAGTCAGTCAGTTGAATGTCTGACTTTGGCTCAGGTCATGATCTCACAGGTTTGTGGATTTTAGCCCCTCATTGGTCTCTCTGCTGCCAACATGGAGCCCGCTTTGGATCCTCTGTCTCCCCTCTCAGCCACTCCCCCACTCGTTCTTTCTCTTTCTCTCAAAAGTAAATAAAACATTTTAAAAAAAGACCCAAACTCTATTACTTGTCCTTTGGTACTCACATTCCTCCACCCACTTTCTGTTAACTCTACTCATATAACATCCTTCAGTAAATCTTTGAGGACAAAACTTGTCTCTTACTCATTCTAGCATCTTCTACATAATAAGAGTTTAAAAAATACTGACCAGACTGCACCTTAAAAAATCGTAATTTGTCTGCCTACAACTAAATGTTACACAAATCAAGTGGCTTATTTATCTGTTGTCTTTTAAAGGTGTGGAAAAAATATACTCAATTCAAAAGCAAGTGTGCGTGTATATGTGTGTGAGTGTTTGTACATACACTCATACATCATATAATCATTTGTGTTTTGTACAACTATATATTTCATCTGACGAAATGTTCCAGTCAATATTACTCACAGTTTATAAATGGATCCCTTTCAATTTACAAAGTCACTTCTTGAGCACCCTCAAACAGATCCCACTTGAATGAAAAAAAATCCTTTTTCAAGTTACTGAGCCAATTTGTCATCTTCAATGTATAAACTTTTATGAGGAAAAATTAAGTTGTGATAAAAAATTCTTTGGTTATCTGAAACCTAGTAGAAGGTTGTATGGCCAAAGAGTGTGAGGTATACAAAAGAGTGATGTGTTTGAAAGACTGAATCAAAAGTAGACAAAAAAGATAAAAGATTTACACAATTTTGTTTACTTGGCAAACTAAACAGTATTAGAAAATCTGTCACACCATCTAGAAGTTGAAAATATGCAATAATCACCTTTTGTAGTCCTCTCTGCAAACTGCTTATTCACAAATTTTCTGCAAGAAATGTCTGTGAAGTAAGGTTAATAAAAACCAAGGAAAGTGGCAGGTTGTGAAGAACAAGGTGAGAGAAATAGTCCAGGCTATTTTTGTTTTTATGAAATTTATTGTCAAATTGATTTCCATACAACACCCAGTGCTCATCCCAACGGTGCCCTTCTTAATGCCCAACACCCAATTTACCGCCCCCCCCCATCAACCCTCAGTTTATTGTCAGTATTTAAGAGTCTCTTATGGTTTGCCTCTTTCCCTCTCTGTCACTTTTTTTTCCCCATTCTCCTCCCCCTTGGTCTTCTGTTGAGTTTCTCAGGATCCACATATGAGTGAAACATAATGTATCTGTCTTTCTCTGTCTGACTTACTTCACTTAGCATAAAACTCTCCAGTTCCATTCACGTTGCTACAAAAGGCCAGATTTCATTCTTTCTCATTGCCAAGTAGTATTCCATTGTGTATATAAACCACAATTTCTTTATCCATTCATCAGTTGATGGACATTTAGGCTCTTTCCAAAATTTGGCTATTGTTGAAAGTGCTGCTATAAACATTGGGGTACAAGTGCCTGTATGCATCAGCACTCCT
Source organism: Felis catus (assembly GCF_018350175.1). Taxonomy (NCBI): domain Eukaryota; kingdom Metazoa; phylum Chordata; class Mammalia; order Carnivora; family Felidae; genus Felis; species Felis catus. Next base: position 55,654,288 of record NC_058374.1, read on the forward strand.
GTATCCCTTGGGTAAATTCATAGCAGTGCTATTGCTGGGTCATAGGGTAGATCTATTTTTAATTTTTTGAGGAACCTCTACACTGTTTTCCAGAGCGGTTGCACCAGTTTGCATTCCCACCAACAGTGCAAGCCGGTTCCCGTTTCTCCACATCCTCGCCAGCATCTATAGTCTCCTGATATGTTCATTTTAGCCACTCTGATTGATGTGAGGTGGTATCTCAGTGTAGTTTTGATTTATATTTTCCTGATGAGGAGTGACGTTTAGCATCTTTTCATGTGCCTGTTGGCCATCTGGATGTCTTCTTTAGGGAAGTGTCTATTCATGTCTTCTGCCCATTTCTTCACTGGATTATTTGTTTTTCACGTGTGGAGTTGGTGAGTTCTTTATAGATTTTGGATACTAGCCCTTTATCCGATATGTCATTTGCAAATATCTTTTCCCATTCCATCGGTTACCTTGTAGTTTTGTTGATTGTTTCCCTTGCAGTGTGAAGCTTTTTATCTTGATGAGGTCCCAATAGTTCATTTTTGCTTTTAATTCCCTCGCCTTTGGAGATGTGTCAAGTAAGAAATTGCTGCGGCTGAGGTCAGAGAGGTTTTTTCCTGCTTTCTCCTCTAGGGTTTTGATGGTATCCTGTCTCACATTCAGGTCCTTCATCCATTTTGAGTTTATTTTTGTGAATGGTGTAAGAGAGTGGTCTGATTTCAGTCTTTTGCATGTTTATGTCCAGTTCTCCCAGCACCATTTATTAAAGAGATTATCTTTTTTCCATTGGATATTCTTTCCTGCTTTGTCAAGGATTAGTTGGCCATACATTTGTGGGTCCAGTTCTGGAATCTCTATTCTATTCCATTGGTCTATGTGTCTGTTTTTGTGCCAATACCATGATGTCTTGATGATTACAGCTTTGTAGTAGAGGCTAAAGTCTGGGATTGTAATGCTTCCCACTTTGGTCTTCTTCTTCAATATTACTTTGGCTATTCGGGGTATTTTGTGGTTCCATACACATTTTAGGATTGCTTGTTCTAGCTTCAAGAAGAATGATGGTGCAATTTTGATTGGGATTGCATTGAATGTGTAGATAGCTTTGGGTAGTATTGACATTTTAACAATATTTATTCTTCCAATCAGAAGAATGGAATGTTTTTCCATTTCTTTGTATCTTCTTCAATTTCCTTCATAAGCTTTCTATAGTTTTCAGCATACAGATCTTTTACATCTTTGGTTAGGTTTATTCCTAGGTATTTTATGATTCTTGGTGCAATTGTGAATGGGATCAGTTTCTTTATTTGTCTTTCTGTTGCTGCATTATTAGTGTATAAGAATGCAACTGATTTCTGTACATTAATTTTGTAGCCTGCGACTTTGCTGAATTCATGTATCAGTTCTAGCAGACTTCTGGTGGAGTCTATCAGGTTTTCCATGTACAGTATCATGTCATCTGCAAAAAGTGAAAGCTTGACTTCATCTTTGCCAATTTTGATGCCTTTGATTTCCTTTTGTTGTCTGATTGCTGATGCTAGCTCTTCCAACACTATGTTAAACAACAGCGGTGAGGGTGGACATCCCTGTCATGTTCCTGACCTCAGGGGGAAAGCTCTCACTTTTTCTCCATTGAGGATGATATTAGCTGTGGGCTTTTCATAAGTGGCTTTTATGATGTTTAAGTACGTTCTTTATATCCCGACTTTCTCAAGGGTTCTTATTAAGAAAGAATGCTGAATTTTGCCAAGTGCTTTTTCTGCATCAATTGACAGGATCACATGGTTCTTATCTTTTCTTTCATTAATGTGATGTATCACGTTGATTGATTTGCGAATGTTGAACCAGCCCTGCAGCCCAGGAATGAATCCCACTTGATCATGGTGAATAATTCTTTTTATATGCTGTTGAATTTGATTTGCTAGTATCTGGTTGAGAATTTTTGCATCCATATTCATCAGGGATATTGGCCTGTAGTTCTCTTTTTTTGCTGGGTATCTGCCTGGTTTGGGAATCAAAGTAATGCTGGCTTCATACAATGAGTCTGGAAGTTTTCCTTACCTTTCTATTTTTTGGAACAGCTTGAGAAGGATAGGTATTATCTCTGCTTTAAATGTTTGGTAGAATTCCCCAGGGAAGCCATCTGGTCCTGGACTCTTATTTGTTGGGAGATTTTTGATAACTGATTCCATTTCTTCACTGTTTATGGGTCTGTTCAAATTTTCTATTTCTATCTGTTTGAGTTTTGGAAGTGTGTGGTTGCTTAGGAATTTGTCCATTTCTTCCAGGTTGTCCAGTTTGTTGGCATATAATTTTTCATAGTATTCCCTTATAATTGCTTGTATTTCTGAGGGATTTGGTTGTAATAATTCCATTTTCATTCATGATTTTATCTATTTGGGTCCTCTCCCTTTTCTTTTTGAGAGGCCTGGCTAGAGGTTTATCAATTTTGTTTATTTTTTCAAAAAACCAACTCTTGGTTTCATTGATCTGTTCTACTGTTGTTTTAGATTCTATATTGTTTATTTCTGCTCTGCTCTTTATTATTTCTCTTCTTCTGCTGGGTTTGGGGTGTCTTTGCTGTTCTTCTTCTAGTTCCTTTAGGTGTGCTGTTAGATTTTGTATTTGGGATTTTTCTTGTTTCTTGAGATAGGCCGGGATTGCAATGTATTTTTCTCTCAGGACTGCCTTCACTGTATTCTAAAGTGTTTGGATTGTTGTATTTTCATCTTCATTTGTTTCCATATATTTTTTAATTTCTTCCCTAATTGCCTGGTTGACGCATTCATTCTTTAGTAGGATGTTCTTTAACCTCCATGCTTTTGGAGGGAGGTTTTCCAGACTTTTTCCTGTGGTTGATTTCAAGTTTCATAACATTGTGGTCTGAAAGTGTGCATGGTATGATCTCAATTCTTGTATACTTATGAAGGGCTGTTTTGTGACCCAGTATGTGATCTATCTTGGAGAATGTTCCATGTGCACTCGAGAAGAAAGTCTATTCTGTTGCTTTGGGATACAGAGTTCTAAATATATGTGTTATGTCCATCTGATTCAATGTATCACTCAGGGCCCTTGTTTCTTTATTGATCCTGTGTCTAGATGATCTATCCATTGTTGTAAGTGGAGTATTAAAGTCTCCTGCAGTTAGCAGATTCTTATCAATAAGGTTGCTTATGTTTATGATTGTTTTATATATTTGGGGGCTCTCGAATTTGGTGCATAGACATTTATAATTGTTAGCTCTTCCTGATGGATAGACCCTGTAATTATTATATAATGCCCTTCTTCATCTCTTGTTACAGCCTTTAATTTAAAGCCTAGTTTGTCTGATATAAGTATGGCTACTCCAGCTTTCTTTTGACTTCCATAGCATGATAGATAGTTCTCCATCCCCTCACTTTCAATCTGAAGGTGTCCTCAGGTCTAAAATGAGTCTCTTGTAGACAGCAAACAGACAGGTCTTGTTTTTTCATCCATTCTGATACCCTATGTCTTTTGGTTGGAGCATTTAGTCCATTTACATTCAGTGTTATTATTGAAAGATATGGGTTTAGAGTCATTGTGATATCTGTAGGTTTCATGCTTGTAGTGGTGTCTCTGGTACTTTGTGGTCCTTACAACATTTCACTCATAGAGTCCCCTTAGGATCTCTTGTAAGGCTGGTTTAGTGGTGATGAATTCCTTCAGTTTTTGTTTGGGAAAACCTTTATATGTCCTATTCTGGATGACAAACTTTCTGGGTAAAGGATTCTCAGCTGCATATTTTTTCTGTTCATCACATTGAAGATTTCCTGCCATTCCTTTCTGGCCTGCCAAGTTTCAGTAGTTAGGTCTGCTGCTACCCTTATGTGTCTACCTTTGTATGTTAAGGCCAGTTTATCCCCAGCTGCTTTCAGAATTCTCTCTTTATCCTTGTATTTTGCCAGTTTCACTATGATATGTCATGCAGAAGATTGATTCAAGTTACATCTGAAGGGAGATCTCTGTGCCTCTTGGATTTCAATGCCTGTTTTCTTCCCCAGATCAGGGAAGTTCTCAGCTATGATTTGTTCAAGTACACCTTCAGCCCCTTTCTCTCTCTTCTTCTTCTTCTTCTGGAATTCCTATGATACGGATATTATTCTGTTTGATTGCATCACTTAGTTCTCTAATTCTCCCCTTGTACTCCTGGATTTTTTTTATCTCTTTTTTTCTCAGACTCCTCTTTTTGTGTAATTTTATCTTCTAATTCACCTATTCTCTCCTCTGCCTCTTCAATCTGCACTGTGGCTGCCTCCATTTTATTTTGTACCTCGTTTATAGCATGTTTTAATTCATCATGACTATTTTTTAGTCCCTTGATCTCTGTAGCAATAGATTTTCTGCTGTCCTCTATGCTTTTTTCAAGCCTAGTAATTAATTTTATGACTATTATTCTAAATTCTTTTTCTGTTATATTGCTTAAATCAGTTTTGATCAATTCGTTAGCTGTCACTACTTCCCGGAATTTCTTTTGAGGAGAATTATTTTGTTTCATCATTTTGGCTAGTTTTCTGTCCCTTATGCATTTTAAAAGCTTGTTGTGTGCTCTGCACCTGTGAGCCCTGCTATATTAAAGGAGGGTCATACACTGTCCAGGGCCTGGCTCTTTAGGAGGTGTTTTTCAGGGATTGTTACTTGATCTCTGTTGTTGTGACTTTGGTTATATTGTTACCCTACTCTTAGTAATAGTTTGGACCCTCCACCAGGTGTGCTTTGATTTGTTCCTTGGAGTAGCCCCTTCACACCTGCATGCCTCTGTCTTCTTCAGTTCAGCCCCAGCCTCCCTAGCATCCCGAATGGCTTGCACATTTTAACTCTCCAGTACAAGTTCAGAAGTCCGGGTCTCTTGTCTCCATCTTGCACAGGCCCTCCCCGCAGGTCTCAGAGGCTGACATTAATTTATTTTAGAACTCTTAAGTTGAGGGGTCAGAAAGTGCAAAAGGATCTCCAGCTAAAATGAAACTGGAAGCTGTGAACTGGTAAACCTCACACATGCGTGCTAGTCCAGACTATTAGAACAACCGTAAGGTGGTTAGTGCTAGAACCCAAAGGGCTTAATGTGAATTTAGAACTGTAATCACAGGGACTACGATATTGGCTATGTAAAAATCTGACCCAAAATAAGTGCTTTCTAAAAGCTGAAGAAAGTAACGTCTAGTGAGGCAGCAATTCTGGTTAGGATTTTTCATTTTCATTAAAAGATTGCCACAAATAGCTTATGGTAGTAGTTTAGGATTTAGTTAATAAATTAAGACAGAGTAGGAATTTATTACATTCAGGGAGAAGGATGGATGAAGATGTCTAAGAGTGTTTGAGATGACATTTGTAATATTTTCTGAACACTGGGTTCAGGTTTGCAGGACATTGTTCTTAGTTAAACTAATAGACTTTTCTTTCTCATTTCACTCAATTCTGATTTTTTAATTCAAAAGTGTAGGTTATTGTTGCCTTTTAGGAATTCAAAGCACTATATTGAAGAGTTTTTAAATGTAGGATCCTTAGTTATGTTTGTATCATTGGAGTTTCTTCTGTTGTGATCAGGGCTTCCAACAGCAAATCAAAATTAGTTGATAGCAGATCATGTTGGTGATAGGATCTGACATAATGAAATAAAAGTCTCTATATAAAAAGATCTATATATAATTTATAAATATAAGTAATACTAATAAGTTTATAATTTGATTTAGGTAACATAAATTAAAATGATTTTTTGTATCAGCTTGTTAATTAAACTCTAAGTACTTTATCATCTTTATATTGCTTACATATCTTGTATACATTCTCAGTAAGTGCACATTGAATTGAATTGGTTTCTACTTAAACCTTAAGCAAACAAGACTCCTAATTTGGTTGTCTTTTCTTACATATGATAATCAAATAATTCACACATATTTTTGGCAGGATTTGTGAGAAAAGTATAATCTGGCTATGGGATTACATTTTACATTCCTCCAGATTTGTATTATCTCATGAATACTAATTTTGTTCAGTTTACTTTTTATTTTGTATCCCTTAAAATTGAAATAGCCAATGACACTTATGATAGTCAAGGTCTTGAGATTATGTTTTATAAAAGAAAAAATATATACAGACATGGTCATTAAACTCCAGTCTTTGGAGTTTTGACCTTTATGCCACCTGGTATATTATCAAGACAACATAAAATATCTTTTGAAAATACTAATGTGATACTAAAATATATTGACGTTGAAAAATAGACATTTGATGCATCTTTTTGATATAGTGATAAGCAAATGTTAAAGTTATTAGCTGTATTCATTACTTGTACATTCAAAGAGGATATTTATCATGGATTTAAATAGTCAAGATTATATAAACCAGGCAGAATAAATTTCTTGAAGTAATCCAGTGGTTTTCTGTGCCTCATCACTACTAGGTTAAGAGCCAAGGCAAAGTGTTAATTGATGTTAAGGCAATGCAGCCAAAAACCCAATAATCCGTTGACACTAGTTCGCTTTCTGATTCTTACAACAAGAATGAGGAAATTTGCCTGATGAAAAGGAGACAATTTTAGGGGCTTCTGGGCAGCTCAGTCAGTTGGGAGTCTAACTCTTGACTTTGGCTTAGGTGCTGATCTCAGGGTAGGGAGATTGACCCCTTTGTCAAACTCTGTGCTGACAGCATGGAGCCTGCTTGGGATTCTCTCTCACCCTCTCTCTCTGCCCCTCCCTTACTCAGTGTCTCTCTCACTCTCTCAAAATAAATAAATAAACTTTTAAAAAGGGGGGCACATGGGTCGCTCAGCCAGTTAAGTGCCCAACTTGGGCTCAGGTCATGATCTCACAGTTCATGAGTTCAAGCTCCGCATCGGGCTCCCTGCTGTCAGCAAACAGCCCACTTTGGATTCTGTCTCCCTCTCTCTTTGCCCCTCCCCAGCTCATGTGCCCATACATGCATGCACTCTCTCTCTCTCTCTCTCTCTCTCTCAAAAATAAATAAACACTTATAAGTAAATAAATAAATAAATAAATTGAGTAATTTTAAAGACCTAGATATGCTCTCACTAAGAACTTGCAAAATTGAAGACAAATTAAAAATTAAAAAATCATAAGATGGAAAAAACATATGTAATAGCTAATTGCTGCAGGTTGAGCTGATGAGCCCAAGAAAGCAGAATTCCTCACAAAACAAAATAAGCAAACAAAAAAACTGCACTTCTCTTTAGAGAAGATACCTCACTATATTGGTATGATTATAAAGATGAGTTTCCCCCATCGATCTTTTTAGGCAGAAAAAATTTAAAGAAGAACTGAAAGTATTAAATTGTGATGCATAATGAAGTATGCAAGCACTATTGGTTGCCTATACAAAATTAATTCCCTACTTCTTCCATGCTTACAATATTTTGAGAATTTGAATTCCTATGCAAAAGTGGGCATATCCCTAACTCAGAAGTAAATCTTGCCTATCTAAGTCAGTGATGCATGAGGGCTGGGGCTTCCTATAGGTATGTGAGGGAGTTCTGAGTGGAGGCTTCTGGGAAAGACTTCTCTTCCCTTAAGAATAAGAAACTGGAAGAGACAATCTCTCTGTACTTCTCAATGTTGTGTTTAATTATGATGCTGAGAACTGCTGCAGATATTTTGTGAAGAGAGGTAGCCTGGGAAAGAAAGCAATACACTAAGGATTGTAGATAAGAAAGACAAACTCTAAAGAACCAGGGTACTTTATAGTGTCATTGAACCTTTAACTCCAGTTAGAACCTCCCTACCTCTGGACTTCATGTATGAGGTAATAAACATTTTAGTGACTTAAGCCATTTTGCATAGGGTTTTCTGTACCTACTAAAAGCATCTTGATATATAAAGCAACAAGAATTTTGAATCTTTTCCTGGAAGGTAAAGTAGATAACTACTTTGGGAGTTACGGAATTATGGAGAAGTGTCTTGCAAAATAGATGAGGATTGGGAGGAATAGATGAGCAAGAAATCAGCAAGGAGAATCCTAAGAAGGTTGTGCAGTGATAACTTCCATATGGCAGAGGTGGCTGGGAAATTTTTGTGCTGAGCACTCGAACAATGTTCTATAACCCCAAATTGTCAGTAAAACTCAGGAAATCTACAACAACCTTGTGCTATTGGTGCTTTGAGAAATAAATGGAAAGAATACCTAACAAGTAGTAATATGTTGCAGAGGAAGGACAGTAAACTCCATAACAAGTTAAAAAGCGTTAAATCTCCTGATAACCAGGATACATACACCTCACCATGCAAATTTTTCAAACCATTGGAAAGGTAGATGCAGGGGCTTTTAAAAAATATATACTGGAAAATAAAAATTAAAGGAATACTAAAAGATATTGTATTAGTACATAAAAATTCAAACAAATTTTAAGTGTATGTTACATAACACAATAAATAATATTGATAATTTTATTATATATCATAATGTATTATTTATTTATAAATATCCAAGGGCAAGGATCTCCTTTCCTACACTCTCCTCAAAGGCTTTGCCCTCCTACCCTGATTCTCCATTTCCCACCATTGACTTCCTTATCATGGGAAACCTTTCCCTAAACCAGCTGCCCCAGAGGCCACAGTCCACTTCTTTTGGAAATGAGGATTTCCTAAAACTGAAACCAGTTCACTGGAGACCTGGAAGTGAACTGACAGTGAAATGTTTTTTCCCCTTAATTTTTACCAGTTCCACATGATTCCAACCATCACCTTGGACCACCAAGCCTTGAGTGGTGTTGCCAATTGTCTTCCTTCCAGGCAGGGATTTTGTAGCCCTTTGAAAGAAAGAAAATTGTGTGTGTGTGTGTGTGTGTGTGTGTGTGTGTGTGTGTGTGTCTGTATGCCTGTCTATCTCTCACATTCATGCTTTGTCTTCTATTATCTTTGTTGAAGCTAGAGGATGGGCAGGTTGTGGGTAGGGGAAAAGAGGAGCAAGAAGATTTTGTTGTCTCAAAATGAGAGCTCCCTTTTACTCTCTTTTATTTCTTCTGAGAGCTTTGGATTTGGAGGCCTGACCACTAGGCCACGGATTGCCTGAGTATAAAACCTGGAGATAGTTTTATATTGCTTGGGTGATGCCCAATCAACAGCTTTTTGTCTCTAGTCAACTGCCTTCCTCAGAGAGAAGTGAATTGGTTGTTAGCTTCTGAGTTTTACCAAATAAAGTAGAATCCAAGAAGAAAGAAAGAAAAAAAATACATATATATAATACATATTATTATATATAATATACTATATTAGCAATATATATAATTATATATAAGATATGTATATAATTATTGTATATAAAAATAAGTTTATGTATGTTTATTCACTAGGATATACTACAAATATCTGTTAGCATAACTTATTTAAATTCAAATCAAGAAATGACATTCATTATGCAAGTACTATATATTATGTGATATGGATAATATAAGTTGAAAAAGGCACTGTTCTTGTGTTTCAGGAATTGATAGGAATGGGGAAGGCAAACAAATGCACAACATGCAACAATGTGTGCAAAAAATAAGTATAAAAAAAAGAATTTTAAGAGTGTACAGAAAGGAGCAAATAACTACAAATGGATATTTTGAAAGGGCCTCATTAAGCAGAACCTTGAATATCAGCAAATGAGGATAAAGAAATAGACCTACCAGGTAAAGAACAAAAGATAAAGTTACGTAATAAAGGAATGAAGAGTATTCTTAGGAAACAATTTTATGTTGGTAGACAGTCCAGATGTCAATTTAAGGAAGGTCAAAGAGATTTTTATGTGTATGTTGGTAAGCCATGGAGGTTTTTGAGGAAAAGAATAACACAATGAGATGTATTTAAGGAAGTTAACTTTGACACAGTGAATGGTTGAATTGGCATTGGATAAGGCATACAAGAATAATAGTTTGCAGTATCTACGTGTGGGGTCCAGTTTAGAATGATAACAGTGGAAATAAAAAGAAAAAGATGATGTAGGAAAAATTTTGAATATAGAATGGACAAAAAGAGGCACACAAATTTAATTCTAGGATTTTCAGCTAGATGACCTGAGAGAACTGTGATGCCATTGACTAAGATCAGGAACATAAAAGTATAGAGAAGGACAATAATATAAGGGATTTCTTACAAATATCCATGTGAAGATGACAATAGACAAAGGAGAGAATAATCAAAAGAAGAGAAGCCAGGGATAAAGATGACAATTTGATAGTAATTCATTCAGATGAAACTATGAACTCAGATAAATTACAAAGAGGAAGAATGTAAGTGGGGGGAGGAGAGCAAGGATGAGGAATGTCTAAATTTAAGATAGAAATATCCTGTTTGAAAATAGTGGCATAAAATTGGCATTTCTGCCTTCCTTTCCTGGAAATCATCCAAAACCAATGAAGAAAAAGAGAAACAAAACACTAAAGTTGTTTTTGGCAAAACTAGAAGACAGTAAAAACTCCAAACCATAAAATAGGTTAAAGAGCTTTCAAAATCAATGAGGATCAAGCAGGCAAATGCTCACAAAGAAACAGAGGGGGTTGGGGCAAATGCTGCAACTGTATAGCTCAAAAGATCCAAAATAAAAGTACATTTCCTGGAACAGAGGCACACACACAAAGGTACAAAAACTTATATCCCAGGTCTACAATAATAGTTAGAAGGAACATGCATTAACTGCAGGAATTCAGTTTGGTTCCAAATATTGGTGAAGGCAAAGCCAAATGAGAAGTCATGCAAAGGGGCCATTTTTAATGAAGCAATCTGTCTCTATAGCAGTGGAAGAGAGATTTTATATTGTTAAACAAATAAACAAACAAAACTTATGGTTACCTATCCAGCTATTCTGCCACAAAGTGTTGGTCCTCTCTCACTCCCTAAAACTCCTGCAAATAACTGGGGAAATGATCTGTTTCACTGATAAATTCTAAAAAATAAATTTGTTCAGGAGTCACATAAAGTACTAGATGGAGAAGGAGAAGAAGCAGAAGAAGAAAGAAAAAGGAAAATCAACTAACAAGTTAAGAACACTCACTAGAATAATGTTACCAAGGAGCAAACAAAAATTACCACCAGATATTTAACATACATGAGCAAATCTTAACTAAGCAATTACCTCTATAATACAAGAACATGGAGCAGAGATAGGAATAGTCTGAGCAATAATATCTATTGGCTTTCTAGGTTTCACTGTATGAGCTCACCACATGTTCACCTTGGGAATAGACATTGATACATGAGCATACTTCACATCAGCTACCATAATCATTGCTATTTCCATAGGAATAAAAGTATTTAGCTGACTCACCACGCTTCATGGAGTCAACATTGAATGATCCCCCGCTATACTATGAGCCTTAGGCTTTATTTTCCTATTTACCATAGGAGGCTTACCAGGCACTGTATTAGCAAACTCTTCACTAGACATTGCTCTTCATGACACATACTAGTAACTCACTTCTACTACATACTATCAATAAGAGCAGAATTAGCTATTATAAGAAGGTTCATCCACTGATTGCCCCTATTTTCAGGATACACTCTTTATTAACACCTGAGCAAAAATCCACTATACAATTATATTTGTAGGTGGTAACACAACCTTCTTTCCTCAACATTTCCTCATATTATCTGGAATACTTTGATGTTACTCTGACTACCCAGACACATATGCAACTTGAAACACAATTTCTTTTATAGGCTCATTTATTTAACTAACAGCAGTAATATTAATAATTCTTTGAGTTTGAGAAGTTTGGTGAAGAAATAGAAAGTGATAGAATATAAGCTGGGAGAAATCAGAAAAGAGAAAATATAAAATCATTCACAGAACAAAATGAGTTGAAAGGAGCACAAGGGAAAATAGGTACTGCTAAAAATACAGTTGAAGACATAGAAGATAAAAATAAAGTGTGTCAGGGCACCAGGATAGCTCAGTTAGTTGAACTTCCAACTTCAGCTCAGGTCATGATCTTGCAGTTTGTGAGTTGGGGCTCCACATTAGGCTTGCCTCTCTCAGACAGTCAGCGCAAAGCCTGCTTCAGATCCTATGTCTCCCACTCTCCACCCTTACCCCACTTGTGTTCTCTCAAAGATAAATAAACAAAAATAATTTTTAATTCTTTTTACTATGTTTATTTTTTGTAATTTTTAAAATTCTATTTCATTTTATTCTATTTTATCATATACATTTTTTTTAATTTTTAAACTTTTTCTTACATTTTTTCTTTTCTTTCCTTTTTTTCTCTATTATATCAAGCTTTTCTCAACAACCAGACCAAAACACCTAGGATCTTGTTTCCTTTATTTGATTTTTGTGTATTTGATTTTTTTTTCCTTTATTTGATTTTGTGTATTTGATTTTTGTGATTTTTTTTTAATTTTAGTTTTGTATTTTATTAATTCTTTTTCTTCCTTCAAAATGACAAAAAGAAGAATTCACCCAAAAAGAAAGAACAGGAAAAAATGATACCCAGGGGCTTAATCAACACAGATATAAGTAGGATGTCTGAACTATACTTTAGAACTACAATAATAAGAATACTAGCTGGGGTTAAAAAAAAGCGTAAAATACCTTTGTATGGAGATAAAAGAAGTAAAATGTAGTCAGGACAAAACTAAAAATGCTATAACTGAGATGAAATCTCAAATGCATGCCACGGCAGCAAGGATGGATGAAACAGAGCAGAGAATCAGTGATATAGAAGACAAAATTATGGAGAATAATGAAGCAAAACAAAAAGAGGAAAATTAAGGCAAAAGAGCATGATACAAGAATTAGAGAACTCAGTGACTTATTAAAAAGGAATAACATCTGAATTAGAGGATTCCCAGAAAATGAAGAGATAGAAAAAGGGTTAGAAGGTTTATGTGAGCAAATTATAGTGGAAAACTTTCCTAATCTGCAGAAAGACAGAGGTATCAAAATCCAAGAAGTACAGAGAACTCCCATTAGATTCAACAAAAATCAATCATCACCAAGGCATAGCATAGTCAAATTCACAAAATACACAGACAGGGAAAGAATTATGAAAGCAGCAAGGGAGAAAGTCCTTAACCTATAAGGGAAAACAGAACAGGTTTGCAGCAGCCTATCCACAGAAACTGGGCAGGTTAGAAAGGAGTGGCAGGATATATTCAATGTGCTGAATTGGAAAAATATGCAGTCAAGAATTCTTTATCCAGCAAGGCTGTCATTCGAAGTAGAAGGAGAGATAAAGAGCATCCTTTCTTGATAAAAACCCTTCAAGAAAGTAGAGATAGAAGGATCATAGCTCAAGATTTAAAAGCCATATATGAAAGACCCACTGCTAATATCATCCTCAGTGGGGAAAAACTGATAGCTTTGTGTCAGGAACACGACAAGGATGTCCATTCTCATCATTGTTATTCAACATAGTGTTGGAAGACCTAGCCTCAGCAATCAGACAACACAAAGAAATAAAAGGCATTCAAATTGGCAAGGAGGAAGTCAAATTTTCACTCCTCTGAGACAATATGATACTCTATGTGGAAAATCCAAAAGATTCCACCAAAAAACTGCTAGAACTGATCCATGAATTCAGCAAAGTCGCATGATATAAATATCAATGCGCAGAAATTGGCTGCATTTCTCTATAACAATAATGAAGTAGCAGAAAGAGAAATCAAGGAATCAATTCCATTTACAATTACACCAAAAACCATAAAATACCTAAGAATAAGCCTAACCAAAGAAGTGAAAAATCTATACACTGAAAACTATAGAGAGCTTATGAAAGACATTGAAGAAGACACACCAAAAAATGGAAAAACATTCTATGCTCATGGATTGGAAGAACAAATATTGTTTAAATGTTGATACTACACAAAGCAATCTACATATTCAGTTCAATCCTTATCAAAGTAACACCAGCATTCTTCACAGAGCTAGAACAAACAATCCTAAAATTTGTATGGAACCACAAAAGACCCTGAATAGCCAAAGCAATCCTGAAAAAGAAAACCAAAGCTTGAGGCATCACAATCCTGTACTTCAAGCTGTATTACAAAGCTGTAATCATCAAGACAGTATGGTACTGGCACAAAAACAGACACTTTGAACAACAGAACAGAATAGAAAACCCAGAAAGGACCCACAAATGTATGCCCAACTAATCTTTTACAAAAGAGGAAAGAACACCCAATGGAATAAAGACACTCCCTTTAGCAAATGGTATTTGGAAAAATGGACAGCAACATGCAGAAGAATTAACCTGGACCACTTTCTTACACCACAAACAAAAATAAACTCAAAATGGATGAAAGACCTAAATGTAAGATGGGAAGCCATCAAAATCCTAGAGGAGAAAGCAGGCAAGAACCTCTTTGACCTTGGCCACAACAACTTCTTACTCAACGTGTCTCCGTAGGCAAGGGAAATGAAAGCAAAAATGAACTACTGGGACCTAATCAAGATAAAATCTTCTGCACAGCAAAGGAAACAATCAGCAAAACTAAAAGGCAATTGACATAAAGGGAGAAGATATTTGCAAATGACATATCCAGATAAAGGGTTAGTGTCCAAAATCTATAAAGAACTTATCAAACTCGACACCCAAAGAACAAATAAACCAGTGAAGAAATGGGCAAAAGACATGAATAGGCACTTTTCCCAAGAAGACATCCAGATGGCTAACAGACACAGGAAAAAAATGCTCAACATCACTCATCATCAGGGAAATACAAGTCAAAGCCATAATGAGATACCACCTCACACCTTTCAGAATGACTAAAATTAACAATTCAGGCAATGACAGATGTTGACGAGGATGTAGAGAAATAGGAACACTTTTGCACTGCTGCTGGAAATGTAAACTGCTGCAGCCACTCTGGAAAACAGTATAGAGGTTCCTCAAAAAAAGTTAAAAATATAACTACCCTACGACCCAGCAATTGCACTACTAGGTTTTATCCAAAGGATATAGGGGTGCTGTTTCAAAGGGGCACATGCACCCCAATGTTTATAGTAGTGCTGTAGACAATAGCCAAATTATGGAAAGAGCTCAAATGTCCATCCACTGATTTATGGATAAAGAAGATGTAGTATCTATCTATCTATCTATCTATACAATGGAATATTACTCAGCAATCAAAAAGAATGAAATCTTGCCATTTGCAACAACGTGGATGGAACTAGAGTGTATTATGCTAAGTGAAGTTAGTCAGAGAAAGACAAATATCATATGACTTCACTCATATGTGGAATTTAAGATACAAAACAGGTGAACATAAGGTAAGGGAAGCAAAAATAATGTAAAAACAGAGAGGGGGACAAAACATAAAAAACTCTTAAATACAGAGGACAAACTGAGGGTTGCTGGAGGGGTTGTGGGTGGGGGAATGGTCTAAATGGGCAAGGGGCAGAAAGGAGGACACTTGTTGGGATGAGCACTGGGTGTTATACATAGGTGATGAATCACTGGATTCTACTCCTGAAATCATTATTGTACTATATGCTAAGCAACTTGGATGTAAATTTTAATAAATAAATAATTTTTTAAAAAGAACCCTTGTGACTACACTGGCCCCGCCTGAATAATCCAGGATAATCCCCTCAGCTCAAAATCCTTAAATTAATTGCAGCTGCAAAACTGCTTTTACCCATGTATCATATTCACAGGTTCTGGGGATTAGGATTTGGCTTTGGCAAGCTTATATTCAGCCCACTGTGCCTTCCTTCAGCAGAACACAAATGCCTTCATGAAAACACAGATAAATGAGTACTTCAAGACGCATCACCATTTTTGTCAACCATTGACCAATATGATTAAGTTTGGAATCAAACTAATGATTGTAAACTAAGTATCAGCTGTTTGTAAGTCCTCAGAGTCCTTGAACCTGCTGTGGCTACCCAGTACTTCAAGATTTAAATAAAATTTGCTCAAACTCCCATTGCACATGTAGTTGGATATCCATTTTCCTTTTGAGTGTCTCCAAGAACTCCTGGGAGGCTTGCATTTCTCCTGCTCATCACTAGCTCAGATTTCCTGCTTTTGCAGCATTCTCAATCCCACTCTACACATATCATCTTGTGCATTCTATCCACTTTACACTCTTTTCCACATGCCCCACATGGCCCTGAGGACTACACTCTCCCAACCCATGCCCTGGGCCCTCACAGAGGCTGTGTGAGTAGCTGACTCTAGCTGAAGACAGGAAGGCACAGAAGGTGTTTACAGAACAGCACAGATAGCACAGCAAGCATCTTAAATATGCTCTAACTCCAGCTCATCCAGGTTATGCTATTTACCTTTTCTACACGAAATTTCATCTTTTTTACTCAATGAGCCTCTTGAGGCATTGTGCATTTAAAAAAATGATCAATAATGTTCTTATAAAATATGAAACATTGTGCCAGTTCATGAACTAACATTTTTTTCTCTAATCCATAAGTGTTTCTATAATCCCCCATATAGGACCTTTACTATATGCTATTCACTGTGGTAAATGTTTTCTGTATGTTGTGACTTAGTCCTCAAAATAATCTTATGATGTAGTCGTTATTATTATCAAGCCTATCAGATGGATGGGAAAATTTAGACTTGTAGAAGGTAAGTAACTTCTCAAGGTCAATCTAATAAGTGGTAAAAGGAAGATCTGAACACATAGACCACTGAGCATACAACGTAGACACTGTGTTCTCTGAAGAATATTTCAATTCCACGCAAAGATCTTCTGCACCCCACCCACACATTACATTGTGGCAGTTGGAGAAATGGGCAATGTGTTAACTGGGGCATTCTGGTATTTCTGGCTTCCTCTCAGGGTCATAGACTCCTACGTGCTTGAAGGGAATGTGCTGGTCAGTCCCATGCCCATGCAGAACAGAAGCAGTGCATGTGACCAGGAAACTGGGCAACTTTGTGACATCTTCTGTAGATTACTTATCTTTGTCCATAGCCTCCTTTTCCCCATAATGGACTCCTGCAGGAATGGGGCTGGACCTACAGGCTGGGTCCTATTGATTTGGGCCTATGTGACCTGTGGTTAGCAGCTATCTTCTGCTCAAGGCATATCCAGGGACAATGATCTGGTCAGACGATCCACCCTTTTCATATTTTCTGATCAGGGTGACATTCTGATCAGGGTGTCTCTACTTGCTGGGTGGCTTCTTCTGGAATACCTCCTTCTTGCTGTATCCCAGACTTAGTGCCTTTACAGCAAGTGCGCAGTGAATAGTGGAATTCTTCATTGGCCCTATTTCAGTGCTGATGTTATCAGCACTACCTCACTCTTATGTTCTCATTATTTCCATAGCTTTTCACCATTTTGCCCTCAAAACCCCCTATACCAGAGAAGTGACCATGCTACCGACACATTTGTTGCTAGATCCTGTCTATTCTGAGTCTGTGTGTCCTCTGTTCTTTCCTTTCCCCAGCAGGTCAGACTTTAACCACTAAATCGTTACAAAAAAAAAAAAAAAAAAAAAAAGGTCATTCCAGACTGTTCTCATAGCATAGGGGTTTGAATCCAGTTTGGAGGGTTTGAGACTGCATTCAAATCTCCCCCTGCCCACTTGCCAGCTGTGAGACTTTGAACAAGAGTTAAAGTTACTTGGCGACTTCAGTAAGGCTCAGTTTTATTATCTTCAGTCAGAGGTGATGTTAAGTGGTCAAGAATAATTGTAAGGATGAAATGAAATAATGTATACGAAGACCAGCAGTCTGCATGACACAGAAGTTCTCAGTAAATGTTAATTATGATTAAGAATACATTCCTGGGGGTGCCTGGGTGGGTCAGTTGGTTAAGCACCAGACTTCGGCTCAGGTCATGATCTCATGGTTTATGGGTTCGAGCCCCATGTCAGGCTCTGTGTTGACAGCTCGGAGCCTGGAGCCTGCTTCTGATTCTGTGTCTCCCTCTCTCTCTGCCCCTCCCCTGCTTGCACTCTGTCTCTCTCTATATATCAAAAATAAATACACATTAAAAATTGAAAAACAATACATGCCTGTAGAGAATGGCCATTTTCCATTAACATTATCAAAGTGGTGGTCAGTTTTAATTCACTGCATTACAGAGTATTGTTCCAGAAGATTCTCCTTTCAATGCTAGGCAAAAATTTCTCTTATTTTGTAGGACTTAAATCTGGTCTTTGAGGGGCCAGGTCCATAGCTTTATGGAACACTAAATCCTGATTGCTTCCTGACCCACCTGACATTCTTTTTTTTTTTAATTTTTTAAGTTTATTTGTTTATTTTTAAGAGAGAGAATGGGCAGAGAGAGCGGGAGAGAGAATCGCAAGGAGGCTCTGCACTATCAGCACAGAACCCGGCATGGGGCTGGAACTCACTAACATCGAGATGACAACGTGAGCTGAAATCAAGAGTCAGATGTTTAACAGACTGAACCACCCAGGGATCCAGCCCTGACATTCTGTGTAACAGAGGATGGGACCTCTGTCGGTTACAGTTTACCTGCTTCATCTCCCATCCCCACCTTCTATCCTAGCCAGTCACAGAACAATGGTTGTGTGTGCCTGTAAGGATCTGATACTTTGTTTTTAGTACCGCAAACAGCTGTGCTACCTCCAGGCCATACCCTATCAACTCTTCCCACAGAGTTCTAAGACTGAAGTAACTAAAGTCCTTCCTGACTCTGAGCTCAGCATTCCGAGGCATCTCCCTTTCTTTCTCCTCCTAAATCATTATCAGTATGAATTTGGCAGGGAGAGGCAGATAAAGGTCCAGTGAGTCCTTCAAGTCTTACAAATAATCCAAGTTTCCACAGTGGCATTTCCCTGCAGATTAACCTTTCTCTCGCTTGCTCCACAGAAGTTTTCAAGTTTATTTTCTGCAGTTCCTTTCCACCCTGCTTTTTGGAGTAATTTCCTTAGCATTAACAAATCCATGTGTGTGTTTAATCATTTGATTTAAATTCAAAAATGGATATGTTCATCCGAGGAATCAAATGCCAATTCAAATCTTAATAATTACAAGGCCGTAAACACCAAACCGTTAGCAATTTTGTTTACTGTGGAAGCCCTCTTATTCAGGATTCTTTCACACTGCTTATTATCTCTTCTCCTCAAGAGAGGCGCATCCTGAGTTATGTGCCAGCAATAGGGTCTGGCTGTGGTTGAAATTTCTCCCCTTCAGCCACTGTCATCACACTATCTGGGAACTCCTATGATTTGAGGACCATGTTGGTTCTATCATGGGCTTATGAAAATTCTACCAATTTTTTGCCTATTTGGAAGTTTTAATCTAGTCTTCTGGGGATCCTTCTCAGGAATCTGAGGTCAGGGTGGACACCCTCCTTTCTTCAACAAGTAAAAAGAATGGGTAAGGAAGAAAAGAAAGAAGGAAGGGAAGAAGGAGAGAAGGAAGAAGGAATGGGAGGAAGGAAGGATGGCCCAACTCCTAGGTTATGGTGATTTTAAAAATATGCCTACAAATTCTTTGATGTGCCACCCCAAAATTGGAGTCCAGTTTCCCTCCCCTTGAGTGTGGGCTGGAATTAATGACTCACTTTTAACAAAAAAAAAAAAAAAAAAAAAAATAGAACAAAAGTGACAGTGTGCAATTTCAAAAACTAGGCCTTTAACAGACACTATCGTTTCCACCTTTGTTGCTCTGTTTCTCACTCTCTCTTGAATCACTTGCTCTGGGGAAAACAGCTGCCATATTGTGAGCTGCTCCAAGGAGAGATCCATGTGGCAAGGAACTGAGGGAGACCTTTGGCCTTTGTCAGCAAAGACCTGAGGACCTTGGTCCAATAGCCAACAAGAAACTGAGGCCTGCCCACAGTCATGTGGGTGAACCATGTTGGAATTGCATTATCTAGCTCTTATCAAGCCCTGAGATGACTGTGGCTCCATTTGAGATCTTAAGTGAAACCTCATGAGAAACTCTGAGATAGAACCCAGCTCTTTGACCCTTGGAAAGTATTTGTAGTTTTAAGCTGGTATATTTTAGGTTTATTATACAGCGAGAGATAACTTAAACATAACTAGTAATAGTTGCCAGAATACCCAGATAGCACTGAAATTTAATTTGGATTCAAAGGAAGATAATCAGTACATTTTGATCAAGTAATTTCATTTCTAGAAATCTGTTCCAGGAACTATCACCTACATAATTACAAATTTATATGCAGTTACTAGGGATTATTACCTTATATAAAAATTTCAGCAATAAGGGATTGTGAAATAAATTATATTCTGTCAACTTACAATGATTTTTATATAATGCTTAACAATAAGTTTAAAGAGTTTATAATGCAATATATATAAACAAAAACAGAATATAAAACATACATATATTGTAATTATAACTCAGTAAAAATCTATACATTAAAACTCTAGTTACAAAGTGTTACCTTTGCTCCAACAATAGAAGTAAAGTCTCCAGGGGCTGTAGGTCTCTAGCAATTGAAACTGTAAATGACAGCCAGGACTTTCATTTTCATGAGCATATATTCCTTAAACACTCAAAGAAATACAAACAGAATGGGGAATTCTTACAGGACTGGATTCTTTCATCCCTGGAGACTGACTGATTGCTAGATTTAGATGTTTGTGTGACTTCATTCCTACCCACTTGCTGGTGAGATTAAACAACATTAAAAAAATTATAATGAGTCCTACCATTCACCAATCTTTTATTATGTGCTAGATTCTGGGCTAGGCACTTTTATGATATCTCAATTAATTCTAGCATTAAAAAAATGGTCCCACTTAAGCCAGAACTGAAATTTATACCTGGCTGTTAGATGGCACCATGGTACAGATTAGGTATAGTGCATGATATACCTTCCACAGTTTTTATACAAGTTAAACTAACCTACACAGAGGCAGAAGGAAGCATCTGGTAAATGAATTCACCTAGTGTCTGTGGTGGGGGTTCATTTATATACACATGCCTGGGGGACTGAGAGGGGACTCTCAGAGGGGATAGTTGGGCCCCTGAAACAAAATTCAACAGAAGGAAAGAATGAGTCTGGAATTAAGATGTTGGATTCTCTGACAGCCCCAGAGAAATGTTATCTTACAGGACAAAGACTTTCCAGGTGTTATTAAATTAAAGATTTGACATGAGAAGATTATCAAGGATTATCTGAGTGGGCCCCAAATTCAGTCATAAGTGTTCTAATAAGAAAGAGGCAGAGAGAGATTACAAACAGGAGAAGAGAAGATAATATAACCATGGAGGCAGAGTTTGCGGTGATGCAGCCACAAGGTGAAGAATTCAAGCTGCCTTCAGAAACTAGAAAAAGCGAGGAATGGTTTCTCCCCTAGAGCCTCCAGAGGAGCCCTGTCCTGCTGACACATGACTTTAGCACGGAGATACTGATTTCAGACCTCTGGCCTCCTGTACTGTGAGATAATAAATTTCTGTTGTTTTCAGCCACCATGTTAGTGGTAATTTATTAGGGCAGCCGTAGAAAACTAATACACTAGTTCTCTTGAAGACTTTTGTGTCCATATTTACATGGGATATTGGTCTGTACTTTTCCTATGATCTCTTGTCTGGTTTTAGTACCACATTAACCCACACACTGGAACATGTGCCCTTAAAGTCCATCTTCTCTTCTATTAGCCAAAGCCAGTCCTGCCACCTAGAATTAGATCACATCTCCTGTGGTCTACTAAAGGACAGGCAGTAATTCTTCCCTCTTTCTTCTGCGTCAGTATTTTTTTCCTTTTCCAATTCCCCTTATCACCATGCAAAGATGCTATTATTTCCCACCTCTTAAGAAATAAAAACCTCTTTTGACCCCATTTAGCCCTTCCACTCCTGCCCTTTTCCTCTTTTGTCCTTGCCCCAAAATTCTTTAGTTGCCTATACTCACAGTCTCTGCCTTATCTCCTCCCATTTCCTCTTTCATCCACTCTGGTTGAGGGTTTGCCACAACCAAGCCTGTGGACCTGCTTTCCTTAATATTACTAATGACTCCACATTGCTAAATATAACAGTCTCTGTTTATGTGATCATCCTGGCATTTGATATAATTGATCACGTTTTCTTCCTCCAACAATTTTGCTCATTTCGATGTCAGGCTACCACACTGGTTACCTTTCTAAATTTTGGCCATTCTGTCTCTTTTGTTGCCTCCTTTTCATTTCCTGAACTTCTACATGGTAGAAGTCCCCCAGGCTCAGTCTTTGGTCTTCTTTTCTATCAGCTTTTCATTTTACCTGATCTCATCTAGCTCCTTGTCTTTTCTATCTACCATCACCTGCTACATCTCATCTAGTATTATGGGTTTGAGTAACTGTATGCTGATAACTCCAAAGTTACATTTATCCCTTAGACCTCTCTTGTGAACTCCAGACCATATATTCAGTAGCCCACTTTTATATCTCTTGGATGTCTAACATGTGTTTCATAATGACATACACAAAACAGAATTCCTAATTTTTCTCTTAAATTGGTCCTTTTACAGTCTTTTCCATCGCAGTTAATAACAGCTCCCTCCTGCTAATGGTCAGGCCAAACATCCTGCTGTCTGTCAGCAAATTATATTAGTTATACTTTTAAGATATATTCAGATATTAAACTCTTTACATCGTCTTCAGTTTATTCTTCGAATGTCCAGAAAAGTACCTGACACACAGCAGTCATGCAATAATGATTTGTTGAAAGAATGAACAAAGTCATTTATGTCATATCCCTGCTCTTTATCAATTCCTTAGCACAGCTTGGCCCATAATACCTTGACGTGCTGTAATGGGGTCCATGTGTTCGTCTCTTCTTGCACATTTGTTTTTGTTTTTGTTTTCTGTTTTTTGTTTTTGAGAGAGAAATAATGAGTGGGAGAGAGGCAAAGAGAGGATCCCAAGCAGGCCCTCCACCATCGGCACAGAGACAGATGCAGGGCTTGAACTCATGAACTGTGAGATCATGAACTGAGCCAAAACCAAGAGTCAGACACTTAACTGACTGAGCGACCCAGCCACCCTGCATGTTTTGCCACTAACCAGCAAGCATCATCGCTCCAATTATAGTGACCTACTTAAAGTTTCCCCATTTATAATGCTCTTTCATTCCTCTGTGCCTCCCACAATGCTGTTCCCTCAGCATCGAACATTCTTCTGCTTTAACAGTATTTCAAGGGTTATCTTAGCCAAGAAGAATCTCGTTCTCACCTAAATACTTCTTGGCCTACCTCAGCACATGCACTTCCTTCACTACACAAACCACACTCTACAGGGTTTGCCTGTCTTCCCATCAGAATTCTAAGCTCTGTGTCTTGGTCGTCTTGCTTTGGTATTTCTAAAGTCCAGCACAACACCCACCTTACAGAATGCAATGAATGTGAACAAGTAATGAATGAAAGGACTCCTCTGTGCATTATGTTCACATACAGAACCATAAAACAAGAGTTAATATAAAAATATGTTCTTTCACTATAAATATTAATGAATTATTATTTGGCAACAACACTTCACACTCATCTCTAAGGGAAGGATGAATCCGAATATTTGCTTTGAGGGTGGTTTATTTTTATTATTCCTCCACACTAATCTAAAGGCAAGCTAACATTTTTTCCCCTGGTAAGTCATTCTTTCTCTTAAAAAAAAGTTATTGTATTGCGATAAAAATACTTAACCTGAGATCTATTGTCTTAAATTTTTAAGTGTGTGATACATTATTGTTGACTATACGTACAATGTTGTAGAGCAGATCTCTAGAGTTTATTCATCTTGCTTAACTAAAACTTTATGCCTGTTGATTAGACAGAAGAAAAATACATTAAATAAGCATTCTCTAATTTTACTGAAAAATATATTTTTTTAAAAAAATGTTTATTTATTTTTGAGAGAGAGAGAGTGCATGCAAGTGGAGGAGGGGCAGAGAGAGAATTTCAAGCAGGCTGTGCACTGTCAGTGCAGAGCCCAGTGCAAGGCTTGAACCATGACGTGAGCCGAAATCAAGAGTAGGATGCTCAACTGACTGAACCACACAGGTGCCCCTGAAAAAAATATTTATCATACTTCCATGTGCCATATATGGAACTAGAGGAATTATTTTCCACTTTTACTACCATGCTGTCGCTGTCTTGCTCTCTCTCTCAAGATTGAAATCAGCCACTTCTCAAGTCTAACCAAAATTGTACTGTAACAATACAAAGAACACAAAATGCTTTATTATCATAAGACTGCAACTATAAACAAAAGAATGTGTGGGCAGAGACTGGGAAAGTAATACGAAATGCAGTTCACTGACATTTACTGAACACATACTCTGACTCACACAGTATTCTAGATGCCATTACAAAGAAGGAACAGTCTTCCTGGAGTAGTCCACGCTCTCACAGCATTTATGTGAATTGCTGCAATCCCTTTGATAAGTAACATCAGTGGCACCTGTCATGTCTCCACTTTGGAGGACACCAATGTGTCACAGGAGTCAAACTACTGCGGTGCTGGAGGCCCAGTAGGGTTTATGGAACCCTAGAGAATTACTGTGGAGAATGTCAGCTGTATTGGTAGTGGGAACTAAGGTTGTTATTGTGGTGGAAAGGAAAAAGAGTTGTGGTGTGTAAGAAGCAGTAGATGTCCTCCTCACACGGTTACCAAAAAAAAAAAAAAAAAAAAAAAAAAAAATCAGTTGGTGTCTCCGAAGCACAATAACTGCAAGGGTTCTATTCAAACAGCCAGTGCGTGGGGGCAAATTGACCATTTGGCCTAGACTTCTGGGATGGTTCTTGGAGCCTATATCCTCTCTCCAGGCATGCGCTGATATATTCATAGCCATCCTTCCCCACATTTGCCAGTGTAGCACCTTCTCCCAGAACCAGTCCCTGGAAGGGTTAGTCCATCAGCCACCTCACAGCCAAAGAGAAGTGAAGTTTCCAGTGCCCCTCCTAAGACCTAAAACACTAGAGGCTTGTTGTCTCCCTTTCAGAAAGAGTCAAGACCTGAGAAGCACAAAGGTCTTTTTACCCCCCTTGATAAGAAACAGCAATACCACTTCCCATTCCTTCTGGATACGTTAGTCTCTATGAGACAAGGAGATTCTTTGTATTTCTAGATTCAGGCTTGCAAAGTGGTGAAAAACAAAATGTGTGTTAGGTCAGAAACACTTTCCCAAAAAATCTGTAAAAAAGAGATTGTGTGTGCATGTGTATACATGGTTTTGAACTTCTTGGTGGATCAAGAGGCTTAAATGATACCATCGGGGCTCTTTCTCTCTTCTCCCTGCATGTTTTGGCCCTGCTTTCTTCTGTGTGAACATCTGTCTCTCAGCCCATTTCAG
Organism: Felis catus; assembly: GCF_018350175.1. Lineage (NCBI taxonomy): Eukaryota > Metazoa > Chordata > Mammalia > Carnivora > Felidae > Felis > Felis catus. Next base: position 55,679,459 of record NC_058374.1, read on the forward strand.
AACAGCAACCCCCCCACTCTCCCTCCCTCATCCTGCCCTGAGGAGTCAGAGTTATAGTGTTCTTAGTACCCGAAAACTCAGCAAGAGAAAAATCCTTTCCTCTCCAGAGTCACTGCTGGAGAGCTCTGCTTGGTCACATGCCCCTCCCTAGACTACAGCTAAGTCAGGCAGATGAGATACTATATTGACCGGCTCAGGTCACACACCCATGGCTGCAATGCAGAGGATGTGAGTGAAAGCCCCACCAGATAATGCAAGTAACAATGTGTAAAAGGAAAAGATGTTTAGCAGACAAAACAAAAAATAACAACAACCAAAAACACCAAGAATAGGTTGTTACTACATTGCACGGGAATAGTCAAGGTTGATTTCCAAGCTTTTGATACTAGATGTTTAGTGATGATGATAGAAAATGCAGAGGTAGGAGCAGTTTGAGCCCATATGGAGAGTTGAGGTTTTAGACGTTGAATTTAAGGTGCCTGTGGGACATTCGGATGAGGTGATCTCTTGGAAATAAAGAGTCAGGAACACAGAAAGATATATGTTTAAAACGTAATTTTAAAATACAAGATTGATTTGTGTCAGGGTGCATCTTAATGCGCAGTGGGAAACCCATTACAATTCTTAAGTGGGGAAGTTCTTTAGCAATAAATCTATAATCTATGTTGCCTATTTTAGACACCTCCGTATAGTATCAACCCCCTCCCTCTAGAAGCTGAACTTCTTTGCAGTTATCTCTCAACTCTCACCGCCTGGCGTGTGTTTGGGGTCGCCCTGCCAGAGCCTCCTTGGCCTGTGCATCCAGGCGAGGTGGCCCCGGACCACAATTCCCGGCATGCCTCGCGAGGGGCGGCCCCTGGCGGAGGCGGGGCCAGGAACAGCCACCCCCGCGAGTTGTCGGGCGGGGAGATCGGGCGGCGCCGAGCTGAGGTAGCGAGAGAAGAGCTCCCGGATGTGGAGAAGCTGGGGAGAAGGCGTGGGAGGAAGATGGACTCGGTGGAGAAGGGGGCCGCCACCTCCGTCTCCAACCCGCGGGGGCGGCCCTCCCGGGGCCGGCCGCCGAAGCTGCAGCGCAACTCCCGCGGAGGCCAGGGCCGAGGTGTGGAGAAGCCCCCGCACCTGGCGGCCCTAATTCTGGCCCGGGGCGGCAGCAAGGGCATCCCCCTGAAGAACATTAAGCACCTGGCGGGGGTCCCGCTTATTGGCTGGGTCCTGCGTGCGGCCCTGGACTCGGGGGTCTTCCAGAGGTGCGCATGTGCGAGAGTGGGCGGCGCGGCCTGGGCGGGGGTCGGGACGGGGAGCCGGGCCGCTGGCAGAGCTGGGGCTCCCAGGGCAATTGTTATTAGAAGGGGTGTGCAAGATCCGGGGTGTCTGGGCCCCGGTTGAGAGCCCAGGGAGGAAGTGCTCCAGCTTCTTCCTTGTTCCGTAGCTGCTAATAGTCTTGATCTGGGACAGTTCCTGTCCCTGCCCTTGAGAATGCCTTGCGTAAAAGGGGAGATTTCCCCTTTTCAACCGTGTCCGCCGCCCTGGTTGACTCACAGGGTAAAGGAGGCCACCCCTATGAAACGTCTGCGGTAATATGTGAACTCTTGCACACAGAGGCCATTGGGGTTCCCCTGGTGCTCAGCCTCTGATAACCACTTGGTGCCGATCGATTAGGGAGGCATCGGGTTCATGAATGGAGTGAGGTGTCAAGGCTTTCGAGTTTCAAGCTCAGCTTGGAGATCTCTTTCTGACCTTTGAAAAATACTCCAAGCTATGTGCCTGGTGAGTCAGCACAATCTAAAAAGCTACCCACATTTGTACATAGGTAAGAGATAGTGAGAAAACGTACAGCAGGCTGTTTTATGATATGCTTCTAAATGGTTTTTATCATATCTTTGGAACCTCTCTGCCCTAAAGACAGTTTTAATTGTTCATCATTCAGAGCCATTTACCATATGCCATTTTGGTCAGGAGTTACAAGCTGATGTCATTCATAAAAGAAAATAGAATTCAGTGTCAGGAATGAGTTTACACATAGTAACTTCACGCTAATTGTGCTTCAGTTTGTTACCGTGGAAAGTAAATTATTTTAACTTCTTGATGCCTGGGTTTTTGGTCTTTAAAGAGATGATTGTTTTTGGAGCAAGTTAATTGCCCACATTAATATGTGGGTAAATGATTTTCATTAAACTAGTCTTGTTTAAAAAAAGATACTCCCAAAGTAAGAATTTACGAATTTTCTTAATGTTTTAATCCAAACGAAGCCCTGGGTGGAGCAAGGTAAATAGGGGCAGGCACCCAGATGATAACACTAATGTAGTAGTGTAGTAGGAAGTGTGCAAAGCAGAGATAGGGAAGGACTTGGGGATTTGGTTCAATTCAGGAAACATTTACTGAGCCCTAATTTCTGCCATAGACACCTAAGGAAACACCAAGATGAAGTGACATGGTTCTTGTCATTGGGGAGCTCACAGGCTTTGGACATTTTTTCATCCCTACAAAGAGTGCACACTGGGGGAAAAAAAGAGGACCGAGAGGGTGCATCCAGACAACAGTGATATGCCATTTCTGTGCAATGAAGTAGAGATCAAAACTTACATTCACAGTAGATTAAGAACAAAACTCATTTACAACTCTTAGGTAGCATGTCAGGAAACTCCTTTCAACCTGGCTTAACAAAAGGTAAGGCTTGTTTCAGGTACAATGAGATTCAAAGGCAAAGAACGATTTATTCATTCAGCAAATATTTATTGACTACCTACAGTGACAGGCACTGTTCTGTGTCCTTAACCAGAGGTTGTAACACTAGCAGCAGTGGGTTCAGTCCCTAGTCTCAAGGAGCTTGCATTATAATGAGAAACAGGCGGTATACAAACAATATATACTATATTGGGTGTCGCTAAATAGTTTCAAGACAAATCAAGCAAGGTAAGGGAATGGTGCCAGTACCCTCCATCACCAGAATCTTCTATTTCTTGGTTCTTCTGGATAGGCTCTCCCTTTATGGTGTCAGGTGGCTATGCTGAGTCCCGCAAAACAACTTGGCGCGGAAGAACTTGTTCGAACTCTAGTATGGTTTCTAGCAGCTTAAGGCCATGTTCCTAGGATGATCCCAGCCCCCCAACCCCCTTAAGATGGCTGAGAAAACTCAGTGCTGCCAGGAGGATTTACTGTTTGTTCCAGGGACAACCTGGTGACAGGCAGGGAGCCTCTGAACCCCCTCTCAGAACAATTACTTTAGAAAGTTTTCAGTTACAGCCCTCTTCACCATGCTTCAGAATGTAAATCTACCATCCAAAACTGTTTCCTCAAGGACCTGAGAGCTATCTCTTTGAAATGCAAACATCCCAGTAGGTAACTCTCACTCCCTCCCAGTCCCTGTAGGAAAATTAAGGGCCTAAATTTGATGGGCACCTTGCTTCAATTTGCACCTTGCTGCCCCATCCTAAAGTTAGAAGTGTGCTTCTGATCTGGATAAGCACCAGTTGACAAATCCAGATGGTCTAGTCACAAGGACTGACCTCCTTTAGCCCTGACACGATACCTTTGCCTTAACACACCCGCCTTTAAGAAGTCTCCAGCCTTTGGGAGGAATTTGAGTTAGTTTATGCCATCGTTAACAAATTAAACCTGACCTTATCTGCATTAGTGTCCAGCTTTGTTTATCCCCTTATTTTACTGTTCCTATCCTTCCAGGTTTCAGTCCAGCCGAAAAGAGCTGCCCTCTTTGCAGCTTTAAAGTCTCTTTGGGTCATCCTTGAGCCAGTCACTTTGGCTAAAACAGCGCTTGTATTGGTACAGTTTAGTGGCCCCTTCCACTCTTGGAGCCGGTGATGGAGCGCCCCCTAAAGCACCATGTGACAGTTTCATCAAGAGAGAAATTGGAATATGATCACCAAAGGGCAATAGATGGTGGGAGTCAAAGCCCAACAGATAGCCATTATAGCAGACATAGGGGATTTTGCTACAAAATTATTGGAAATATATGTATATATTAAGCGGCGATTCTCCTGTTTCCATTTATTAAAATGCATTTGTACAAAACTCCATGAAAGAATAAATGATTCCTGAGAACTTTTTCTGTACCAGTTTTATGTAATACATCTAGACTAGAGTATAATCATCTTAACAATAGGAATGGTATTTTATACTTCCAGCCACCTATGGTATCTGCTACTGTACTAGTAATAGAATTTGAAGACATAAAACCAGTATTTTCCTTAACCAGCAAAATGAGCATAATCTGACTCCTGCCTTCTCAAACTTACAATACTATATACTAATGTGATTTTACTGTTTAGTTCACATAGCTGTCTGCTATGTGGCATCATTTCTAGGGATCTGGAAAGTTTAAAAAGGTAATAAAATGGAATAGCACTACTTCCTTACTGAAGCTTTTGCTGATCCCCTCAATGGGAAGTAACTGTGCCTTTGTTTTCTGCACATAGCAGCATTGTTCATACCTTCTTTAGTGCGTGCACTATTGCAGCAAAGTACAGTCGTAGACCCTAGATTTGAATTCCTAGCTTCACCACATGTTAACTGGAACTTTGGGTAAATCACTTAACATCTGTGCCTCAGTTTCCTCATTTGCAAAATGGACTTAATTATATGCCTCATAGGCTTGCTGAGGGAATTAAATGAGGTAGTGGTATACACAGCCCTTAGAATAGTGTCTCTATATAGTGTGTGACCCATCCTTGACGTTTTCCCCTTGTATGGAGGGTTTTTACAATCTTCATCTCTTCCATGAGCCACCGTTACCTTACTTGTAAAATGAGAAAGTTGTAATTATCTTCAGAATTCTTCCTAATACTAGCATGCTTTGACCTTGAAGAATTAATGGAATTGTGGCTTTATTCTATTTCAGGGGTCCACCCAACTTTTCCTGTAAAGGGCCACATGGTAAATAATTTAGGCTTTGCAGGTTGAATGGTCTCTGTTGCTCAGTTCTGCTATTGTGTGTTGTGGAAATAGCCATAAATTACATAAGTGAATGAACATAGCTGTATTCCATTAAAAGCTTATTAACAGAAGTAGGCAGGCTGTGAGCCAGATTTGGCCTGGGCTGACCCTTTCTTTAACAGGTTGAAGAGTTTCTTGTGAGCAGGCACTCATTTTTCTTGGTATGCTTAATGTATTAGAACCTCAATTAAAATGTGTTAATTTGGATTTAATTGATTTATTCTAAAGCTACAGTCCCATGTTTGGAGCAGCCTTGCTGCCCCTGACCTCTACTTTCTTTGACAAATATTTACCCTAGGAAGGAATTGAAGAAAATTATAGCTGCCTGATTGTGTTTTTCAGGGCTGGAAGACGCTTTGGAGATTATTTTGTTCAAAACCATGATGTAGTAATTGAGGTAGATTTTTCTGGCCTGCACAGAGTCAAAGTTAATGATACTTTCCAAGTTACTAACTTTGCATACAAATTTGGATAATTAGCAGTTGAGGAAAATGCTGAGATAATTTTTCAGTTAGTAAAAAGTTATTGTTTGAGATGAGTTTATAAGAGCCTGATATTCAACAGTGGTCCAGTGCTGTGTTAGTAAACCTCAGAAAAAATAGATTTTGTAAATATTGCCTAACATACTTGGGAAAAAAACAAACATGAAGTTTCATTTCTAGGGTGTGGATTTATGATTAATGACAGGCCTGTGCTGTAGTGTCCATGAAATGGCAGTTTATGATTTGAAATAATGTACGTAGGCTTCAGGGTTGATATTCCTGTTCATCCTGTTAGATGTTGTATGACTTCATTTGAGGCTAAAGCCATTAGCATTAGGCTTTGACATTTACTCTGTACTGGTTTTAAATCTTATTAGGCCTCTTTATTCACTTGCTCATTCTTTCTTTTTTGCTCTCCCTCTTCTGATTCCCTTAAACCAAAAGAAAATTATCTGCTTACGTAATCCCTTTAATAAATGATGATCATTGTATTGTAAGTCTACATATGGGATGCTATTTTCATACATACAGATTAGACATTTGGACCTTTGAAGTTGTAAAGGCAGAACTTCAGTTTCCCTTTCCAACAGAGCCAGTGTGAGGATTAAATGAGACTATGTAGGGGCGCCTGGGTGGCTCAGTCGGTTAAGCGTCCACACTCCACACTGACAGCATTGAGCCTGCTTGGATTCTCTCTCTCCCTCTCTCTCTCTGCCCCTCCCCCACTCACGCTCTCTCTCAAAATAAATAAACATGAAAAAAAATGAGACCATGTAGATGTTCCTTTATTACCATTCCTATTTTATTATACCAAATAGCTAACATTTATGAAATATTTATTGTGTGTTGTGGTTTGTATTAATTGTCATAACAACCATATGAGGTAATTACTATTATTACACCTGTATTTTTTTTTTTTATATCACCTGCATTTTAGTGAAAATCGAGGCTGAGGGAGATTATGGGTTTTACCTAAGGTCATACAGCTAACTAACATGGTGGAGTCAGGATTTGAACCCATTCCTTCAGATCCCATGCTGTTGACCATTTCTTGTTTAATTTATTAACAAATATAGATTGAGCATGTTATGTAGCAGGCACTATAAAAACACTTTGTAAGAATAAAGCATTGTAGAGAGGTTGGTCATTGCTTTCTTCTCTTTCCCTGATGGTTTAAAGGGAATTTGAGTACTGTGTTGGCTGCTGTCTCTACCGATAGGTTGAGAACTGAAAGTTTCTTGAGAAAATGGACTGTTATCTCCTGTGTCCAAAATAGGACCTGAAACATAGTAGACACTCAGTAAGCATTTAATGAATGAAGAAATGAATGAATGATAAAAGGAAGAAAAGAAAAACAAGCAAACCTCTTCCAAAACCTCTACCATTTTTAATTTATCTTTTAAGCATTTCAAAAATATCATTGGAGTCTGTGGTGTTGAATTTTCATTACAGAAAATCAGAATAATAAAGTAAACAACTTTAGTGATCTATTTCAATTAGTGACATAAATTAGATTTCTTTTGCTTTTCTTGTTCACTTCTTACTGTATTTACCATCTTATTTTACCTTCACCTTCTCTAATTTAAAACTAGGTTTTCATTGGTACTTTGTTATATACTTTTGACTGTGACATTTCTCCAGTAAAAATCTGCCTTCAAACATTTCAGATTTGAATATGCATTTGGGAGATGCACAGAGTGACATCAGTAAATGTGAGACACCTGACCCCTAGCCAGTGGCTCATCTTGTTTACTAGGCTAAAGGGAATAACTGATATTAATAAGTGAAATCTGGAGATGTTAGAAATTTTTCTTGAGTTTCTCACTTTCTTTTCACTCTTGACAATTGAGGACAGACATTTGAAATATGCAGTTCTTCTTACCCCCAGTAGATGTTGAGTGAAGGTGATAAAAGAAAAATAAATGCATATGCCAAAGACTGTAAGTCGTTAAACTATATTTGTTTTGTTTTAATGTTTATTTAATTTTGTGTGAGAGAATGAGCAGGGGAGGGGCAGAGAGAGGGTGGGGAGCAGCAGATCCAAAGCAAGCTCTGTGCTGACAACAGAGAGCCCGAACTCATGAACCATGAGATTGTGACCTGAGCCTAAGTCACACAACTGACTGAGCCACCCAGGCACCCCCATTAAACTATCTTCGTATAAGATCACTATTAAAAACATTGTGGCTAGATTAATATTCACATCTTTTGTTTCTAGCAAAGGAAATTTGTAAAGGTCCAGGATACTTAACTTCAATAGAGACTAGCACATTTCCCCAAAGTAGCATTTTACCCCTAGTCATCATCTTACAAAGTTTAAATGGGGAACTGTGTAAGAAGTGGTTAAAGGAGCAGTTAAGTTAAACTTCCCAGAGTCCATCGAGTCATGTTCCCATGTCTGTAATTGTTGTCAATGGGTATAACTCAGTTGATTGTGTATTCCTATTTTTACAGTATACCCATTGTTAGTTGGCAAAACAAGAGAGTTGGATTGCCTGATTATTTTGAGCCTAGACTTGGGCCTTTAGTTGCTTCTAAGCTTGAAATTTTTTCAGCTTCAATGTTTGGCAAAGCCAAATCCATTTTTTTCTTAGCAAGTATATTAAAATCCTTCACCAAGTAATTTGGATTTGAATGAGGAATAAGAAGAAGGATCTTCTTTATTTCCTTTAGATTTGAACTTTACCACTACTGTTTTACTTAATATACCAGTAGCCTTAAAAATACCAAATATCACTTTTTTTCAATTTTATAAAACTAAATCTAGGGCTACATAAATAACATTTATTTAAATGATATGCATAATACAAATATAAATATTTCTATATGTAAACAAATATTTCCATTAGTGACATAAATTTTGCTTTTACTGTTCACTTTTTACTGTCTTTACCATCTTCTCATCCTACCTTCACCTTCTCTATGTTAAAACTAGATACTGCATTTTTATTCAGACATTTAAAGTTTATATACAAAATACTTTATAATTCTTTAAATTTTATAATACTTCAGCTCTGCAATTATTTTTTGATGGCATAAAAACTATTCTCATTTAACGTAAGCTGTATTTTGGGGTTGCAGAGCTCCTTTTTATCTTTAGTGGTTTCTTTTAATGATTTGGCTTTTTATATTTATTTTTTAATATCCATACAGTGTGTGGGTTTCAACAGACCATGATGAAATTGAGAATGTGGCCAAACAATTTGGTGCCCAAGTTCATCGAAGAAGTTCTGAAGTTTCAAAAGACAGTTCTACCTCACTAGATGCCATCATAGAATTTCTTAATTATCATAATGGTATGAATTTGATAGTTTATTCAAGATGTTGTGTGATTTCTAACTTGCTAATTGTTTCATAAGACTTGCTTTCACATTTGAATTTAAGATCTTTTATTTCTCGCAAAGAACTTTGATGTTCTTTTCATTTGTTTTGTCTTTTTAAGAGGTTGACATTGTGGGAAATATTCAAGCAACTTCTCCGTGTTTACATCCCACTGACCTTCAAAAAGTTGCGGAAATGATTCGAGAAGAAGGATACGATTCTGTTTTCTCTGTTGTGCGACGCCATCAGTTTCGATGGAGTGAAATTCAGAAAGGAGGTAATCTGTCATATCAGTCTTTATTTTAGCTTTTATGGAGAATCAGCTTTTTCATAGGTAAATAATCCTTAGGCAGGAGGGGAGCAGTAAAAGAGACCACGTGATTCTTAACTGTAATAGGCAATGACATTTATAATCAGTTCTAAGTCTTGTGATTATTGAAACAAGACAGACCAAATTCTTTGCTTTAACCTTTTATAAATGGACGTTTTAACACTATTTGCCTTTTGAGGCAGGCAGGCATGTCATTTTTTTCTAGATGTGAAATAATTCTTTGTCCTAGACTTGCTTGGTAAATTCCTAAATTATATTAGAATTATGGGAATAGAAATCAACCAAAAAGTTCTGGAGGACCTTAAGAATGAATTGTAGAATTACTTCTCAAAATATGTAACTCCTGTATAAGAAGAGTTCCATAGTATTTAGCTGGAGCCAGATTTCTAGCTAGATAAACTAGTAAAATATGCAATAAAGAATAGGATGAACAACAAATAGGGAAGTGTTGGAACATGCATCAGGAAAGGCAGTGTGATTTCTGTTAGGTGCCCTGACATTTGTTGAATATAGGAAAGCTGGCCTAATTGTCTCTAACATGTGTAACTTAAAGGAGATAGTAAGGAAGATACAGTGAAACTGGAGACAGTGCAAAAACAGAGCAATCAAGAGGATAAAGAAGGGCTGAAAATAAGACTCTTCTATCTCAACATATGAATGTTATCCAAACCAATAAAATGTACCAGTAAATATACTTACTGATTGACTTCCTTCAGTATATGTTTATTGAGTATCTTCTCTGTGCCAGGTTCTATGTTAAGTTATATGTATAAAAGTTTGAACTTATTTACCAAATCTCATAAATTCTTACTTCTTTTTTTAAAAAATGTTTTTATTTATTTTGAGGTTGGGGAGGGGTAGAGAGAGAATCCCAAGCAGGTTCCACACCATCAGCACAAAGCCCAATGCAGGGCTCGATCTCACAAAATGTGAGATCATGACCTAAACCAAAATCAAGAGTCGGATGCTTAACTGACTGAGCCACCCAGGTGGCCCAGAAGTTCTTATTTCTGAGGAAATAATTTCTAGGAAGAATCTATTAAAGCTTTAAAACAAGTTTTTGAAGCAAATCAAGGAAGCCCAGTGTTAAACTGAATATTGAGATTCATATGCTATATGATTAAAGAAGTTCAAGAAAAATGTACATTAAATAGATGACAAAGCCATATAAAATATATCCATAAGTATTTTTAAGAAAATTAGAAATGTTTGAATAAATATCTTTTAACACTGAGACGTGAATGTTAGGGATAAGAGCTTTGTCTTTATCATATATTTTCCTAGAACCACTGTAAAACAGAATGCTATTAAGAACAAGGATTCTAACCTAGAATGGTATTTCTTATGATTCTGTTCTTATGTTCCTTGTTTATTAAATCACTACTACTAAACATGCTCTTGGATTAATCAATATTTGAAAAATCCTTCTATTTCATATTGTATAACTTTTTGTAATCTTTTTTTGTTGTTATCATGCTAGAACCTTACCATCTAATATAGTAGTCTCTTGTACTGTCAGCACTTGAGTGTGGTTAGTCCAAATTGAGATATGCATTAAGTGTAAAATACATACTAGATTTCTAGGATTAGTATGAAAGAAGCATATGCAACGTCTCATTAATAATTCTTATATTAATTACATGTTAAAAAACATTTTAGATACATAGGGCTAAATTAAATATACTATTACAGTTAATTTCACTTGCTTCTTTTTACTCTTTTTAAACTGTAGCCATTAGAAAATTTAAAATTATATATGCGGCTCACACTATATTTCTATTCAACATCACTCTTCTAGAGATTACACTTTGTACCCTCAGTTTGTTATAGCCTCCCTGAATTTGTATTTTCACAAATAATTAAAAACCTTACAAAAGTAAATTTCTATTTAGCCCCTGCTGTTTTGTACTATTATTGTTACATATAATTCTCTATATATTATAACTGCACAATACATTGTGGTTGTATTTATTTTAAGCAATTAATGGTATTTTAAAAATTATTTTAAAATTATCATTTACCTCCACCTGCATATTTATCTTTCTCTATTATTCTTCATTTCTTTCTACTTATCTGTGCTTCTATCTTACAGTGTGTACCTGTTAGTAAAAACTTCTTTCAGCTTTTGTTTGTCGAAAGATGTCTATAATTCATCCTTATGTTAAAAGGGTACTTTCATTGAATATAAAATTTTGATTTACCTTTTTCCCTTCAGCATTTTAAGATTGCACTTGTAAGATGTTATCCTTTTGAAGATGCATCTTTAACGTGTCATTTCATTATTTCCTACCATCCATTGTTTCTTTTAAGATATCAGCTGTTTTTCTGATCATTGTTTCTCTAAATATAATGTCTTTTTTCCCTTTTTTCCCTTTCCCCTGCTTTTAAGATTTTCTCTGTATCTTAATTTTTCAGAGTTGACTCCCAATTTGTATTGCTGTGGTGTGTGTGTGTGTGTGTGTGTGTGTGTGTGTGTGTGTGTGTGTGTTTATCCTGTTTAGAATTCTTTAACCTTCTCATGTTTATAGGTTGATATCTGTCATCAGTTTGCAAAAATTCTGCGCTGTTCTCTCTCCAAATATGTCTTCTGCCACATTTTCTCTCTCCTTTCTTTCTGGGACCCAGATTTAAGTGTATTTTAAACAATTTTAAGCCTGTCTCTCACAGTCTGTTCTGTATCGTTTGTTGATTTTCTCTCTGTGCTTCATGTTAAGTAATTTATGTTGACATATTTGAGTTCATTGATCATTTCTTCTGACTTATGTAGTACACTGTAAATCCTGTCCAGTGAATTATTTCAGATATATGTTTATAGAATGTACATTGGAGTTATTTTTTAGAGATTACATTCTCAGTTGAAATTCTCCATCTTTTTTTGTTTTTCAATCTTTTCCTCTAATACCGTTAACATATTTATGATATTTATTTGAAAATCCTCAATTGCAGGTTCCAACATCTGAGTCATTTATAGTTCTGTTTCTACAACTGTTTTTCTCTAATTATGGCTAATGTATTTGTGCCTCTTCATCATGACTCAAATTTTGTCATATGCCTGACATAGAGACTAGAGTACAGTTGACCCTTGAGCAACACAAGTTTGAATTGCACAGGTCCACTTATACATAGATATTTTCCAATAAATACAGTACAGTACTGTAAATGTATTTTCTCTTCCTTATGAGTTTCTTAATAGCATTTTCTTTTCTTTAGCTTATTTTAACAGTACAATACATAAACAGAATATGGGTTAATTGACTTTATGTTATTGGTACAGCTTCTGGTAAACAGTAAGCTCTTAGAGCTAAGTTTTGGGAGAATTAAAAGTTGTATGTGGATTTTCAATCATGTGGGGGGTTGGTGCCCCAGCCCCGGCATTGTTCAAAGGTCAACTGAATATATTATTTTCCTCCAAAAGGACACACCCTTTCTTCTATCAGGCAGATGGAATATGGAGCTAGTCACTTTGATCCAGTTAGGAGTTGTGCTGGATTCAACCTTTAATTTCCCTTTACCTCTTAGTGCAGGTATCTTGCCAGGAGATAGATCTTGTATGTATTGCTAGTAATAACCCCATGCTAACAGGGCCTTAGGATCTAAGCACCACAAAACCTCTAAGCCCAGCCTTGCAACCCATCCCTAGCTTCTTGTGCCGCAGTACACTCAGCAGAAGTCCTGTAGGGGAGTAATTGGGTAGGAAGAACTAGCTCTGTGTTTGGGATCCTACAGAAGACAATCTATGATTCTAGTCCAAAGGGCCATGACAAACCTCTGGGTTCTCCTTACCCCAGTAGAGCTCCTCTGCTTATGCCAAGCTTGATCTTTCTCACTTCTTCAGTCCTCAAACATCCCTAGGGAGAAAACAGCCACTGATCCTTGTTCACTTAAGAAAGACTTGCCCCTCTCATTGCTTTTCTTCAGACTGCCACTTGAATTCTCTAGTCTGTTTATTGCCTGTCTCCACCACCAGACTGCACACTCCAAGAGAGGAGAGGGAGCCATATTCATTGCTATTTATACACTGCCTATAAAACTATACTATATGTAGCTAGCTATCCAATGTATATTTGCTGAATACTTTTCATAGATTATACCAAACACTGGTGGGGTAGAATTGAACAGAGGATGGTTTAGTTAAGGAAGTAAGTGGAAGTTGTTTCTAAAAGCCGTTACACAGATAATGACAGCCAAAAGTAAAGAAGGATTCTGAGGAATCACCAGCATTAAACTCACAATCATGATGCATATCATTACACATCCATAAACACAGTTTTGGGAAAAATACAGTGAAAAAGCAAGAGGATCCCTATTTCCCAGTACTGAGGGCTCCATCTGTTACATCATGTTATAATCACTGCTGTTGATATTGCTGAGCCTTCATTACCAAGGATAAGAATAAGTAAATAGTATTTATTATTATGTTTAGTATATTTTTTTAACTCTGGTAAGAGTAATATACAAACATTTTTATCAACATAAAAGTATTAATAATTTAATGAGGAAATCTTCAGTTTTCTATAATAATTCTATGAAAGTAATTTCTCAACCACATTATATAAACACATACATTGTATTTCTATAGAAGCAAATAATGAGAAATAGATTAAAGCACTCAAATATTAAATAAGGATATTTTATGGCAAGATCAGCCCTTTTGAAGCTACCTTAAGTTTGCCTTGATGTCCTCCCAGAATATTATATTAGTTTTTTTTTCTTAAATCTTTATTTATTTATTTTTGAGAGAGAGGGAGAGAGAAAATCCCAAATAGACTCTGTGCTGTGAGTGCAGAGCCCGATGCAGGGCTCGAACTCAGGAACTGTGAGATCATGACCTGAGCCAAAACCACGAGTCAGATGCTTAACTGAGCTACCTGGGTGCCCCCCAGAAAATTTTATTTGTATAAATGCCTTAAAACCTCAATTATTCAGAGTTCATTTATAAAATACTTTATTTTTCTATGATTAGATAATAAGTAGTATAAAGTAATTATAATTATTATGTATTGTTTAATAATTTTCAAATATAATTAGCAAAGATAAATCATCAGCATTATTAGAGATTTTGTTCCTTTAAAAAAATCTATTTAGCTATTTATCAAGATAGAAAAATATTTTACATTTTCAGGGTTTTTTTTAATTACTAAATGAATATTCAGTATTCAAAGGAATGTAGACTTACTATAGCTTTTTGCTTTTAGTTCGTGAAGTGACTGAGCCTCTGAATTTGAATCCAGCTAAACGACCTCGTCGACAAGACTGGGATGGAGAATTATATGAAAATGGCTCATTTTATTTTGCTAAAAGACATTTGATAGAGATGGGTTATTTACAGGTTTGTGCCTTCATTTTGCAAAGATCTTTTAAATCATTTTGTATGTATACCTCCTCAGTTCTAAGGAAGAATTATGGCACAGTTCATAAAGAAAAGTATCAATCCCCAGAGGAAAGGAAATAACCGATAAGATTTATCTGAGGCATTTATCCTGTAGGTTTACACTAAAGTAATCTTTGGAGTCCATTCAGTAGATATGCAAGGAATTCTGGTACAACTGAGAAATGAATCAAATATTAAATGTTGTATATGTGTCCCGACTTTCATTTTATTCCATTCAAACTCTGTTTTTAATCCATGGTTTGGTTACTGTCACATTGGTTGTACAGTTGAATAAAAATCTATTGCTTTCAAAAAGAGACAAAACAAAAAATATATTAGATATGGAAGTGCACCAACCTGGGTGTCAGGAAAGCCAGATTACAGTTCTCTCTTTAACTGTGTGGCTTTGAGTGTACATTTTAATCTGTTCTGAGTCTCTTTGCTCTCATTTTAAAATAAAGGGTTGGGAGCGCCTCTCATATCTTTAGAGCCTACATGGTTACATCATATACCATTTGTTCCTTTTAGTTAATAGAAGTTATTTATTCAGCACTTACTGTGTGCCAAGGACTATACCAAACACTTTATATAGGTTATCTCATGTAATCTCCATAGCACTGGAATAGAGTAGACATTCCTGCCCAGTTTTACAGAGGAGGGAATGGCTGCTTGGAAAAGGAAGTACTTGGCTCAGGGCATAAATAGGTAGTAAGTGGTACTATTGGGATTTGGATTCAGGTCCTTATGTTACTCAAAATCAGCATTTAAAAAACTCTCTACTCTCTGTAGTAAAAATTCCAATGTGACTCATGCTCTGAGGTAAAAGTATTTTTAACAGTCTCCTGGCAGTATCTAAGCAAACTGTAGACTGTTTAGTTAAGTTTGAGTACTCAGGAAAATTAAGTTTGACACAGGTAGATATCACCCTTTCCAAACTCTTTGCTAAGGGGACTGTGTTTTGACCCTTTCCTAAAAGGTAGAGAACAATGAAGTATCTCATCATCATAAGATTTATGAAGAGACTGAGAATTCTAAAAAATGAAATTTCCCGGTAATTGATTTTGACATTCAAATTATCACAGTCATAGGAAAGGCCTCCCTCCTTGCCCCCAGATCCCAGAATTAGGAAACTGTCCCTCCCTTTGCCCACGTGTGATCCAGACAGTTATTGTCTACCCTCCCTGTAGTTCAGGGATCTAAGACAATTCTGTACAATAGATACTACAGTTCTTTTTCCTCCATTGTCTTGCCACTCAGTTGCAAATTGGAACATAAGTTCTGAGAACATTTATGCTGCTTTTGGATGATGACAGGAGAGACTGTCAGAAAAATGGGATACAGTTAGGGGGGTTCTAGAAAATTCCTCATGGTCAGAATATTGGAAGATGGGTATTTCTGCTTTATTCAGTCTTAAAATAGAAATCTACTTAAAGAAAAATGGGAAGCTTGCACTGTGCACATAGAATTTGAACAATATTATAGTGTATAGTTTGAATATATAGGAAACAAAAAGCTTTTTTCTGAAAACAGTTATTTATTGTAAGTCACTGATTTCACTGGGTTTATTTTTGTCAGTATCATAGAAATGGATTCATTGTTCTAATTAGAAGAAACTTTCTGATATGGTGAACGAATGTTAAAAACAGTACTCATGGCATTTATACTATCTTTAGGGTGGAAAAATGGCATACTACGAAATGCGAGCTGAGCACAGTGTGGACATAGATGTGGATATTGACTGGCCTATTGCAGAACAGAGAGTATTAAGGTAAAAACAAGACTTGCATAGCCTTTGCCCTGGACCCTGACATATTTTTAGTAGATACACTGAGTTGTGCTTCTAGACACTAATTTCTGATACTCCAGACATTTTAGGATCTTTGCAATTAGTTTGTTCATGTGAGGAAGACCTACACGTAAAGTATACTTATAGTTGGCTTATTCAGTAACTTGAGAAACACATGGTCTGGTTAGACCACTGTACTCAAAGTTCTTTCACTAGAAGCTGAAGTGTACATGTGAAGGGTAATGTTTGAATGAATGGGAATGGTTACTACGTTTACTGGTATTAGCCAGTTGAGAGGGAGTAATTAGTATTGTACTTGTACTCAGAGGTCTATTTTGGTTTCTTTTAGATATGGCTATTTTGGCAAAGAGAAGCTTAAGGAGATAAAACTTTTGGTTTGCAATATTGATGGATGTCTCACCAATGGCCACATTTATGTATCAGGAGACCAAAAAGAAATAATATCTTATGATGTAAAAGATGCTATTGGGATAAGTTTATTAAAGAAAAGTGGTATTGAGGTATGTGCTCCCTGAATATAGTGATGTTTTTTAAGATGATGATTCAGGGTCAAAGAACGTGTGAGGGAAATAAGAGATTTAAATTTTTAGTATTATCTATTAAAATATCTGAAATTTAGCCTTCACATGACTAGAAAATTATCATACTTTTAGATGAATAAAATTAGAAATTTGTCAATCAACAAATAATATTTCTTATTTATTCAGTAAGTATAAACATATTATTTTTAAATAGGAGCTATCTAGTAATTCCCATAGGATCTTTCACTAAAAAAAATTTCAGAAAAAGTAAGTTATCAGCATTAAAAAAAAAAAAAGCAAATATCTTGTGGATTTTTAAGATGTAACCTATTCTTATGATTGATAAATTTGAATTCAAAATAATTTAATATTTAGTATATTTGTAAAAATGAAAGCTAAAATAGTTTCTAGTAAGATTTACTAGAAATCTTTCATATGTGTTCCTAAGCAGCACAAGAGACAAGTTATAGACTTTCCTCTGGGTAAATCGAATTATAGGAGAATCTTAAATTAGTGTCAGACAATGTATGTTATATTTTTTTAACCAACAGATAGGATCCTTTCCACTGTAAACAGTGTCTTTATTAGACTATTAGAAATACAATGTTGTAAAGATTCATCATTTTAAAATATCTGTTGATTTTACTTAATTGGTCTTTCAGGAGACTACTCATTTGTGACTTGTATTATTTACCTGGTGTTATTTTATTATGAAATAGTTGATTTCTTTTTTTTCTCATTTTGCCCTCCTTTCTCTCTTTCTTTTTTCTTTTAAGGTGAGGTTAATCTCAGAAAGGGCCTGTTCAAAGCAGACACTCTCTTCCTTAAAACTGGATTGCAAAATGGAAGTCAATGTACCAGACAAGCTAGCAGTTCTGGATGAATGGAGAAAAGAAATGGGACTGTGCTGGAAAGAAGTGGCGTATCTTGGTTGGTGTCTTATTATTCAGCCATGATAAAGTGGGCTAGGGGTTTGTTTTTTGGGTTTTTTTTTTTTTTTAAGAAATAGAGAAATAATGGGGTGCCTGGGTGGCTCAGTTGGTTAAATGTCCAACTTTGACTCAGGTCATGATCTTGCGGTTCACGAGTTTGAGCCCCGTGTCTGGCTCTGTGCTGACAGCTCAGAGCCTGGAGCCTGCTTCGAATTCTGTGTCTTCCTCTCTCTCTGCCCCTCCCTGCTCATGCTCTGTCTCTCTCTTTCTCTCAAAAGTAAAGAAACTTAAAAAACTTTAAAGAAATAAAGAACTAAGAAAGAAAATTCCCAAGATTGGCATAGTTGAAGAGAAATAGGAACTCTCTTACACTACCAAGGAAAGTATTAAATTGGGACAATCTTGGGGCACCTGGGTGGCTCAGTCGGTTAAGCGTCCGACCTCGGCTCAGGTCATGATCTCACGGTCCGTGAGTTCGAGCCCCGCGTCGGGCTCTGTGCTGACAGCTCAGAGCCTGGAGCCTGCTTCCGATTCTGTGTCTCCCTCTCTCTCTGGCCCTCCCCCATTCATGCTCTGTCTCTCTGTCTCAAAAATAAATAAACTTTAAAAAAATTTTTTTTAATTGGGACATCTTTCTAGAGGTTTGTTTGATAGTATATATCAAGTGTATCGTAGTAGAATGATTACTAGCACATGCTTTGGAGTCAGACCACACTGCTGACTAGTCAGTTTTGGTAAAGTAAGCCTTAACTTCCTCACCTGCAAACTGGAAATGCCAAGAGTACCTATGTCATAGATCTATTATTGTAAGAACCAATGAGGTAATCTGGGCAAAGTACTTATCAGATTCCTAACATATAGGAATATGAGATACCTATCCTATCCTAACATATAGAATACCATGGATAAGTTTTGCTCTTTTAAAATATATCTACTGTTAACCCTTAAATTCCAAATCTAGGAAGGAAATTGGACAAATGTGCCAATAGTGGAGGAAAAAAAACCCACTTAAATACCCTGCAAAAATAGAATATGCACAAAATGGAATAGTGCATAATGCAAATGGATATGATGAGATGTCACAAGATTTTCACTTCGGCATTTATTAAATATACCATGTGCAGGCTTGATTGGTTGCTGGGACTTACTGCTTACAGAGCATGCAGTCAAATGTCTAATTTTAGATATTACTGATGACAAGTTATTAAAATACATATAACATAAGCCATGTAAGAAATAAATATTTACAAGGGTAATATGGGCCTCTAAAGAAGAAACACAGAAATGCTGTGGGAGCATGTTATCTGAGGACTTCAGGAATGGCCTTTGAAGCACATGTGACAATTCAGTGGAGAAGAATACTACAGAATCCTTGATAGAAAATGATCCAGTTTTTGTAAGAAGAAAACAATTTTAGTGGAACGTATAACAGATTCTAGATACACTTATTATCTGCATGACCTTAAGTGAGCTTCTCTAAGCCTTGGTTTTCCTATTTATAATATATAATATAAACACAAATCAAACTTTATAAGGCCATTGGGAAGAAAATTGAAGATAATATAGAATGCCTATTATAGTACCTGCAGATAGTAATAACAGTGTGTATCATTTATGTGAGTAAATTGTGGAATTATATATGTGATAATATAGTGATTATCCATAAATACTGGTAAGTAGGATGATACTGATTTGTTTTATGCCTTTATTTTAAAAAAATGTTACTACCAAGAAAATGCATTACTTATGTAACATTAAAAAAAAAACTATAAAAAACAGAGGTTAGAAAACAAGAAAACAGAGAATGGACTCCAAATTTTAATTTTAAAATCACTATTTTAAATATTAGTGATTTAAAATCACTATCTTAAATCACTATTTTAAAAGCACTATTTTGTATGGGTCACATAAATGTATAGAAACATATTCCTTAAAAATATCAACACTTGTGTAAGTAAATTTTAATAAATACATCTTTGTTTGAAGGGTTACACTATGCAAAGAAATGCTAACTTTAATTTTCATCATCTTTCAGTGAAAAAAATTCAGATTTCAACATATTTAATAACTTTTAAAATTTCAGTAGATAAATGTGGAACAGATTTAAAACAAGTAAACTCTTTTTTAACCAGCATTTTATTAGTGTAGTTGGATGTAGTAATAATTATACTCAGAATGGTGAATCTAACGTACTGGGAGCCTGTGAAATTCATCCTGTCAATACAAAAGAAAGGGAGAGAGAAGAGCAGGCAGGTTGAGAAAGGATGTAGTTTCGTCAGTGTGATGGTAATTCTTCAACAAATGAGTGATGTACAGGGGTATCTGGGTGGCTCAGTCGGTTAAGTGTCCGACTTAGGCTTAGGTCATGATCTGACAGTCCATGGGTTCAAGCCCTGCGTCGGGCTCTGTGCTGACAGCTTGGAGCCTGGAGCCTGCTTCGGATTTTGTGTCTCCCTCTCTTTCTGCTCCTCCCCCACTCATGCTCATCTCTCTGTCTCAAAAATAAACAAACATTTTTTTTTAACTTAAAAAATGAGTGATGTACAAATCAGAGGGAACTATTATAGATTAAAAGTATGTAAAAATACATATCAACAAAATTCAGTATGTGGACTTTGTTTGGCTTCCGATTGAAACAAATCAACTATAAGAAAATTTGAGACAACTGGGGATATTTGAACACATACCAAGGAATTGTTGATATTGTTAGTTTGATGATACTGTGTCACTTTTTAAAAATATATACTTATCTGTTAGAGAAATATATACTTATGTATTAGAGATAGATGCTGAAGAGTTTTGGGGTAAAACATGATGTCTATGAATTCCTTAGCCCTCTCTCTCTAAAAAGGAAGGAGTGGAGAAAAGAGAAAAATATCAATAAATAGTCCAAAACATCGAAAAGTATTCCACATGAACTTGGGGTTCTTGCATGTGTTTAGGATTTTTTTAAATAAAAAATTTAATTCATAATTTGTATATAGAATTTCTAGTAATTCTAATGTGCATGGCAATCAGAAATTATAGGCCATTCTTTTTTTAACAGGTAAGAGTTTATTTTGAAGTGCTTAGGAAAAACCTTAGACCTCAATTACGCTTGTAAATACTTGAACATATTTGTTCCACCACACCCATGGTATTCTTACATGAGTGCTTGAGGTCTTATTTAAGTTACCAGAAGTACTTACTGGTTGCTTTTTTGCATTAACAGAAAGAGTATTCTTTGTCTCCTTGAATATTCAACCGGTGTTTCTTTTACTCAATAGGAAATGAAGTGTCTGATGAGGAGTGCCTGAAGAAAGTGGGCCTAAGTGGCGTGCCCGCTGATGCCTGTTCCACCGCCCAGAAGGCTGTTGGATATATTTGCAAATGTAATGGTGGCCGCGGTGCCCTCCGAGAGTTTGCAGAGCACATTTTCCTACTAATGGAAAAGGTTATTAACTCATGCCAAAAATAGAAATTACTGTAATGTTAGGAAAGAAAGTATACAGCCTTCTTCAGCCACTTTTATTTTTGATTAAGTACAATTCCATGTTGTAATGTTACAGAGAGTGTGATTTGAACTGTGATGTATCTTAATATATTTTAAAGCAAATTGTCACTCCAAAACATTCTGAAATAATTGTGCTCTACTTTTCTCCTTATGCAAGATAATTATTTAGAGATTAATACAATCTTTCTCAGATTTTTAGTAAATGCAAGTAAGAATATCATCAAAATTGACTTTGTATTGTACCCTGTAAAACTGTGTGTTTGTGTGCTTTTAATGATGCTGAGATTTTATTTATTTGGGGACAGTGTGTCTGGTAAGACATGCCCTTCTATTAATTAATAAAATTACATTTCACAAACTTGATGAAAACTGTCTTGTTGCTATAGAGGAGACTTGCCAAACATTCCATGATTTCCTTTAAACACTGACCGTGCAATCAGCACGAGAAACAAGCCACTAAACACCTGACATAAAGCATCTGATCGTACTTTAGGTATGTATACGTATAGTGTGCACTACATGCAAATAGAGATATCCAAAAAAATTCATATATTTGTGAAGATTGTATATTGGTTTGGAATAAACCATTTGCAGTTACCTCTGAGGTCAGGATCATTTTATATACAAAATTTGACTATCACCACAATTTTACAGCCACCACAAAGTAGTCTCCTATCTGCTTAAATTCCAAAAGTGAGGCGTCATCTCATAAATGTGGACTTTTACCTAATAAACACTAACCACTTCCTGTGGAACATTTACATCTATTTACCCTGTAAAAAGAATTCAATTCTGGCAAGAAGCAAGTCATTCAAGCCAAGTCACACAGGAAGCTCTTTTCTTCTGTCAGGACTGGGTGTATTTGTACAGTTCAGAGTCTGACCTTACAGGCCAGACGTTGTTGGGAGAAAAAAATGAGCCTCTTCTACTCTAATTTCCATTGTATCTTGTGCCGGTTTTTTCTCCCGTCTTTGTGGCTTTTCCACTGCTGACTTTATTTTCTCCTCTCCCCTTAAATGTACACATTCTCGAAGATTCTAGCCCCAGTTCTTGTTCTTTCCAGAACCACATGTACATTCAAAGTTTAAGCTGTAGCCTCCATGCAATGACTCCAGAATCTAGTCTCTGCTGTAAGTTCTGACTGCACCTCAAATTCTTTGTTTCATAAGCCAGATCCCTGGACTGTACCTCTCAAATTTCATGTCATAGCCTTTCTCAATGTCACCTTTTCATGTCTTGTCAGATACCAACTCTTAACCTTGATACTACTAGCCCAGTGTCCTCTCAGTTTATCCAATACTTTTGCCAGATTAATTGTTCACATGTTCGCTGCTACCCTTTACAAAATCTTTTAGTGACTCCATGCTGACCACAGAATTTGATAAAACATTTCCCAGTCCAAATGTCCTCTGGACACAACCTGATATTTCCAGCCTCATTTCCTACTGATTCTTGTGGGTTCCTCCACCCCAATCGACTAAACTATTCTGTGCAATTCTCTAGCAATGCCTCTGTTAGCCTCTTCTTCTCAAGTTCTTCCTTTCATCACCACACAAATCATTCATTCCTGAAACTCCTGCCAGAGTAACTCCTGAAGTAAATACTTTGCATAAGTATTGTGCATAGTATATGATTATAGTACTACAATTATTCTGTGGTCCCTGTTTCATTTTGGTGACCCATAGCCAAGTATAAGGAGACAGTTCAGTCCTCACCAAACTACTTCCTATGTTCCCGATAGTAGAGAATCTTAGTCAAGGAAATAAACGTTCAGCTCTGATATGTAAAGGACGTAGAAATTACCAGTCCCTTCCTTAGAGAAAGACTGGACAAATTGAAAACCAATGACTTCTCTTGGACCTCTCAGAGAACTGAGGTCAAACAGCAAACAACCACTCCAAAATCTGAAGAAATGGACACAGCCAGACAGATACAGCACCTGATACTTACGTACCTGGAGCCAAAGCTGCTGGGTGCTTTAAACAAATATGAACACTTAACTGGTAATTTTTTTAACATTTATTTATTTCTTTTTAAGAGAGACAGAGACAGAATCCCAAGCAGACCTCATGCTGTCAGCACAGAGCCCGACACGGGGCTCAAACTCACAAACTGTGAGATGATGAAATGAGCCAAAATCAAGAGTCAGACACTTAACCAACTGAGCAACCCAAGTGCCCCACTGGTAGTACTGAATCTCTGGAGGTTAAGTATCGACGAACATGAGAAGGAAAAACTGCTGGGTCACAGTCATGGGCAGGGGTTGGGGGTGGAGGTGGGAGTGGGGCACACTTTTCCTCTAGGAATGCCAGTAGGTTCTCGCAGGATGGATCTGAGGATCCAAGAAAGATCCCACTATGACCCTGGCAGGAGTAGAATAGTCTACTCCTTCTATTCTAACCATCCCAGATCTTTCTTCCTAACAAAGGTCTACTCTGCAGTAGAAAGCTTTGGTGTAATACTACTGCAAGCTTACCCCAACTGGGGGAAGGGAATTCCATTTCACTCCAGCTCATTCCAGCCTCCCCATGCCACCTACGAGGGGTAAAACCTCATAGTCAACAGGAGAGAAGACATCAAAGAAATAGAGCATAAAAGCTACAGGTGGGAGCACTGGGAGAGAAGCTGTACCCATGGAAGAGGCACAGAAACCCTTGTGAAAGCTATATTCCCAAGACGAGCCCACTAAAAAAACCAAGACTTAGAAGATTTTAGAATGCTCCCTTTTTTCATACCTTCACACCACAGCAATAACTCACCAGTTTAATAACTGGGTTATAGCTGAAAAGGCTTTAAAACTCAGACTTTCTCTGAGAAAGCAATACCAAAAGAAGTCCCAAAGCCAAAACAAGGACACTGAAGGAATTTGAAGTCTCGTACATACCTAGGTACAAGAAGCATTAAATACAGTCCAACTCCCAACAAGATTAACATACATCTTCACACTAAAGATCTGTTTGTCTTGCTACCAATTACTTGGTAACATATCTGACTTTCAAGAACAAAAAATTATAAGGCATCCAAAAAGGCAAGAAAAAGCAGAGCTCCAGGAGACAATGCAATCATCAGATCCAAACTCAGATACGACACAGATGTTAGTTATCAGATGGGCAATTTAAAAATCTGTGATTCATTAAGGAGGACACCTTGGGATGAGTCCTGGGTGTTATATGGCAGTGAAGGATCACTGGATTCTATTCCTGAAACCAATACCACACTGCATGTTAACTAACTTGAATTTAAATGAATAAACCTAACAACTAGAAATAAATAAAAAGCTGTGATTAACCTGTAAAGGGATGTGATAGAAAAAGTCTACAACATGAAAGACCAAATAGGTAATGCCCATACAGAGATGGAAACTGTCAGGAAGAATCAGAATGAAATGCTAGGAATGAGACATAGTGACAGAAATGAAGAATGCCTTTGATGGGTCAATCATTAGACTTGAAACAGCTGAGGAAAGAATGGGTGAGCGTATATATTGGCTTACTTTATTTTTTCTCTATACATCTGAATTACATATGTTACTTTTTTCCTCTTTATCGAGATAGAAGTTGACATAAAACATTGTGTAAGTTTAAGATTTACAACATGATAATTTGAAATATGTATATGTTGGGAAGTGATTATCCCAGTAAAGTTAGCACATCCATGACCTCATATAGTTGCCATTCCTTTCTCTCTCTCTCTCTCTTTCTCTTTTGGTTTTTGGTTTTGTTTTGAGAACATTTAAGATCTACTGTCCTAGAGGAGCACCTGGGTGGCTCAGTTGGTTAAGCATCCAACTCTTGGTTTTGACTCAGTTTGTGAATTCAAGCCCTGTGTTTTTGGGCCTGCTTGGGATCTGTCTCTCCCCCTCTCTTGGCCTCTGCCACACTCACTCACACACACTCTCTGTCAAAATAAATGAACTTAAAAAAAAAGGATGCTCCTCTCTTAGCAACTTTTAAATATATAATAACACTGTATTATTAACTATAGTCAAAATGCTATATGTGGAATTTACTCATAGCTGGAACTTTGGACTCTTTGGTCACCATCACATATTGCCCCTGGCAAACACCAATGTACTATCTGTTTATTAATTCATTTATTTCAGAGTTCATGTATAAGTGAGATCATACAGTATTTGTCTTTTTCTGACAAACTTTAGTTAGCATAATGCGCTCAAAGGTTTTTTTCATTACTTATTATTTTTAAAGTTTTTTTTTTTAATTTATTTATTTTGAGAGAGAAGAGAGAAGAGAGAGTGCACAAGGAGAAGGGCAGAGGGAGAGAAAGAACATCCCAAGCAGGCTCCTCACCATCAACATGGACCCCAATGCGGAGCTCGAACTCATGAACCATGAGATCACGACCTGAGCCGAAATCAAGAGTCAGACACTTAACCAACTGAGCCACTGAGGCGCCCCATAATGCCGTCATTTTAACCATGTTGTCACAAATGGCAGGATTTCCTCTCTTTTTATGGATTAATAATACACACACACACACACACACACGATAGGACACATGAAATGTACAGCTACACATGAAGCAATTCCCTTTGAAATAAATTAAATAATTGAAATAAATCCAGAAACTAGTGAGCAACTCCTCCACACCAGGCAACTGAGAACATAGCCACATTGAAACTGTTAGAGAAGGCTGAGGCACCCTGGCCTGGCTATAAACCCCATCCCTGGTATAGTGCCATACACTCATCAACTCCCAATGGCCAACTCCCAACTTCTCCATAAGGAGTGAAGGATTTGGACCCCACATTTAGTGCCCCCAATTTTAAGACTTCCACCCAAAGGAAAGGCCCCCAAAACACCTAACTCTGAAAGCCTACGAGGCTGGTATACAAAAGACCTTTTAAAAGACTATATACAGAGCAAACAAGCAGTTGTTGATAGGCACACAAACACATATCCAGCTATCCCCCCAGGGCTCAGTGCAGAGGGAGCTGGCCAAAAAAAAACCCATCTCACAGTTTCTCTCCAGAAGAGATTTTACATACTTAGCCAGCTGCTGCCTGAGAATCTAGAAGAACGTATATTTCTGGGAGTGTATCCATTTCTTCCAGGTTGTCCAATCTGTTAACATGTAGTTGTTCTTAATTAATCTCTGACAATCTTTTGTGTTTCTCTGGTGTCCATTGTAACACCTCCTCTTTGACTTATAATTTTATTTGAGTCCTCTTTTTTTCTTGGTTATATAGTTAACGATTTGCTTAGTTTTTGTTTTGTTTTGTCTTGTTTTGTTTTGTTGCTTTCAAAGAACCAAATCTTAGTTTTATTTTTTTCTATTGTCTTTCTAATCTCCATTTCACTTATTTCTGCTCTAATGTTTATTATATCTTTCTTTCTGCTAATTTTGGACTTTGTTCTTATTTTTCTAATTCTTTGAAGAATAAAGATAAGTTGTTTATTTGAGATCTTTCTCTTTCTTAATGTAGGCATATACACCTACACACTGCACACCTTTCCCTCTTAGAACTGTTTTTGCCACATCCTGTAAATTATATGTTATATTTCCATTTTCATTTGTCTGAAGATATTTCTTTCTTTACCTATTTGTTTCTCAGGAATGTGTTTACTTTCCAAATATTTGTGAATTTTCCAGTTTTTCTTTTGTTACTGGTTTCTACTTCCATACCATCATAGAAAAAATACTTGGTATGATTTCAATATTCCTAAATTTGTTAAGGATTGTTTTGTGGCTGAACTTATTATCTCTCCTAGAGAATGTTCCACATATTCTTGAGAAGAATGTGTATGCTGCTTCTTTTGGATGCAGTGTTTTGTATATATTTGTTAGGTCCATTTGTTCTATAGGTTATTCAGGTCCAGTTTCCTTATTGGTTTTCTGTTTGGATGATCTACCCAGGGTGATTATGGTCAAAGTGAGGTAAGTTGCTGGCTATCAAGCCCAGATCAAGGCATCAGGAGATAGTCTACTTCCTAATGGGAGGAGTTCCATTTTTAATGTACTACGTATGTTGATATGTCCGGGTTTGGGATTTGGAGAAGCTGGAAAAAGATCTGTTTGAGGGTTATTATTGTAATTATTAAACATTTTGCACTTTGGGCAAGTTAGCCAACCTCTCTGTGTCCTAACTTCTTTAGTCCAATTGAAGCTAAGAATAGTATCATATCACAGGATTGTGAAGATTAAATCAGCTGATATAATTAGCATATTTAGAGGAGTACCTGGCTAATGTAGGGACTCTAAATGTTGTTGCTGCTGCTGCTGCTGATTGATTTAGCAATTAAGACATTTGTATTTTAGTCACAACTTTGTCCCAAACTAGCTAAGTAACATTTTTCAAATCATTTGACACTGTGAAGCTGGTTTATTTGACTGTGAGCTGAGGGGTTTATAATACACTGCCTCTATGGTGTTTCTAATTCTATAGTTGCCAAATGCACTGATGTTTAGCTTAGAAGAAGAAATATTTTACGTAGGAGAAACGTATGCCATATTTATGATATATTTAGGTATTTAGGGTTCTGGGAACAATTGGTTACACAATCATAAGGCAGAAATCTTCTAAATTTCTTAGTACATCAATGAACTGAAAAGAACATACTCTTTTTACTTTTTGTTACAGTTATTTATTTATATATTTTGAGAGAGAAAAAAAGAGAGAGAGATGGGGAGGGGGCAGAGAGAGAGGGAGGGAAAGAAGCCCAAGCAGCCTCCATGCTGTCAGCGCAGAGCCCAACATGGGGCTCGACTCCTTGAACCGTAAGATCATGACCTGAGCCAAAATCGAGAGTTGGACACTTAGCCGACTGAGTCACCAGGTGCCCCCAAAAGTAAATACTCTTGATTAGACTCTATAGTTCTTTGAAGGAGAAAAGCTATCAATAAAGAAATTTTATCTGTGAGGGCTATTTACATTGTTTTAATTCAATAATGAAGGATCTATCATATTAAAGATATAGTGAAGAAAAAAAAGGTAAACAAGACACAAGTTCACCACCTAAGCTGGCAGACAAATATAGGGGAATAGAATGAGAGATGAGTCAACAGAAATCAGGTCATCTAGGGTCTTGTGAGTTACATTAAGTATTTTTTTTTACTCTAGTCTCAGAATAAAGGTACAGGGACTTTTAAAGGGTTGGAAACAGGAAAAGCTTTTCAAGAGGAAGTGAAACTTGAGCTGGGCATTAAAGACTTCAGAAAATTTCATTGATGTTAAAGAATAATAGCAGAGAAGTGGGGTTCACATACTGTGTTCAGAGACTGGGAGATGTCCATTATACACAGGACCTACAGGATCTAGAGGGAAATGGTCAGAAATGAGACCAGAAATTTAGTACCAAATTAGGGGTACCTTTGAAAGAAAATGCTTGATTCCTGTGTTGACATTAAAATACCCAGTGTCAGGGAGTCTGGGTGGCTCAGTCAGCTAAGCATTTGACTCTTGATTTGGGCTCAGATCATGATTTCACAGTTTGAGGGACTGAACCCCAAGTCGGGCTCTGTGCTGACAGCACTGAGCCTGCTTGGGATTCTCTCTCTCCCTCTCCCTCTCTGTCTCTCCCTTGAGCACGCTCTCTTGCCCTCTCAAAATAAATACACATTTTAAAAAAGAAAGAAATACCCAATGTCTTTCCAATTCCATCTATTATATTAACAGTGTTAACTGCCTACTTTGTGCTTGCTCTTCCCTTCGTAAAAACTTATAGTGATGCCAAACTGCTCACAGAATAAGGTAAACGCTTCCCAGCCCAAGTGTTACCACTTTCCTTTTTATCCTCCTTGCCCTTCTACTGTGATGAGGAGACTAGCAGAGAGCTAAGCATTAGCCTTCCTCTCTTTATTCCATCCTTGCTAATTATTCTCTTGAAGCCCAGTCTTCCTTCATAGTCCTGAGTTTTTGGGCGTTCATTTGTTTAATGTGTATCTTTAAGTTCCCCAAAGTCAGAAAGCCTGCCTGTTTTGTAAGCATCATGCAGTTTCAGTGTAGCGGGTGTTGTGATGGGCCATGCAGATCACCGTTGAGATTGGAGGACTTATTCCTCTGACTGTGGGGAGTATTGTCAGCAGACAAGCCTCAGCCAGTCAGCCCTCTGCAGAGCTGCTTCAGCTAAAAGACAGTTGTTTCATCCATGGGCATTCCCAAGGATAACCCTCATCCAAAGACTGGATAGACAGAGGATAAAGATCCTGCCTTTTTGTCCCAAGACAACGCTGAAGGGCCATGTTAGCTTCAGAGCTCCCTGTGGGGTCAGCTGAGGCTCCCATCTCTTCCCTCTGCCTGATCCTCCTTTCTTCCTTTCCCTCTACAAACATCGCTCCAAAAGCTCCCACTCACAATCCCCCATGTACTAATCTCCCTCTTAGAGTCTGCTTCTCTTGAAATGTTTCCTGAATGAGTAAATGAGTAAACAGAATACACCCTATACCAATTTGGGATGGGAACTAGGTAAAGTAATTACTGTTGTTCATTATTTCCTAATTTTAAAATGCCTGGTATGACTATTGTGAAGTCTTATAGTCTCTTAAATTCTCCTGTGTCTGGTCTTGTTTGTTTACTATGTACTGATACGAATCCCTTTATCCAAGCATGAAAGTAATGGTTAGGAATGTCACCTTCAATGACCTGGTATGCTTGTCCTTCTGAACTGGTTGGGAAAGTTCTACTACCAGAATAGTACTAAAGAATTGTGGCTTGCTCACACTTCATTGATGGTATTCCTAATGCAGGATTATTTCATGTTTTTGAAATGTTTAAAGAGCAATTAGATGCAGTGTTCAGTATTTGTTATGCTGAGAAAAATACTTCATTTTAAAAAAATCTCAGTGGTTAACATTTTGGCCACTGGGTGTCATCACAGAGCTAGCTTAAAAAAAGATGGCATTTTTAACCAGCTGATTGGAAATACCTGAGTCTAGTAAGATTTAATAACATACTTTCATTGTTCAACCTTCATACATTGAACATTAATACCCACTGGAGGAAGTTCTTTGCAAAGTACAATTTCTCTATTTTCTAGTCTTTCTTCACAATAAACCATACAGAAATAAAGTTTCTTCTAACAGTGTTTTGGCATGTCTTGAGTGAATGGGGAAATGGGGCAGGAAGGCTAAGGTCTAATGAAGATATGGAAATGGTTGAATTACTGCTGTCTTAGAGAACCAGGGCTAACTAAATAGAGAGACATAAACCCAAAGCTACTCAATTTGGTCATCTGATTACCTCAAGCCATAAAAGGCCTCAGTTTTAACTTCTTTTATTTTACTGATTTTTATTATTGTTGTTCACCCTAAAAACCTTTATAGAGCAAGGACTTTTACTTACTCCATTTTACAGATGGAGAAACTAAGGCACAGAGAGGTTAAGAACTACCTAAGGTCAGATACAAGGTGGCCGATTAAACCTTCAGTGAAGGCCTAGACAGTGTTATCAAAGTGTGGTGGCCCCTTGACCACCTTCATCAAAATTCTGTATAATGATCACTAAATATAATAATTGTTAACAAATATATTCCAGCCACATGCAAGCGCCTGATGTGAATCAGGCACAGAATTCAGTAATCTGCTAACTCCGGGGTTCTCAACCCTAACTACAGACTCAAGTCACTGAGAGAGGCTTTAAAATCAAACAGGTGTCTGGAACTAACCTAGACCAATCAAATCAGAAGTTCTAGGTATGGGGTCCAGAGAAGAGATTTTTTTTTAAGGTGTTTTTTTCAAGTTATTCTCCTGTGCAGACAGAGTTGATAATTCTTGTTTGTGAGCAATAGTTCTCAAATAAAATCTTGAGCAAGTAACTTAGAGGTGATGCTCATGCAAATTCTGTAGAATACTCTTTGAGAAACTGTCTTAAATAATATGAAGGTAGGGCAGGGATAATAATCCCAAGGGAAAGAAAATTAAGTTAGACTGAGACCCTTCTAGACAATATGAAAGTACAATTTCGGTATTTTTTAGTCTTTCTTCTCAGCAAATCATATAGAAATAAAGTTTCTTCTAACAATGTTCTGGGTATCTTGAGTAAATGGGGAAATGGGGCAGGAAGGCCTAATGAAGATATGGAAAGGGTTGAATTATTGCTGTATTAGAGAACCAGAGATAACTAAATGGAGACATATTCTGAAAGCTACCCAATTGGGTCATCTGGTTATCTCAGACCATAAAAATGACCTCTAAAATAGCCATAGGGGCCATTTCCTACATCTTCCCCTGCTAATCTCTTAGAAAATTCCATCTAGGTCTGTATATTTAGAAAGAGGATCAATAATTATTTTATTAAACTGAATTAAAAATAAATAAAACTAACATGAATGTTATTTAAATGCTACATTATTCCTCTTTGACACTGATAATTAATATTTTATAAATGTGTGGATGAGCTGTTAGAAAACAAGAAAGTATCTCTATTTTACAATTGTACACATTATAAGGAAACAACTATTAAAAAGTAAGGTTAAAAACACACATACATTATGCAAATGCCCACAGAGGTCTCCACCAGATTTATTTACCCTGTAGAAGGGTGACAGCGACAGGCTATCTTTTTCATTTATAATTCGTCATTGCTTACCTTTACTTTTGAAGGAAGATGGATAAGGTCTTTCATTACACACCAAATGGATTAAGAGATATTAAAAAGCAAGAATCAATAGTATTTCATAACTGGTTTGATTTGGAAAATGGAGGGAAAACAAAGAATTAAATATGACTGTAAGCATTCACGCCCAAGAAGCTGAGCAGGTAGAGAGACAGAAATGTGTCCATTCATTCTTTGAATCATTCATTCATAATGGAATACTACTTGGCAATGAGAAAGAATGAAATCTGGCCATTTGCAGCAACGTGGATGGAACTGGAGGGTATTATGCTAAGTGAAGTAAGTCAGTCAGAGAAAGACAGATATAATATGTTTTCACTCATATGTGGATCTTGAGAAACTTAACAGAAGACCATGGGGGAGGGGAAGGAAAGCAAAAAAAAGTTACAGAAAGGGAAGGAGGCAAACTATAAGAGACTTTTGGATACTGAGAACAAACTGAGGGTTGATGTGGAGTGGGGGAGAGGGGAAAGTGGGTGATGGGCATTGAGGAGGGCACTTGTTGGGATGAGCACTAGGTGTTGTATGGAAACCAATCTGACAATAAATTATATTAAATAAATAAATCATTCATTCATTTATTATTCCATTCAGCACATCTTTGTTGAACAATTTCTGAGGGCAATACACTGCATCAGTCACCAAAGAAGCTACCTATGGCCTCTCTGGAAGGATATGATAAAATTGGAAGGGAAAGACTCACATACTGTGAATAGTTAAGTAATAATAGAAGAGAATGTATGATTGAAAAAAAGGACTGACTAATGCAGACATGAATTAATAGGGGAATACAAAAATAAGATCAAAATGGGTGGCCGTACTGGAACTGAGGTTTTTGGAAGGTGTAGAATTAAACTGATCTGTGAACTCAATTCCCAGTGAACATTTGTGAAGCACCCACTATGAGTGCTGTACCAGGCTGGGTGCAGTGGAGGAAACCAAAATGAACAGAACATGGGCTTTAACTGGCAAGAACCTTACAAACTGGAATAGGAGACAGACATTTACCTCATAAGACAAAGCTCGAATGATTACGAATGGGAAGGGAAGGGTCTCTGGAGGGCCAGTGAAGGAAAATGCCATCTAGTGAAATCTTAGAATCACTGGATTTAGTTAGCAGTTACTTACTAACTAGAGAAGAGGGGCAGAGAAAAAGAGGAGGAAGAAGAATGAAAAATCAGTGACAGATGAATCAACTGAGGGATAGTGAGAGGCATTTGGATGAGGAAATGTGTATAAGTTATTTTGTCTGCTCCAAGGAAGTGAAAAAACAAAGTGGGGAGGTCAGAGTTCAGGAGGAGAGATCCAGGATTTACTTTTGAAAAGGGGATGGGGCACGCCTGGTTGGCTCTGTTGGTTAAGCATCCGACTCTATATTTCAGCTCAGGTTATGCTAACATAAAAAAGAAGAAAGAAAAAGTGAAAACCTTGGGGGCATGGGTATCAGGGCAATTAGTCCGCAGCACATCCTCAGCTATTGCTATCACTATGCAGATACTCCTCTCCATAGTGCTCTGTAACCCTGCTCAACTGGCTCCACCTCCCACCCCACCCCCCACTGGGTCCCAGGGAACAGCATCATCAGAGATTCTTCTCCCCAACAAATTACCTAGGGTCTGATAGACATTTCATATAGCCTTAGCAGAAGTCTTGATCCGTAGTCCCCCAACAATCCCCCCAACAAAATCATTCTGCTGTCAAGCCTTGCATCTGAATAAATGCTACCCTCAGATATTCAGTTGAGTAGCCAAAAATCTAAGCTTCATCTTCTATTTTTCTGTCTTGCATGCCTGTATTATTAGGTTAACTGGCTCAATATTCATATTATATCCTGAAATTGTCCATCTCTCCATTGCATCTTCTACAGCCACTGCCTGCATGCCCCTCTTCTCTCACCTATGCCACTGTAATAGCCATTTCTCCCTGCCTCCTTCTTTGACCCCTGGGTCCACCCCTATCTAGTGGTCAGAATGATCTTGTCAAAGTGTCTGTAAGGAGGTCTCAGCTCTGTGGAAAATCCCCCAGCTAGCACAAAATCTAAACCCTTTGCCATGCCTCCAAGCCCAGGGAGCCCACTCCTCATTCGTGCTGAAACCCCTATGTCACCACCTCAGAATCCCTGGCCCAACACCCCGGCTAGGGAAGCTCTGCAGTCACTGTCTCCTGCACGCCTTATGTTATCTTCTTTATGGCACCTATTGATCCTGCCAGATCTCAAAGGTTTCCTTTCTTTAAAAAAAAAATGTATATATATATATATATATATATACACACACACATATATATATGCAAACATGTATATTTATATATAAATAATATATATTATATATAACATATATAACATATAAATGATTTATATATAAATATATAATATATTATATATAATATGCAATATATATCATATATAAATACATTATATATACATATATATGTATATGTATATAAATATGATTGTATATATATATATGATTGTGTGTGTATATATATATATATATATATATGATTGACTTTAAGCAGTTTTCCACCAAACTGGATTACAACGATCCTGAAGTTACCCTACAGATCTAAAATACTACAATCAAACGAAGTCCTAGGTCAGTTCTTTCCATCTCAATGATCATTTCAATCTTGTGCAAAGATGTTATAGCCTCATAGGATTTGGAGCATTTACCACCACAGTCATTGTCTTCTGCCCTTGCTGTCTCATCAGATCTTCTTGTCTTGCTTTGATGATTTCATCATTCTCTGCACATCAACATCAGGGAAAGTTACGTGTGATTTGAACTCCAGCATGGAGATGAACCCTTGACGAAGATCACACTTGATTGCCTCTCTGGAATACATTTTATTTGTAACAAATATGTATATGTAGGAGATTTATGATTATCTAATGCTTACTGAATTGTGATAAACCTGATACAAAAGACTTCAATAGATTTGTTACTAAAATATAGGATTCACAATACACCGAGGTACAAAAGCAATGTGTTTGTCTGAGTTAACTCACTCAATCCATCGCTTTGGGTTCATAGCTCAGAGTCATATACAATATGCAGTTTTGATTTCTCACCAAGCCTCGAGTTAGATATTATGGCACGTATACAAACAGTATGAGGTAGATGTTCATAAATGATGTATTGTCATTTAGGTAAGAATTATGAACTAAATTCACTGAAATTTCATTACAGTGTCTTCTAAGCTAAAGCTACAGAACAATACTATCATAGGAGAGAGACAAAAATAGAGATTGAATTAATCCTAAAATGCTACTGGGAGAGCAGGATGCCTGGGTGGCTCAGTCTGCTAAGCAACTGACTCTTGATTTTGGCTCAGGTCATGATCTCAGGGTCATGAGATCAAGCCCAAGTTGGGCTCCGCACTGAGTGTGGAGCCTGCTTGAACTTCTCTGTCCCACTCTCTCTGTTCCTCCTCCATTTGCACTCTTTCTCTCTCTGTCTCAAAAAATAAAAGTACATTTTAAAAAATGCTACTGGGAGAAAGAATACATATTCAAAATACTGGAAAAAATCATAAACACTTCATATTTTTCAAAACTACAAGATAAGACATTTGTAATTTAAAACTTTTTTAAAGTTTATTTATTTATTTTTGAGAGAGTGTGTGCACAAATGAGGAGGGGCAGAGATAGAGGGAAAGAGAGAATCCCAAGCAGCCTCCTCACTGTCAGCACAGAGTCCATTGCGCAGGGCTTGATCTCACAAACTGTGAGATCGTGACCCGAGCTGAAATTGAGTCAGATGTGTAGCTGAGCCACCCAGCACCCCAAGAAATTATGTAATTAAATGGCTTTATAAAAGATAAAGAAAATACTGGAATGCCATGCCAGTGTTACTTTAATGTGAAAGAGTATCTTTTCATTCTTCATTTCCACCATGTACCAGATTGGGATCATTTGATATAATCTACCTAGTAGGTATTCCATCTTAGTAAGATTATGTTTGTCATTGTTATGACACTGGAGAATATTTCTACACAGACACCAGGTAATGTTGAAATGAAAATGTTTATTTAGAAGTCATAATGTCCAAATAGGCATAAAATAAATACTTCTCGGACATTTGTTATTTTACACAATCCCTCTCTACTTTTGTTGTACATTAATGCAGTTTATAGAACACCCACAGTAATATGTTCTCCCTGAATAGAAATAATCTCCTTTCCTTATGAATATCCTGAAAGCAGATATATAATTCAGCCATTCCAAGATTTTAAACTTCTTCTTGTTAATAATTCTCTGCTATCACCAAATATGTTAATAACAGTCTCTCATACATGAAACCTTTGATACATTCATGAAGTGTCCGTTTCTCACTGAAAGAAATATCTGCTTTTCACATTGGTAAAATATATTTATGTATTCCCCAAGTACTGCATCACATAAAACGGAAAGTGGCTTCATTCTCCATTTATATTAAGAGGAATCTTCAAAATGTCTTGCTAGTTCACTGTCTTTCATTTTCTCTGTGAATAGTTCATCAAATACTCTCTTCTGCTTTGAAGTAAAGTAGTTTATCCAATCACCCACCGCTCCTGGAAAAAATTGGAAATGTATCAGAGAAGAACCAATGTAAATGTACAGCATTCACAAAAGCAATCTGTCAGATTTATAATAAAATACGAATGATTTCATTTCTTGGTGATAAGAAGATGGGGGTTATTCTTTTCTTCATCTGTTATGTGTTGCTTTTAATTTCCACAGTAATGGTTGTATGTTAATATTTACAGTTTAAAAAGTTATTTCTTAAAAAGAAGATTAAAATATATAAATAACCTAGGTTTTACGACAGCAAACCAAGAAATGTCTCGCCTAAACTTAGTTGAAACATAAAAGCGACAAAGTGGACATGATGTCACTTCTTTCCCTGTCCTGTGCACCTCTGAAGCGGTAACTGTGCTAACATACCACAGGTCCGCATAATTGCTCTCTCTCTCTCTCTCTCTCTCTCTTTTAAATTCAAATACACTTAACATACAATGTGATAGTGACTTCAGGTGTAGAGTATATTGAGTCAACAACTCTATACATTATTCAGTGTTCATGACGATTAAGTGTACTCTTAATTGCCTTCACCTGTTTCATCTTAATTGGTCTCCACTGGGTTCCACTGAGCATCAAAACTTCCTCATTTCTCATCATTCTCTGTATTATAATCCCTCCCAATCTCTCTGTTTCTCTCATCTCTGCTTGTTTCACCTTCCTTCGCACATCCTTTTCTAAATTCTTTCTGTCTTCCCTTTATCTTCTCTCTCCCAATCCTCTTAATCTTTTTCTTGACCCTCCCATATCATCTTGCTCTTGTCCTCCATTTTCAAACTTCTTGGAAGAGTGGTCCTTATTTGCTGCTTCCTTTCTTTCTCATCTCTTCAATTCCCTTAATCTGGCTTCCACTGACACCACTATGGAAGACACTCTCAGAATTCATGAATGATAAACAAACAGCCATGTTTGATCCTGGCTTTCTTCGGAATTCTGGCTGATTTCCTTTCTTGGCTTGTCTTGGGCTGTTTCATTCCTATTGATGTTAGCGTCCCTAGGGCTCCCCCTGCTAACCCTTTCTCCACAATCCTTTCCAATCACCCTGAATAATTTTACCTAATTCCACAAACTGCTGATGGCTCCTAAACTGACTTCTGAGTTAAGATCCACCCGACCGTGGCTCATTGCCACTAGCCAAATTATGCCCCTCAGTGTTTTGTACCTGGATTATTACAATAACCTCTTACTGGACTTTCTGCCTCTGGTTTCACCCTCTTCTAATCAACTTTCCACCTGACTCTATTATTTTCAGGTCCCTTCTTAAAACAGCAAATAGACAGGGATGGGGTGGGGGTAAAGGACCCCCTCATAATGTCCATCAGAGCTTTTGTTCTCTGGCCCCAATCTTTATCTCCCTCATTCTGCTCCACACATCATATACCACTCTCACACAGAAGACTACCTGCTCTTTCTAGAAAATACAATGCAATTCCATAGTGGTTCTGAGATATCCTTCTTGCTGCTAGCTCTTGCTGGAATGTATTTCTTCTCTGTTATTTTCCTGGCAAAGTTTTGCTCATGATTCCAGTCCCCAATCCAATGTCATCTCCTCACCTACTCTGCTAGGAAAAAATTCTCTCTCCCTTACTCATGTTGCTATTCATATTTGTTTATACTACTGGTATAGCTGTTATCACCTTGTATTACTGTCTAGATTATGATTTTCTGAAGGACAAGACTGTATTTTATTCAATTTTTGAATCTTAGCACTTAGAAAATACTTATTAATAAATATTTGCTGAATTAAGTTCTCTCCTCCCTCTCAGTCCTGGTTTTGTAACTATAAGAAAATAAAAAATGAATCACCAAAAAAGACAAAAGTAATTTGCAAACTTAAGGCAATATCTGATCCATGCGAGTTAGCAAATATTTGCTTTAGAATGAATTAAATTCAGATGAACCAGAAAATGGAAAACACACCTTTGTGTTTTCTAGTAGGAAATCTGAGTACCTAAACACAGAAAATTTTGCCATTATAAGTTATGAAAATTTTGAAAAATGTTAAAACATTTTTCTCCCATATCTGGATTAAAACTCACATGGATTTCATGTCCACCTGGGTGGCTCAGTTGGGTATGTGCCTGACTTTGGCTCAGGTCATGATCTCACAGTTCCATGAGTTCAAGCCCTGCACCAGGCTCTGTGCTAACAGCGTGGAGCCTGGAGCCCACTGTGAGTTCTCCCTCTCTCTCTCTCTCTCTCTGCCCCTCCCCTGCCCCTGCTCTCTTTCTCTCAAAAAAATAAGTAAACATTAAAAAATATTTTTTAAAAACTCACATGGATTTCAAAACAATTCTATATCCAGATGTACCCAAACTACTTTTAAGTTAAATGTCAGGAATTAGTGGAGAAGATTCATTTCCTTCTCTTTGGGTTTTCATGCAGGGGAATGTCCTTAGATAACACTTCCAGCTTCTCTGTACACCCCTGACTGGTGCAGGGTGAGTTATTTGGTGAGTTTGGAAAAATGCACTGTCAAAACTCATCAGCTCCCTTCTCTCTTCTGAAGAAAACATGTGTCACATACCGCTCTCTACCATGCACTAAATGGGCTGCTTCAGTGCAAGGACAGAACTGCATTTGATTGTGACTAAGCAAGCATGTTTGCAAAACTTAGGATAAGTTGTTAACAAATGCACTAGGCTGCAGAGCTGAGGAACATTCTTCAAGCAACTTTATTATTTCCATCTGTTTGACACCTGTGTCTCTCTCAACTGGTTCCTAACTGGGCATGGAAATCTCCATGTCTAGAAATAATGCAATTTGAGAACTTCATTTAATAAGTGTTCACTGAGGGATAACGATGCACAAATCCATTGTGCAAGAGATAGGGTGCACAATGGTGAAATGAGAGATTTTTTAAAAATGGTAAAATGGAACTACTTCCAAATATAAGCCCAGCCAAAGCACCACATACCGTTATGACTTACCTTTCCTAAATACCAGGTTCCTATTAGTTGTGAGAGCACAGATGGTATGATTTGGATCACAGTTTTCTTTGGCCGCATTATTTTTCATTTCACTGAATGATGTTTTCCGAGTAATCTTATTAATTTCACTGTCACTCACATTTATACCAAGGAAATTAATTATTTTCTTTATGCTTTTAGAAAGATCCTGAGCAATAAGAAAAAAAAAAGTTTTTTAGAAAGTGTAACTCATCAAAACACCAAATTAATTCCCTGAAACCTGAAAACAGAATTTACTGATGTCCTGTTTTAAATTTACTTGACTTAAATTTTGATTGTTGAAATATTAGAAAGGACTTACTCTCTTCATTTCTTCATAGAATATAATTAGAATGTTTTTGTCATTTTTGTGTTCTTCCCAGCTTAAAACATGATCAAACCAGGATCCATATACAACTAGAAAAAAAAAGTGAATTGTGTTAATACTAAGCATCATGACTTGGGAAGCAAGTTAATACTAAGCATCATGAAATGGGAAGTCCCAGGGTCTTCCCATTTCAGCAAAGTATGCAAAGTAAGGCACACAGGTATCAAACTTTCAGGTGAAAGAATTTTACTTAAGAATTTTTGAACGGTGGTCGCCTGGGTGGCTCAGTCGGTTAAGCATTTGACTTTGGCTCAGGTCATGACCTCACAGTTCATGAGTTTGAGCCCTGCGTGAGGCTCTGTGCTGACAGCTCAGAGCCTGGAGCCTGCTTCTGATTCTGTGTCTCCCTCTCTGCCCCTCCCCTGCTTGCACTCTGTCTCCCTCTGTCTCTCTCTCACACACACAAATAAACATTAAAAAAAAAAAAAAACTTAAAGAAGAATTGTTGAATGGGGGCACCTGGGTGGCTCAGTTTGTTAAGCGACCAGCTCTTGATTTCGGTTAAGGTCATGATCTAACAATTTGATTTGTGGGATAGAGCCCCACGTTGGGCTCTGTACTGACAGTGTGGAGCCTCCTTGGGATTCTCTCTCTCTTTCTCTTTGCCCCTCCCTACCTTGTGCACAAACATACTCTCTCTCTCTCTCTCTCTCAAAATAAATACATGTTAAAAAAATTGTTGAATCACTCTATTGTACATCTGAATCTAATATAATGTTGTATGTTAACTACACTGGATTTAAAATGAAAAAAAAAAGCTAGTTATATATGTTAATACCATGTCTTCTTCAGTAACAATGTGTCATTCATTATCTATGAAGAAACTTCCAATTAGGTTTAATAACATTAACTCAATAATTAAAAATTAAATAAGATCTTAAATATTTTTTAAAAAGTTTTCCTTAGAAGAGCTCAAATTAAAAAAATACTATTTCAACTAAATACAATATTGTGAAATGAAGCTGGGTTGCTATATCTTTTAATACGGTTGTGGTGTTTTTTTTTTTTTTTTTTTTTGGTAAACATCTTTTTTTTTTAATTTTTTTTTTCAACGTTTATTTATTTTGGTGACAGAGAGAGACAGAGAATGAACG
The DNA here is from genome assembly GCF_018350175.1 of Felis catus. Classification (NCBI taxonomy): domain Eukaryota; kingdom Metazoa; phylum Chordata; class Mammalia; order Carnivora; family Felidae; genus Felis; species Felis catus. The sequence continues at coordinate 55,720,225 of NC_058374.1, forward strand.
GGGGAGGGGCAGAGAGAGAGGGAGACACAGAATTGGAAACAGGCTCCAGGCTCTGAGCCATCAGCCCAGAGCCCGACACGGGGCTCGAACTCACGGACCGCGAGATCGTGACCTGGCTGAAGTCGGACGCTTAACCGACTGCGCCACCCAGGCGCCCCGGTAAACATCTTTTTATAATCAGAAAAAATGACAGCAGAAATGCAGAAATACACATTTTCCCAATAGTTGTGTTCTGACAACTGCTTTGGATCTTGGGAAAAATAAAGAAACATTGAGAATTTATTATTTTATTCCTGTAATGTCACAGGCTTTTTTAAGTTCTTAGCATAAAACGTTTATAAACTTCCTCAAAAAAAGGGGGAGGGAGAAAAGAGTTCTATTCACTCATCTTAGTTTAAGGCTGAAAAATACAGTGTTAGGGATTTATCAGTAGTTGATACTATCTCTTTACTGCTTTGCTAATTTTACAGTCCTAAAAATATCTCCAGGGCTTGAGACTAAAATATTACCATGCAAAATAAATGATCAGAAGCAATGATGATAAAAAACAAAACGTGAGCACCTTGTTGTCACCACAGAAAGTTGACTAGCTTGACAATCTAAAGTGTGAAACATAGTAACCTAAAATAGTACATATACATCTTTCCATGCATCCTTATTATCCAAAGATTTAATACTAGCTAATGCCCAAATTATAAAAGAGCCACTCTACTAGCAATTTTCTGAAGATCTGATGACTATTGATTCGTTTAATAAGGATTTATTAAGCCATTAGTGTCTGCCAGATATTGCAGTATATACATTTTGAACATTAAAGTTTTGCATAAATTGAAGTCTAATTAACTCCAAACTAACTGCAATTTTTCATGGCCTCAGTTCCCAAGGAAGTTAAGGGCAAGAAAATAACCATAAGGCATTCTTAAAACAAGAACTTCTGGGACTGCAATGGTGTCATTACAGTGTCAGCCCAGTTTTCTACCCCATTGGCCCGGAAGGCTGTACAATAAGAATGGGTGTTTAGAAGGACTGTCCTGATACATCAGTCATCAGCATTCTCACTGCTATTTCAGGGACTTGCGCAATACTTGATCTTAGAATTACTCAAATTACCATATCAGTTTTAAGGAGTTTTCTTTTCTTCTCCTCCTCCCCCTTCCCCTCCCCCTCCCTTCCCTTCCCCTTCCCCTTTCCCGTCTTCTTCTTTTTCTTCTTCTATAAAGTAGGCTTTATACCCAGTGTAGAGTCCAAGGCCCAAGGTGGGGCTTGAACTCACGACCTGAGGTCAAGACCCTGAGGTGAGATCAAGAGTCAGATGCTCAACCTACTGAGACCCCCAGGTGCCCCAAGGAGTTTATCTTCTAAGGATGGCCAACATTTACCCAGGAAGAAACACATGGTGGGATAAGATTGATTCTTCTCTTATTCAAATTTAAGAAGTTAACTAGTTTCTAGTACCCCAGACTACACTCACAGACTCAACCTGCCTCACCGCCTCCTCTCAGCAGCTGCAGCCCATCCCAGCCCTGGTGGATGACATCACCACCTAGAGTTGCTGATGCTATGGAAGCCCTCAATGCTGTCAGGGGGAACCTAGGCTTCTGTGACTTGCAGGCTGGACAGGAAAAGAGGCCTGGTGTCACATCTGGTGGTTATGTGTAATTGACTTGGCCCATTATGGCTTTTCAGCAGGAAATGCATTCCAACATACGCCAAATAGATTGAAGAATAATCTGTTGGATCATAGCCTGATCATTGTTTGAGAGCAGCTATGCTATTATTAACTAATTAATTTATACTCCATCTTGTTCCAGAAAGACTTAAGCCAGCCAAAATTGTCTTAAAGAAGTAAGCTGTCATGCCTTCCTTACTAATATAGAGAATTACACTTTTCATTAATTCTTTAATCGGAATCCTTATTATCCAGACCTATGGCCCTAAAGAAAAAATAACTTCTGAAACAGAGATGTAAAGTATTTCTTTTATGGGAAATGTTTTTCTCCACATCCTCCACTTAATTACAGAATTATACCACCTCCTGTCCTTAGGCATTCAGCATCCAGTCTCTTAATTTTGGTTCAGTTTATGATCTCATGGTTTGTGAGATCAAGCCCCATGTCTGGATCTGCACTGACAATGCAGAGCCTGCTTGGGATTCTTTCTCTCCCTCTCTCTCTCTGTCCCTCCCTGCTTGCTCTCTCTCTCTCTCTCTCTCTTTAAATAAACAAATAAACATTTTTTTAAAGTCCCTGAAGAAAATTCCTGAAATACAGTCACATATATTTAACAGAATAACAGACAACCTTATAAATAGTAAAAAGTGAGGCTACTCTTCCCACCCAAGTAAATAAATAAAAGCTCTAGTGATTCAGTGACTATCCCCAAGTGTGAACAGGATTTGCCCAGGCTAGATTATCCGATTGTATAATACTTACATGGCAGATCCCTTTGCAATTAAAAATCTTAAAAATCTATTAACATACCTAATAAGGCATAAAAGAATCATCTGGAACCTTTTTTCCATCTGCACTGCCCTTCCCAGTGTACTCAGCTCTGACTCTGGATAATGTTATAGCAAAGGTAGATGCCCTATGACAGCTAGTTTGCTTCCTTGCATATGGATGGGATTGCCCTCTTTGTGGCTACACTCACAGAAAAATGATCTCTACAACAGGAGCACTAATAGGCCTGCTTTTCCCTGCCCTAGTGAGGCCATACCCAGAGGATGCTTTTTGTCTTCTAGGTGCTGCAAAACAATAGAGATGTGGCCATATTAGAGCTCATGCAGCAGTGAGAGACATAGTGAGCCCCAGTTCATAATAACTGGAGACAAACGTGGTTTTTCTTTTCTTGAGAAAAAGCAGACTCAAGATCTGTTTTTTTTTTAAATAATTTATGTATTTAAACTCTGCTTATTCCAAAAATGGAATTGAGGCAGAGTGAGGCATGCTAACTATCTTCAAATATTTAAAAGGCTATCATGTGGAAGAAGAATTAATGATGAGGGCAACAGCTTTCTTGCTTGATGAGTTATGCCACAGCGCTATGAGCAAAGATTTTGGAGCTGACACCGGAATTTAAATCTGGGCTCTGCTCCTTAGTAGATATGGATCTGGACAAGTTATCTGGCCTCCCAACATCTGTACTTTCCTCACCTGTAAAATGAAAGTCACATCTGGCTCCTGTGTCCTTGTGAGGATGATATGAAATCGTGTTGCACTGCACTTAGCTAAGTGTCTAGATCACGCAGTAAGATTTTTAAAAATTTTTAACAGTATTGAGATGGAGTGTGTTGTTTGGGGGCAGGAGCTGGGGGTGTGAACCCGTTGTCCAAGTTAAGAAGTTCAAGTTTAGCCTGCAATATTCTTGGGGATACTACAAAGCCGATTCAAACATCAGGTGGGTGTTTCAATCAAATGACCTTTAACAGACCTGTCATTCCCAAAACTTTATGATTCTACTAAATGTTTGCAAAAGAGGAGCTGAAATATTGTGAGCATAGCATATTCTTCCATACAGAATACAGCAGAAGGAGTGTTACACTCTGTTGCTAGTGAGTTCCTTAAGTCCTCATGTTAAGGTTATACTTTCTGTGGACTCTCTTAAATTAACAAGTAAATGCTTAACAATTTGCAAGTGAAATAGTGAAACTAACAATTAAGAAGATTTACCTCCAACCCCCTAGAGAGATAAGACCCTGTGGGCACACACCGTTTCTAAATCATGCCTCTTCTACATTCTGCACTGTCTTGGTATATTATTTTGGTTTAATGAAAGGTTTGGGAAGTCAGGCTTAGAAACTAATGTGTGCGAGCGCATGCGTGCGTGCGTGTGTGTAAGTGCTCCAGACACCAATGAGTCAGGGAAAAAGGAATAAATTCAAAGGTCATTCATGGTCATGCAGGACCGACATGCACTGCACAGCTCAATCAAATGACGTATCATTGTAGTATTTTCAGGAGAAATTGCTTTCTGTTCATCTTTATAAAGACAAGTATCAAGATGGCTAATTCATTTGTTTTATTTGGGGAATGTTTTTTCCCTTTTGCGGGGAAGGGGGAGTTTAGGATTTTTTGCGTGTTGCTTCTGTTGTTTCGGATTTTTTTTTTTTTTTTTTTTTTTTTTTTTGGATAGAGCGCAAGAGGGGGAGAGGGCACAGGGAGACTGAGAGAGAATCTTAAGTAGGCTCCACATTCATCATGGAGCCTGACATTGGGCTCGATGCAGGGCTCATTCCCGCGACCCTGAGATCATGACCTGAGCCAAAATCAAGAGTCAGAGTCCCCAAGCCACCCTGGCGCCCCTATTTGTGTTGTCTTATTTTCCATGTGGGTATACATAAGGCATGTTTCAGACTGCATGTCTAGGCTTCAGCTGTATATTGCTAAACTCTAATTAATGCATAATTATTTCACTGACAAGACTGACGGTATATGCAAAAAGAGTGATACTTGATCAGAATTAATCTGTTTTTAAAACATTTCAACCAGCTCAATAAGTAATTGCAAATACGTACCACCCGTGGGTGATAACAAAGACTGAGGAAGCAAAGTGAGAAAGAATGGCTTAGAAGCAAAAGAATTATCTATTCAATGTATTTCTGAAAGCAGGCCATTAGGGTCTATTTAAACTTTTGGAAAATGCTTTTGTGTTGAGTGGAACTGTATATTATGAATAGAAAATCATTGTTATATTTACCATCTCCTCTTAGGAAAAGCTCTAGAAATCCAGCCCAGGTTTCAATGCCAGGGAGATTGGGATTATCTCTGTAGTAGTGGAATAAAGAAACGGCTGTATCCTTTGGATTCCTGACAATGTAGATAATCTGTTAAAACAAATTAGTTTATTTTTAGATGGAATAGCCCCAAAACAAAGCATTTTCTAAATGAAAGCAACCAAATCTACCTGTACAAACCACAATTTTTTGCTAGTTTACTCAGATTATTAAACATAGATTCAGGCCAGTGTTTCTAACTTAATGTGTGTACGAATCATCTGGGAATCTTGCGAAAAAGCAGATTCTGATTCAGCGGATCCAGGGTGAGACCCGGCATTCTGCATTTCTAACAAGCTCCCAGATGACATTGGTGCTGCCAGCCACCGACCACACTTTCCCAATTTATGTGCTACATGTGGCCTTATCTTTTTAGCAACGGACATGAGAAACCCTCTATTAATTTGTAGGACAAGATTACTTTTTTAATATAAAAAACTTCTAACAGAAAAAAATTTTAGTAGTTTTGTAACATGACTTAAATACACTAAGATTTCTTATAAATTGTCTATTCTTATTTATAAGAAGAATGATGTTTTGGAATTGCATATTTCTACAATTTAATCCCCCACAGAGTAAGGAATCTGAGCTACCCTCCTAATTGACAGAAATGCTGCAACTGCAATCTAATTCAATTTAATAAATATTTGTTTGGTACCTCCAGTAGACCAGGCGGAGTGGAAAGTTCAAGGTCTGAGAAATATGACTAGTAAGACAGAAATACTACCAGCTTTCTCAAAACTTGCAGTGAGGTGAAGGAATGCAGTGTTATGAAAGATATAATATGGACATACAGAGTGCAGTAAGAGCTTCTGAAAAACCTCAGGAAACCAGTGTGAGACACTGGCTATAATAGGACTATCTTCGATCATGGTCATGAGTATCAGATGTCCCACTTGCTCTTAAATTCATAATCAGGTGTATACATTTTATGTAGGTTATGAAGTGTTTACTGAGTTATGCTGAATGTAGCTATCTTTATGTACTGTGTCCATAGTCCAGGTATTATGTAGCTATCTTTCTTTCTGTAATGTGTTCATAGTCCAGGTGTCGTGTAAGATCCACATGAAGAACACCTGCTCCTCTTTACATGAGAGATGTGCAAAGGCCACCGTGCACAGAGATGAAAAGCCACCTTTACCTCCCCTTTGCCCCCATTATCCTCTCTTCATCTCAAGAGATAATTGAGGAGTAACTCAACACTTCAGGCTTTCTTTAATTGCTCTCTGCATCCTGAGCAGATTCACAGAAACCCAAGGCTCTGAAAGCAGTTTAAAAATCCATTCACTGCCTTAACAAAAAGAGATAAAGTGGCAGAATCTTAAGCCTTAGCCATCCGGTTGGAATTTTTTGTTTGTTTGTTTTGGTAGAGAGAAGAGTATTTTAGGGTCTTTGGAGAATACCCAAAGTTACATGTCAGTATTATCAGTGGGAAAGGCATGCAAGCTATTAATACATAATACATATTTTAAAATAATGTATTCTGGGGTCACTTGGGTGGCTCAGTCAGTTAAGTATCTGACTTCAGCTCAGGTCATGATCTCTTGGTTCGAGGGTTGGAGCCCCGTGTCAGGTTCTTTGCTGACAGCTCAGAGCCTGGAGCCTGCTTTGGATTCTGTGTCTCCCTCTCTCTCTTCCCCTCCCCCACTCATGCTCTGTCTCTCTCTCAAAAATAATTAAACATTAAAAAATATTTTTAAAAAAGAATGCATTCTGTAATTATGTGTAGTGACACATGTTAAGTAGAATTATTGTGGCAATGATTTCACAATATGTGGTAATATCAGGTCATTAAGCGGTACATCTGAAACTAATACAATGTTATTTGTCAGTTATACTCAATAAATACACAATATTCTAAGAAATATTAGGGGGTGGCTAAAAGATATGAAGGGAAGGTAGAATAGTTCTCTGAAAAAAATTAAATATTAATTAATATCATGATATGAACTAAAAGCATAAATTTCATGTAAGAGAGATTGGAAACAAAAAAAGGGGGGAGACAAAGATAAGGAACAAAACATAGGCAAGAAGAATTGACTATCTGACAGACCCTGCAGGAGCACATGGCAAGTCAGCATCAACCCTAAGCTCTCAAGGCTAGGGAGGTGGCAACAGAGGACAGGTAATCATGGGAAACCAGGTGCAAACAGAGACTCTCACTTCCCATTAGGGATGAAAGTGACAGATCAAGAAGCCAAGCCCAATTCTGTGGTACTCTCAAGCCTTTGCCCTTACCCACTGATCTTACCTTGCATTGTTTTTGCTTGATATTCATAGGTAGCATGTTGTAGCTCAAATGTGTTGGAATAACTCTTCTCTTACAATACATGTTTAGCTCTTCAAATTTAGAAATGTCTCCCAACTCAATAGGAGATGTTAGACTCATACTAACATTGGGAATGTTCTCAATGACCTCTGCAACCCAGTGAGTACCTTCACACAAAAATAAAACAAAATGCATTTTTAAATTAAGTGATACTCTTGATGAAATAAATATAGAAAATTAGCATGATTTTATAAGAGCTATGAGTGCATTAATTTTCCTATAAATAGTTATTATTGTTTCTTGACACTCACTGAAACCTGTTTGAACGCTTGAGACGATAATTCACTTTTCAGGAAGAATCACACTTTAAAGAGCACGAAGAGACCTTAAAACTGCATAAGCCATTTCCTCAGCTTGAAATACTCTTCCATGCTACCCTACCTCTAGCGCCTTCTCCAATTTGCAAATACACAGGTCTTTCCATATACAGTTCCTACTGGTCCTGCAAGCTCATGCATCTTGCTGTTTTATATACTGTCTTCTGAGTCCCTGCTCCCCTGGCACAATTGTTTACTCTCTCTGTCCCTCCAAAGTAGCACTTACCAGAGTAGAAATGTCATTGCTTATATTCATGTCCATATCCCCACTCCCCCCTGGAAGATAGACACTGGATCTTATTTTTGTTTGTGTGCAAACACAGAGTAGTGGTGTAGACAAAGCATTTGAACAAGAAGCAAATGCTATATTCAAATATCATAAAGACACAATCCTATGCTACCATGAAGTCTAGAAGGAATATCACTTTATGTTTATGTGAAGCAAATATGGATGTGCTCCAACATTGTGGACAACAGTAAGCTGGAGCCCAGAAGTAGAAGTTTGGTAGGGAGGATGCTTAGCTAATTTGAAACCAATGTTTCTAAAAAGTTTAAATCAAGCCAGTGTCCACTTATCCCACTGTAATTCCAGCTCCAAATTTGTTACGACATTAACTAATCTATAGTTGAATAAATATTTAGAACTTAAACATGGTTCTCATTTGCACGATATGTTTTAAATTAAAGACTATTTTAGATTATAATGTTAATAGGTCAAATATTTATAATATTCATATAAACATCACTAATATAGTAATGATATTTCTATCATTTTCAAAAAGTGTATTGATATATTCTGGCGAAGGAGAGAGAATACAGTTTTGTGCTGCCGAAGAGACCTCCGGACCTGGTGAATGATGCCCATTTACAGGCACCAACACGTACAGTGGAAGCTTTATATATGGTTGTTTATACAGAGTATAAACTAGCCACTTGCTCAAAGAACTTTAAAAGTCTCATAAATTACTTTCTGAACTAACATATCAACTTAGGGTAAGGTATATTTATTCACAGAGTGACCTGCTACATAGAATACTGAGATTTTCTGGAGGCAATCATTTAATTTCCATTTGCAGCAGTATTTTCCAATAAAAGAGTTATGTATGTGATTTATGTTTATTCTCAAAAAACACGCCTGGAAGATCTGGCCCTATGTGAACTCTGTGAGGGTCTCTTGGGCCTGACAGAGTCAGGTACGTGAACTAAATGCAAACATAATTGGAAAGGGTTTAAGCTCTTAGTTGCTGACCCATGCCAGCAGGTGTATGCCCCTCTGCACATGTCTGGAAATCGCAGCTAGCAGTTGGATATTATATATCCTGGTCACCTCTCAACATTAAAAATAATATCGAATTAATTTTGACTATTCCCAGGATGACATTATTCATAATGGTCCTTTCTTTCATGTGTGTAATATGTGGAAATAAACTTTGAAGAATAAGGCATAAAATTTAACACTAAAAACACTTACATTTGTTTTTATTAGCCCAGGAGAAAAAATTATTCATTTATAAATCAATGATTAAATATGAATTGAACTAATACTATTTGTCACCATGCCTGGTACAAATATGAAGAGAACTTTATAATGTTACAGATATTATGCTTATTATATATGTCAATATCTGTACGCTTTATCAAATAGAAACAAGATCATAGTAAAAGCTCTAATTCCTCCAGCTGAATTTTCTCAAAACACAGTTCTCAATGTTCTAATGTCAAACTTTTTCATTAAAATAAGCATTTAGGGTCTCTTGGGTGACTCAGTTGGTTAAACATCTGACTTCAGCTCAGGTCATGATCTTACAGTTTGTGGGTTCAAGCCCTGTGCAGAGCCTGGAGCCTGCTTCAGATCCTGTGTCTCCCTCTCTTTCCACCCCTCCCCTGCTTGTTCTCTCTCTCTCTCTCTCTCTCTCTCTCCTCAAAAATAAACAAATAGACATTTAATAAAATAAATAAATAAAATAAAGTAAGCATTTAGGATACTTAAATGTCCTATGAAACAATTCTGAAAAATAAATGCTTTATAAAAATATTATTATATTTCTTCTTATTTCTTACATTTCACATATTTAAAAATGTATTTATACATTTAAAATACATTAAAATAAATTTTACCTGATTTTGGGTAGGACACCAGAAACACATCATCTTCTCTTGCATTGAAAAAATCCAGGGAATTTAGAAGTTCTTCTGAACACATAGTAGAATAGAGGATCCCCTTGAATTTATGAAGAACACTTGACTGCTTCTGGAATGGCATCTTTCTTCAAGTCAATCAAAAAGTATTTACTAAACACTAACTTTACACAAGGCACAGAACAAGGATGGTCCTTGATGTCAATCCTAGCTCAGTGGCAGTGTAATCCTAGAATTACTAAGCTAGAGGAATCTATATATACGCTTTGCAGCTCTTCACAAGAGTAATTTTTAAACCATAACTAAGCCAAAGTCTACTGTGAAAATAATATTTTTCTTGATAACACATGTTACAAAATATTTTCTTGATAACACATGTTACAAAATATTGCCTCCCAACTTGACATTCAGAATAGTTTACAAACAAAGCTATCAAGATCTCAGAATGTAATTATTAAACAGACTAGAGTTATTCAAATCCTTTTGCTTTAATAAGGAAAGACTTATAGTGGCTATCATGGATTACGTCACTGTGGAAAGGACTAGAAAAGTTGAACTTCGTGTTAATATTAACACATAGTAGAGGAAGTAGCTAATATGTATTGCGCTGCAGGAAGAGGAGAGGAGTGGTGCAAGAAAATATAAATTTTTCTTAGAATTGGCAGATAAATCTGTGGCTAAAAATAAACCTTGCAGGAAACACTTTAGGAAAGATAACACAGAAATCAGGAAACCCAATCCAGAAAAAAGACATCTTGAGCTTTGATGTATACATGCTGAAATAAACAAATTTTTGTCTGAGTCATTCTTTGCTTTTGTCACTAATATTGTTATATTCTGGATTAGATTAGATATGGCAACAAAGTGCCCAATTACTTCTGTGACCCACAGTTGAATCTTTTTTGTTTGCTTTTCTAATCATCAAAAGAAATGTATATCAACAAGGAAATGACCAGCATTTTAATTGAGCATAAAAAAGTAGAGGTCTACTGTGAAGAAATAATTGAAGAAGAAAGATATTTATGATAGTGGCAGAAATGAAATTCAGAATAATCATACACATAGAAAATCCCAAAGAATCTGCAAACAATTAGAATGAATATGTAAATTGAGCATGGTTGCTGGATTATGAGGTCAATACTTGAAACTAAATTGTATTTTTATATTCTAGCAAAACCAACTGAAAAATGAAATTTGAAAAACACCACTATTTATAATAATATGAAAAAAACCTCAAATCTCTAGAAATAAATCTAATAAAAGATGTGCAAGTCACTGAAAACTATAATTACTGAAACTGGTTAAAGAAAACCTAAGTAAAAGGAGAGATATACCTTGTCCATGGACCAGAAGACTCAATATTATTTAAATGTCAAATTCTCCTTATTGATCTATAAAGTCAATTCAGCTCGATCAAAATCCCAAGTGTGTGTGTGTGTGTGTGCGTGTGTGTAAATTGACAAACATTTATATGGAAATACAAAAGCAGAACAATAGCCAATGAAATCTTAAACAAATCTGTAAGACTTAAATTATCATATTTTAAGCTTACCATAAAGCAACAGTAACTAAAACAGTGTGGCCTGAGCCCAAGGATACATAATAGATAAATGGAACAGAATGAAGAGTACAGAAAAAGACCCACACATAAACTGTCACTGGATTCATAACAAAAGTATAATTCAGTCAGAAAAAGATGGTCTTTTTAATGAATAGTGCTTGTTCATTTGGATCAATATGGGGGAAGAAAAAATCTTACCATACACCATATTAAAGAAAAATTCAAGATATATCACAGAATTAAATGGGAAAAAAAGCTTCTAGATGAAAATATGAAGTATATTTTCATGATCTTTAGGCATATAAAGGTTCTTAAATATGATACACAAAAGTGCTAACCATTAAAGAAAAAGTTATCCTTGTGATTGATTAAATTAAGAGCCTCTATCAATTAAAGGTCACTATTAAGAAAGTAAAAAAGCAAACCACAGAACTGGAAGAAAATAGTGTAATTACATATATTCAACATTGTACTCATTTCCAGACTCCTTAAAGAACTCCAAGTAATCAATAACAAAAAATCAAACAACTCAACAACATAAAAAGAGCATACCCCTGAGTAAACCTTTGGAAAAGTGTTCCACATCATTAGTTGCTGGGGAAATGGAAATTAAAATTAGCATTATGGGATGATCCACTCTCACACTGTTGGCATGAGAAGCTCTGTGGACCCTCTCCCTGAAGAAACAACCAGAAATGACAGTTCTTTTAAAAGTAAAATAAACATTTAAAATCTGTAGAAATGGGGATGCCTAGTTAGTCAGTTAAGCATCCGACTTCGGCTCAGGTCATGATCTCATTGCTTGTGGGTTCAAGCCCTGTGTTGGGCTCTGTGCTGACAGCTCAGAGCCCGGAGCCTGCTTTGGATTCTGTGTCTCCCTCTCTCTCTGCCCCTCCCCCACTCATACTCTGTCTTTCTCTGTCTCTCTCTCAAAAATAAATAAACATTAAAAAAAATAAAATCTCTAAAAATGGTTCAAAATCAGGAAGCAAATGAAGAAACATCTATTCAGGAAAATATTTGCAAATCATATATCTGGTAAGGGACTTGTGTCTAGAATATGTAGAGAACACTTACAAGTCCATAATACAACAGGCTTATAAAAAAATGTGTAAAGTCTACACTGTTAAATATGAGTATAACACAGGCCCTGGGAGAGGCTTTCAGAGAAAGGCTGAAAAGTAAAGGTAAAGGAACAGGCTGCATCTTGGAAGGCCTTTGCACTGAACTAAGTAGTCTGAACATTGTCCAGAGAGCTATGGGAACCATCAGAGGTCTTAAGCATTAAGTGAGGAGATCAGATTCCATATTAGAAAGACTCATAACAATATGGGGGTGGGCTGCAGCTGATCCACACCGAAGGCAGAAACTGAAGGAGAAGCAAATGGAGATGAGAAAATAAGAGCAGATGCGACAGTGCTTCCCAGGTAGAATCTCTAGGAATTAGTGGCCAATTAGATAGAATGGATGAGGGAGTGAGTAAAATCACAAATGTGGCAATCCCACAGGCCAGCTTCAGTTTGCAGATTTTGTGCTTATTTTGCCATTTACAAAGTTACATTTGAACTGTGGTGGCTTGTTCAATCCTGTTTGCTTCAGTCCTCACCACTCCCTGTTCTCCAGGACCCTGCTGGACTTTACCCGCCTGGTTCCTGAAGTAATGACTTTCCTATACAGTCCTTTTTTTTTTTTTTTTTAATGTTTGTTTACTCTAGGGCTGTTAGGAGACACATCAGATGAAGAAGGACAAAGGAACTGTGGGGTGGGTGACTTCATTCCTCTCCTCTGACACTGACTCTGCCACTGTTCCCAGCCTCCAATCACACCCACTGCCTTCCCCAAGCTTTCAACTGACTTTTATTGGTTTTTCTGCAGGAAAATCAAGAAGAGAGGAAGAATCTAGACTTTTCCTCTCACAGATGCCTTGAAAACATTGAGAAGCTATGTTATATATCTACTAAGTTCCATGTCAGATCTAATCCTCATTGCAACATGGCTGGAATGTAGGATTACTTTTGCTGTACATATGAGTAAACTGAGGCAGTTTATGTAGGACAGGTTGCCAATATGCTTTAGAATACTGCATTGAAGTTTCTTTTAAAAAAAAAAAGATCATAAACCATGGCCTCATTCTTTTCTGAAGCCATTTGACTTTTTTTATAACCTTCATTTAATTTTATGATAGATTCAGAGGTATATTCACCAGAATTTCTGACCAGCAAAATATAGGAATTACAGTTGATTCATAACTTTGCCAATATATGGTATCATCACAGTTTACTGGTAAGAGTATATAAATTGGCTACAAGCATATTGGAAAAACTGTTTGACAGTATCCTATTTGTCTATTGCTGGCTATAAACCATTATAAAATGTAGTGATGTAAAAGCAACAATTTGCTTTCTTTCACAGTCCTGTGGGTTGACTGTGCTCCCTTCAGCAGTTTTTGCTTCAACCTCTCAGGCATCATGCTCATCACCCCACTGATGGTGTGGAGCCTGCTTGGGATTCTCTCTCTCTCTCTCTCTGCCCCACACTGCATGTGCTCTATCTCTTTCTCTCTCTCAAAATAAAGGAATAAATATTTTGTTAAAAAAAAATCCTGTTGCCTACGTATGAGGTCTGTGAGGCACACACAAGTTTGGTTTGACAGGCCATTGCTGACCAGTGGTAGGAAGTAGTGGATTTTTCTGAAGACCTGACTGAGCCTGACATGCAAGAGAGCTTGATCACATGGCTAGTGTTGATTACGGGTTTTTACACTGAGCTGAGATGGAGCTCTCTATCAGAGTGCTTATACATGTGGTCTTACAGTCGGCTGGTGACTATTGAAAGGGAGTATTCCGAGAGTAAGGGTTCAAGAGACCTAAGCAGAAACTGTTTCTTACAACCTAGTGTTGGGAGTCATGTGACATCAGTGACAGTCTATATACTCAGTTATACAGGGTTAGCCAAGACTCAGTGGGGGAAAGGACCACACAGGGCATGAGTCCTGGGAACTGTAGCTGACTGGGGGCCATTGTGCAAAAGTAGCTCTTCTGGAATTTCTGATTTCCAGTGTTTCATTTTCCTCCTAGAAATAAAATGCTCTTGCAACCTTCCCAAGACCTTCAGGTCTCACTCCATTTGTTGTCAGGGTCAAGCTTGAAGTCTGTGATCTCCTTTTCTAAACCAGGTCCAGATATCAGTGGAGGTCCTTGGGTCCTGTCCCTCTGCTGAAGCTCCTCGAGCACAGCTACTAGACTACGATTCTCCCAACCTATAGACTTGTGAGTTAAAGTGACAAGTTTCCTTCTCATATACAAACAACCAACATACAATAGTAGGACAAGAACAAGGTACAAGACATTTTAATTTAAAAGACAATGGACAGGAAGCACATGGCTGTCAGAGAACAACAGAAATTTTATTGACTCTATTCCTCCTCCCTACTTTGGCTCTAGTCTCTGTGATCTAAGCTCTTGGTTCTGCACTCTGAGCCATCTTTCCTCTTCATTCAGAAATAATGCTTCAGGTACTAACCTGATTCCTATGACTGACTCATGGCCTTAGAGCTTTTTTTCCTGTTGATCTGCCTCTTTCCCTAGAAGTCCAAGCACTTGGGTGTATTTGTTTATTCATTGGTCTGCTTGTTTAAAAAACAGTATTAGGTTTTCTGTGATTATGACTGGTGCTCTCTCTATGACATAAAGGCCACACCCATAAATATCTATGATAGGGTACCTTCTCCTTTGGGATCAGCATCATGGTGCTCAGAGATTAATGTGTCTAAGGTTCTTGGAGACCTTTTTTCTAGCAGATAAGGTCTGTGACATGTGCCCTTAAGATTTCTTTGTCCCTTAAGATTCTTAAAGGCCTATTGGTGGGGAGCCTCAGTGGCTCAGTCAGTTAAGCACCTGACTCTTGATTTTGGCTCACGTCATGGTCTCATGGTCATCAGATTGTGCCTCACATCAGACTCCCTACTGATGGTGTAGAACCTGCTTGGGATTCTCCCTCTCTCTGTTTCTCTCTGTCCTCCTCTCCACATGTTCTCTCTCACTCTCTCAAAATAAATGAAGACATTTTTACAAACTACAAGTCCTGTTGCCTATGTATGAGATCTGTGAGGCACACAAAAGTTTGATTTGACAGGCAGTTGCTGTCCAATGGTAGTAAACACTGGATTTTTCTGAAAACTTTACTGGGCCTGACATGGAAGAGAGCTTGATCACATGGCTGGCAGTTGATTCCAGCTGTTTACTGTGGGCTTAGATGGGGTGTTCTATCAGAGAGCTTATACATGTGGCCTTTCCATGTGGCTTGATCTTTTTGCAGCTGCCTATTTCAAGGGAGCATGCCAAGAGTGAGGGTCCCAGGAGACCAAAGCAGAAACTGTTTCTTATGACCTAGTGTTAAGAGTTATGTGACATCAGTGACATTCTATACACCCAGTTATTCAGGGTCAGCCCAGACTCAGTGTGGGAGAGGACCACACAGGGCATGAGTCCTGGGAAATTTTATTGACTGGGGGCCATTTTTCAAAAGTAGCTCTTATAGACTTTTCTGACTTCCAATGTTTCATTTCCTCCCTATCAGCAAAATGCTCTTTCAACCTTCACAGGACATCCAAGGTCTCACTCTATTAGTTGTCAGGGTCAAGCTTGAAGTCTGTGTTCTCACTATCTAAATCAGGTCCAGATATCAGTGGAGGTCCTTGGGGCCTGTCCCTCTGCTGAAACTCCTTGAGAACAGCTTCTAGACTATGATTCTCCCAATCTATAGACTTGTGAGTTAAAGCAACAAGTTTCCTTCTCATATACAACCAACATACAATGTAAGACAGGACAAGAGTAGAAGACATTTTCACTTAAAAAAAGCAAAGCACTGGGGCGCCTGGGTGGCTCAGTCGGTTACGCGTCCGACTTCGGCTCAGGTCATGATCTCGCGGCCTGTGTGTTCGAGCCCCGTGTCGGGCTCTGTGCTGACAGCTCAGAGCCTGGAGCCTGTTTCAGATTCTGTGTCTTCCTCTTTCTCTGACCCTCCCCTGTTCATGCTCTCTCTCTGTCTCGAAAATAAATAAACGTTAAAAAAAAATTAAAAAAAAAAAAAGCAAAGGACTGTGGAGCCTGTTGGTTCAGTCAGTTAAGTGTCCAACTTTGGTTCAGGTCATGATCTCCCAGTTCATGGTTTCAAACCCTGCGTCAGGCTCTGTGCTGACAGCATGGAGCCTGGAGCCTGCTTTGGACTCTATGTCTCCCTCTCTCTCTGACCCGCCTCCACTCACATTCTGTTTCTCTCTCACTCAGAAATAAAAAAAAAAAAGAAAAAAAAAACATTTTAAAAAATAAAATAAAAAGACAATGGACAGGGAGCACATGACTGTCAGGGGACAACAGAAATTTTATTGAGTCTACTCCTCCTCCCTACAAGTGATTCTCTATGGCTCTAGTCTCTGTGATCTAGGCTCTCAGTTCTGCATTCTGAGCCATGTTTCCTCTCCATTCAGTAATAATGCTTTAGAAGCTAAACTGATTTCTAAGACTGACTCATGGCTTAAAGGTGACTCATGGCCCTATAGCTTTTGTCCTGTTAATCTGCCTTTTTCCCTAGAAGTCCAAGAACATGGGTGTATTTGTTTATTTGTTGGTCTGCTTAAAAAACAGTATTTAGGTTTTCTGTGATTATGACTGGTGCTCCCTCTATGACATAAAGGCCACACCCATACATATCTCTAGAATAGGCTGCCTTCTCCTTTGGGATGGGCATCAAGGTGCTTGGAGATGATGCCTCTAAGGTTCTTGGAAACCTTTTTTCTAGCAGATAAAGTTTGAGACAGGTGCCCTTAAAATTTCTTTGTCCCTTAAGATCTTAAAAGCCTATTGCTACGTATCCTCAGTGGCTCAGTCAGTTAAGCATCTGACTCTTGATTTTGGCTCAGGTCCGTCCGTGTCTCACAGTTGTCAGATCATGCCCCACGTCAGGCTCCCCGCTGATGGTGTGGAACCTGCTTGAGATTCTCTCTCTCTCTCTCTCTCTCTCTCTCTCTCTGTCTCTCTTTTTCTCTGCCCCTCCCTTGGATGTGCTCTCTTTCTCTCTCTCAAAATAAATGAAGACATTTTTGGAAAAAAACAAAACCTGTTGCCTACCTATGAGGTATTTGAGGCACACACAAGTTTGGTTTGACAGGCTGTTGCTTTCAAATGGTAGTAAGTACTGGATTTTTCTGAAGACTTGACTGGGCCTGACATGGAAGAGAGAGCTTTCTCACATGGTTGGCAGTTGATTCCGGCTATTTACTATGAGGTCAGATGGGGCTGTCTTTCAGAGTGCTTATACACATGGCCTTTCCATGTGTACACATGGCTTGATCTTTTGACAGTAGAATTGTCAAGTATTGAAAGTAGAATTCCAAAAGTGAAGGTTCCAAGACACCAAAGCAGAAACTGTTTGTGTCTTATAACCTGGTGTTGAAGGTCATATGACATCAGAGAAATTCTATATATCTAGTTATACTGGTCAGCCCACACTCAGGGTGCAGAGGACTACACAGGGCATGAATCCTGGGAAGTGCAGTTGACTAGAAGCCAAGTTTGAAACTCGCTCTTATAACTTTTCTGATTTCCAGTGTTTCATTTCTCTTCTAGAAACAAAATGCTCTTACAACCTTCACAAGACCTCCAAAGTCTGACTCTCTTAGTGTCTAGGTCAAGCTTGTAGTCTGTGATCTCAATATCTAATTCAGTCTCAGATATCACTAGAGCTCCTTGGGGCCCATCCTTAGCTGAAGCTCCTTGAGCACAACTTCTAGAGTATGATTCTCCCAGTCTTTAGACTTGTGAGTTAAAGGGCAAGTTTTCTTCTCATAGACAACCAACATACAGTGGTAAGACAGGAACAAGGTATAAGACATTTTCATTTAAAAAGGCAAAGGACAGGAAGCACATGGCTGTCAGGGGACAATAGTAAGTTTATTGATTCTACTCCTCCTCCCTACAAGTGATTCTCTATGGCTCTGGTCTCTATGATCTAGGATCTTGGTTCTGACGATGAGCCATCTTTCCTATCCATTCAGAAATTAAGCTTCAGGAGCTAAATATATTTCTAAGACTGAGTCATGGCTGTAAACGGTTGACTCATGGAGTTATAGTTTTTTTCCTGTTGATCTGTCTCTTGAAGTCCAAGCACATGGGTGTATTTGTTTATTTGTTCTGCTTGCTTAAAAAACAGTGTATAGGTTTTTTGTGATTATGACTGGTGCTCCCTCTATGACATAAAGGCCACACCCACAAATGTCTATGATAGGGTACCTTCTCCTTTGGGATCAGCATCATGGTGCTCAGAGATTAATGCCTCTAAGTTTCTTGGAAACCTTTTTTCTAGAAGATAAGGTTTGAGACGTGCCCTTAAGATTTCTTTGTCCTTTTAGATTCTTAAAGGCCTGTTGCTGGGAATCCTCAGTGGCTCAGTCAGTTAAGCTTCTATGTCTTGATTTCAGCTCAGGTCACAGTCTTAGGGTCATCAGATCATGCATTGTGTCAGGCTCCCCACTGATGGTGTGTAACCTGTTTGGGTTTCTTCTCTCTCTCTGCCCCTTCCCTGAAGGCACTCTACCTCTTTCTGTCTCTCAAAATAAATGAATAAACATTAAAAAAAATATTCTTTTGCCTACATATGAACTCTGTGAGGCACACGCAAGTTTGATTTGACAGGCAGTTGTTGTCCAATGGTAGTAAGCACTGGATTTTTCTGAAGACTTGACTGGGCCTGACATGGAAGAGAGCTTGACCACATGGCTGGCAGTTGATTCCGGCTGTTTACTGTGAGCTTCGATGTTTACATGTGAGCTCACATGTGTGTAAGCACTCAATGAGGGCCATTGTTCAGAATGCTTATACATGTGGCCTTTCCATGTGGCTTAATCTTTTTTCAGTATGGCAGTTGACTATTGAAAGAGAGCATTACAAGTGTGAGTGTTCCAAAAGACCAAAGCAGAAACTGTTTGTTTCTTATGCACCTAGTGTTGGTTGTCATGTGACATCAGTAACATTCTATATACCCAAGTTATACAGGGTCAGCCCATACTCAGTGTGAGATAGGACTACACAGGGCATGAATCCTGGGAAGTGTAGTTGACTGGAGGCCATTGTTTGAAACTAGCTCTTATAGTCTTTTTTGGCTTCCAATGTTTCATTTCGCTCCTAGCTCCAAATTGCTCTTGCAAACTTCTCAAGACCTCCAGATCTCACTCTACTAGTTTTCAGGGTCAAGCTCGAAGTCTGTGATCTCTCTTTCTAAATCAGGTCCAGATATCAGTGGAGCTGCTTGGGTCCTGAACCTCTGCTGAAGCTCCTTTACCACAGCTTCTAGATTACCATTCTCCCAACCTAAAGACTTGCTAGTTAAAGTGACAAGTTTCCTTCTCATACACACCCAAAACAATGGTAAGACAGGACTAAGGGTACACGACATTTTCATTTAAAAAGGGAAAGTACAGGAAGCAGAAGAGTGTTGGGGACAATATTAACTTATTGAGTCTACACCTTCTCCCTACAGGTGATTCTCTGGCTCTAGGCTCTGTGATCTAGGCACTTGATTCTGCATGATGAGCCATCTTTTGTCTCCATTCAGAAATAACACTTTAGCACTGATCTGATTCCTAAGACTGATGGCTGTAGAAGGTTGACTCATCGCCTTATAGCTTTTGTCCTGTTGATCTGCCTCTCCCTTGAAGAGCAAGCATGTGGGTGTGTTTGTTTATTTCTTGTTCTGCTTGCTTAAAAAATAGTATATAGGTTTTCTGTGATTATAACTGGTGCTCCCTCTATGACATAAAGGCCATACTCATAAATATCTCTAGGAATGGCTACCTTTTCCTTTGGGATGGGCATCAAGTTGCTTGGAGATAATGCTGCTAAGGTTCTTGGAGACCTTTTTTCTAGCAGATAAGGTTTGAGACATGTGTCCTTAAGATTTCTTTGTCCCTTAAGATTCTGAAAAGCCTATTCCTGCAGAGTCTCAGTGGCTCAGTCAGTTCAGCATCTGAGTCTTGATTTCAGCTCAGGTCAGTCTCAGGGTCATCAGATCGTGCCCTGCGTCAGGCTTCCCACTGATGGTGTGGAGCCTGCTTGTGATTCTCTCTGTCTCTTTGTCCCTTACCTGCATGTGCTCTCTCTCTTTCTCTCTCTCTAAATAAATGAATAAAAATTTTAAAAAAGAAAACCTGTTGTCTACATTTGATGTGTGTGAGGCACACAAAAGTTTGATTTGACAGGCAGTTGCTGTCAAATGGTAGTAAGTGTTGGATTTTTCTGAAGACTTGACTGGGTCTTCCATGGAAGAGAGCTTGATCATAAGGCTGGAAGTTGATTCCGGCTGTTTACTATGAGCTTAGATTGGGCTATCTTTCAGAGTGCTTATACATGTGGCCTTTCCATGTGGTTTGATCTTTTTACAGTATGGCAGCTATTTGAAGGGAGCATTCCAAGAGTGAGGATTCCAGGAGACCAAAGCAGAAATTATTTGTTTCTTATGACCTAGTGTCGGTAGTCATGTGACATCAGTGACATTCTATATACCCGAGTTATACAGGGTCAGCCCAGACTCAGTGTGGGAGAGGACCATGCAAAGCACGAATCCTGGCAAGTGTAGTTGACTGAGGGCCATTGTTCAAAACTAGCTCTTATAGTCTTTTCTGACTTCCCATGTTTCATTTCCCTCCTTGCAGTAAAATGCTCTTGCAACCTTCACAAGACCTCCAAGGTGTCACTCTATCAATTGTCAGGGTCAAGCTTGAAGTCTTTGTTCTCACTATCTAAATCAGGTCCAGATATCGTGGAGGTCCTTGGGGCCTGTCCCTCTGCTGAAACTCCTTGAGAACAGCTTCTAGGCTACGATTCTCCCAATCTATATACAATCTATATATCCCAACTCTATATACTTGAGTTAAAGCGACAAGTTTCCTTCTCAAACACATCCAACATACAATGGTAAGACCAAAACAAGGTACCAGACATTTTCACTTAAGGCAAAGGATAGGAAGCACATAGCTGTCAGGGGACAACAGAAATTTTATTGAGTCTACACCTCTTGTATACAAGTGATTTTCTATGTCTCTAAGCTCTGTGATCTAGGCTCTTGGTTCTGCACTCTGGGCCATCTTTCCTCTCCATTCAGAAATAACACTTTATGAGCTGAGCTGATTTCTAAGACTAACTCATGGCCATAGAAGGTTGACTCATGGCCTCATTGCTCTTTTCCTGTTAAATTGCCTCTTTCCCTTGAAGTCCTAGCACATGGGTGTATTTATTTGTTGGTCTGCTTGTTTAAAAAACAGTATATAGGTTTTCTGTGATTATGACTGGTGCTCCGACTATGACATAAAGGCCACACCCATAAATATCTCTAAGATAGGCTACTTCTTCCTTTGCGATGGTCGTCAGAGTGCTTGGAGATGATGCCTCTAAGTTTCTTGGAAACCATTTTTCTAGAAAATAAGGTTTGAGACATGTGCCCTTAAGATTTCTTTGTCCCTTAATTTTCTGAAAAACCTATTGCTGTGAAACTTCAATGTCTCAGTAATGAAACATCTGACTCTTGATTGCAGCTCAGGTCACAGTCTCACAGTCCTGGGATAGAGCCCCACATCAAGCTCCCCACTGATGGTGTGGAGCCTGTTTGGGATTCTCTCTCTCTCTCTCTCTCTCTCTGTCTCTGTCTCTGTCTCTCTCTTTTCCCTTTCCTTCCATGTGCTCTCTCTGTCTCTGTCTCTGAAAATAAATAAACATTTTAAAAACCTTTTGCCTACTTTGGAAATCCATGAGGCATAAATAAGTTTTAATCTTTCTGAGGTATCTAAAAAGGATTTTATGGCCACATCCTTGACTTCATTTTACCCTGAGACCATGTTTTGCTGGTCTTCTCATGGGTATGGTCTTTGTTCTGGGGTCATCTCTTACTTTGAGACAATTTTGCTAGCTGGAAACCATCATGCATTCTATTTTCACTAGATTCCAATTAAAAACTGGACAAGTTTTTGTTTGTTTGTTTGTTTCAACTCTTTCTATTTTTATTTTAGGCAGTAAAAGATGGCAGTTATCACTTTGAACATTCTTCCTGGAAATCTCCTTAGCAAAGTAACTTGTTTCTTAAGGACTCTTTCTATTCTCAACACATACTCTGGGGATAGTATTGCTAATGATTCTTCCATATATGACTGACATTCTTCTCATTGAGCCTCCAATAATCACTTCCTCATTGTCCTTCAAGAATTTGGAAACAGTTTCCTGATGGCTTGTCAAGCTTCTCCTCATTGTCTAATCCCAAAGTCAATGTTACATGTGTAGGCCTTTGTTACAAAAACACCTCACATAAAGGACAAATTTATATTTTATTCACTATAAAATAAAATGGTGGCTCAGTCAGTTAAGCGTCTGACTCTTGATATCAGCTCATGTCATGATCTTGCACTCTTGAGATCAAGCCCTGTGTTGAGCTCTGCACTGAACATGGAGCCTGCTTGGGATTCTGTCTCACCCTCTCTGTCTCTCTCTCTCTCTCCCTCTCAAAATAAATAAATAAACATTTTAAAAAAGAAAATAAATAATAACATTTAAAGAGATTCTATTACTATTTAAGAATATCTATTAAAACCTTTTAAAAAACCTTTTAAAACAAAAGATTTAGAATTACAAAATTCAGAGAGTGAATCAAAGGAGAGTTTGGTGATGGAATATACAATAGGTAGCCTATAAGAACTACTGAAAGAAAAATCACAAAACACAGAGCAAAAATTAAAGAAATAAGGTAAAAATAATATAAATGGAAGACAGATCGAGGAGGTTTAACGTTTGAATATAAGACATAGAAAAAGACATATTTAACTGGATAGAAAATAAGTGTTTAATGGGAATAGATATCACAAATCAAAAGGTAAATGAAAATTGTGAAAAATATTTGCAGACACTATGACAGGTAGTGTTATTATTTATAATAAAAAGATTTAAAAAATGATTTTAAAAATAAAAAATGATAAAAGGTTTTGAGACCAACTACATGTCCAAATGGAAAATAAATATACAATAACACCTTGGATTGTGAGTAACTTGTTCTGCGTGTGTTCCACAAGACACACAAACATTTCTAATAAGTTTTAACTTGATAAAGGAGCGATGCCTTGTAACACGAGTAGTACGTGGTGCCAAATGTCACATGATCACAACTGAGACAATGGTTCTTGAAACTCACTTTGATATACAAGTGCTTTGGATTACAAGCATGTTTCCAGACTGACTTATGCTCAAATACCAAGGTTTAACTATATACGATTTTTCTCATTTTACAATGATTATGCCCCAATTAACTCACCATAAGTTGAAAATATTGTAAGCTGAAAATGCACTTAATATGTGTAACCTACCAAGCATCACAGCTTAGTCTAGCCTCTCTTAAACATGTTCAGAACCTTTACATTAGCCTATACTTGGGCAAAATCATATAACACAAAACCTAATTTATAATAAAGTGTTGAATATGCCATGTAACTTGTCAAATACTATACTGAACAAGAAAACAGAATGGTTGTATGCGTACAGAATGGTTATCAGTACTGGTTGTTTACCCTCGTGATGGCGTGGCTGACCAGGAGCTGCCTCTCGCTGCCACTGCCCACATCATGAGAAAGAAATGTACTACATGTTGCTACCCAGGGAAAAGACCAAATTTTTAAATTTGAAGTATGGTTTCCATTAAATGCATATTGCTTTCATACCATCATAAAGTTGAAAAATCATAAGTTGAACCATCATAAATAAATTGGAGATCATCTGTAAAAGATGTCTTACTTCTATCAATAAAGAAATGGTTGTATAAATTTGGATGCAGGCATAAGGTGAAGTATTATATTACCATTAAAAAGATGCATTGAAGGTATAAGCAGCATACAAAGAAAGTGTACATGATATGATCCTGTTTTTATAATTTTTTAACATTTATTTATTATTGAGAGACAGAGACAGAGCATGAGCAGGGGAGGGTCAGAGAGAGAGGGAGACACAGAATCCGAAGCAGCCTCCAGGCTCCGAGCTGTCAGCACAGTGCCTGACGTGGGGCTCGAACTCATGAACTGCGAGATCATGACCTGAGCCGAAGTTGGACGCTTAACCAACTGAGCCACCCAGGCACCCCATGATCCTGTTTTTATAAAGCAAACAGTACCCCCAAAGTCTTAATTTATATATGTGTGTGTATGGCACACTATGTGCACATGTGCAAATGATAATAGAGCAAGAAAAAGATATGAATATTTGTGACACGTGAATGTTATAGATGTGTGCAAAGAAAGGAAGAAAAAGGCAATAAAAACAGAGAACAAGATGATTATTCCTGACAAAATAGCAAGCATGATATGATATAAACTAGGCAAAATTATATATATGAATAATATATGCATATGCATGTCTATATGCATAAAGAGTCACAAGAGAGAAGAAGCATTATATTTTAATGGTGGTTGTCTCAGGATGGTGGGATTTCAAGTGTCTGTTTCTTGCTTGTACACATGTTAATGATTGCTTGAATTTTTTTTACTGGGAACATATATTTTTCCTCAATTATGAAATTAGTTTCATTGTAAAAAATGGAGATGGGAGATGAGGGCTAGATAGACTTTGAGTGAACACCTCTTGAGATGGAAGAGGGCTGAAGTGATGCCTGGTTGACCATCGAGAAAGAAAGAAACGTAGAAACAACACTGGATGGCCCTGTGAGAGAGACTTGGTAGCTCAAGAATCCAAAAGGTTGCCAAACTAGCTCTAGTGGTATGGAAAGGAAACCCCTTCCAGCACCCCTTCCTAGGAGTGCTTTTCTCCTCTCTGAAAGAGATGTGGGGACCCCCATGGGTGTGGCAACTGAGCCAATAGAAGTACCAGCATGTGTGGAGGGTTTCAGCATGTGTGACAGTGGTGACTGAGAAATGACAACTGCCATCAGCAAGTAATGCAAATGCAGAACTCCTCCCTCTCTTTTTCACTTTCTTCCCACAATCCTCTGGGGCCAGAAGGGGCAGACTCATCACCTTGATCTTACTGTCTGGACCCCCATAAAAATAACTAACATTGAAGGCCTGGTTAGGAGGTTTAAATGCTAAACTTGATGTGTTAAAAAAAAAATTAAAAAGGTAGGGGAGTGAATATTAAGGAAGTATTTATTTTCAATTTTTATTTATTCATTTTTGAGAGAGAGAACAGGGGAGGGGCAGAGAGAGAGAGAAAGAAACAGAATCCCACACAGGCTCCACGCTATCAGCACAGAGCACAATGCAGGCCTCGAACTCACAAACTCTGAGATCATGACCTGAGCCGAAATCAAGAGTTGGAGGCTAAGGGCCTGAGCCACCCAGTACCCCAAAGAAGTATTTAAATCCTCTCTCGAAATGATAATCTGGTTTACTAGGATATGTCTTGATGCATAATTCTACTTTCAATATAGAAAATGATCTTTTATTCCTTTTCTGTTGTATAATTGCTAATTCCCTTTCTCCACCTCTAGCAGTTTTGAGGTAAAGTTCCTGTGCTTGGAAAGTCAAAAGAGGACAGTATAGTATGTTAAAAATATTACCCCTCTCACAACAGGTACTAATTGTAGTGAGCTTGTTACAAGCCAGACATTGTAGTGTTCTATGTGCCCATCTTTATTTAATACTCTCAACAACACTATATAAGAAATACTATTAAGCTCATATTTTTTAGTGATACACACTCAGTAGGATTAAGTAATCTACTTAAGAATACAATTAGCCAGACCACTATAGTCAGTGGCAAATATTAACTTGAAAGCCTACGTTCGTGGTCACTATGTGCCATCCTCCTGGCTGTCTCTGTACAAGGCCGTGTTTGTTTGTGTGTGTATGTGTGTGCACACATGTATGAGTAAAATGTCCTGAGTAATAAATCTTTAAGTATCAGAATTTTATATCTGCTATCTAGTCCTAATAAAGAAATCTTCACTCGCCTCCTTTTCTAAACATGTTATTTGCACCTTTGAGGCCTTCCAGAAACCTAGGCAGAATCCCCAGTGGGAAACAACAAAAGCCGAGTGAGGTGGAAACACAGTGCTATGGGAGTTGAGGAGAGAAAGGGCACATCTGATGAACAGATTAGTAATGGCTCTGAGGAAAGGTGGCCTTTGACAAAGGATTTGAAGATAGGAAGATTTTCACAGACGAAGCGTAGGTGGGCCATGATTTCTGAAAATTGTGTGGGGGTGCTGTAGGAGAGAGATTTTAGGCCTCACGGACAGTGCTTGAAAGTTCAGCTGCAACTTTGGTTGAAGATAGAATACAAGAAGAAGGTGAGGCTAAAAGATCAGAGTGGGTCTCTGCTGTGGAGTGTTCTGGATGCCAGAGTGAAGGGTCTGTTCTCAGTCTGGAATATTACAGGGTCAGGTCACATCCAAAGAGGCCGGGGAGATAATGTAAATCAGTGAAGAGGGCCAACTGAAAGACACAGACATATACTTTTTTTTTTTTAAATATTAAACACTTAGAAATTATCTTGGCTTTCCAAAGCAAATATGTTGTCTTTCATTCATAATTTAAATATGTAGCTTTTCAGGCTTTCATTTTCTTATTCTTGAGAGAGAGATGGGGATACAGAAATATTTCCCCATGTGAAAAGCAACAGCTCATAGCAATTTGATTTGTAATGGCCAAAAATAAAAACAACAGCAACAAATATCCATCAGCATGTAAATGGATAAACAATTTATGGTATATCCACGTGGTAGAATACTATTCAGTGAAATGTAATGAACATGCCACTACATGCATGCATCTCAAAATAGTTTTGCTAGATCAAAAATCCAGAAAACAGAGTATATTCTGTGTGATTTTATTTATACAAAATTCTGAACAATGTAAATGCATCTATGATGACAGAATACAGATCAACGGTTGCCTGAGGTTCAGAAGAAGGTGGGAAGGGGCAGGAAGGAGAAATACAAGAAATCTTTTGGGTGTGATTGATAGGCTCATTTTGTTGACTGTAGTGATGACTTTTCAAATGTGTCCATATGCCAACTAAATACTTTATCAATTTTATTTATTTTTTATTTTTTTTTTATTTTTTAGAGAGAGGAAGCTTGAGCAGTGGAGAGGGGTAGGGGGAGAGAGAGATTGAATCTTAAGCAGGCTCCACACTCAGCACAGGGCCACACGTGGGCTCAAACCCACAACCCGGGGATCATGACCTGAGCTGAAATCAAGAGCTGGACACTCAACCAACTGAGCCACCCAGGTGCTCCAATGTTTACAACTTTTTAAATTTGATGGTTCTTTTAAGGTAAAATTTTTGAATAAATAAATAAGACAGCTGTAAATAGCCGTTTCTCCATTAAGAAGGTAAGCCAAAATGAGAAATCAAATCATTTTTTTTTTTTGCCTTGGGCTCCTATAACTGAGTAAACCTCTTGAATTGTTGAAAGAAACTTTAAAATATCCCCAAGGCTATAACTTTCGGTGGTCTACGAGTTCAGAGAGACCATAATGTGATCTGGGTAGGAAGTGGGCAACAGTGAGTGAGTGTGATGGTAAAGGTTGCAGGCCAGTATTTCTACAGCCCTGCTTCTGCTCTACTAATTTGCCTCAATAATTCAGACAGTTATGAACATCCTATTGCAATCTGCTCTTTAGAAAATGCAGCAATATTAGTGAGCAGTCTTGATGGCCACAAAATTTTCCGGGGGAAAAAAGATATCCCAGAATTTACCTTGTCTGCAAGGTTAAGGCTATATATTAGAGTAGCTGCCAGGTCATTATAGTCTGGAATATTCCAAGAAAGAAGACAAAAAAAGAAGGGAAGTCTATGAAGAAAAGGGAAGGAAGGAGAGGAAGAGAAAAGTCGGTGCCCGCAGCGTCAACACGCATGCGCCACCTAGAGGGCACTTGTAAGGTGTGGCTGCCTGTGTTCTCCCTTCCACAAACCCCGTTCAGGAGGATCCCTTGAAATACAGGGTGTGGCCACTTCATTAGGGAGATGTTTAAATTTTTTACCACGTCAAAAAAATTTAAACTGATACAAGTGAGAATTCACTACTCCTTTGACTTTTCACAATTCTTTGTTTTTGTTTTCCAACACTTTCATGCCTCCCTTTATTTTAACTTTTATGCATGCTTTATCTCCTTTACCAAATTGTAAATCTCCTGTAGGATGAGTACAGAACAGGCTCATTTTTATATTCCTCACTCTTACCCTAACAATTTATGCTCAGTAAATATTTGTTGAGAAAACTTTTTTTTTTAAACAAGCTATCAATGTTTTTATTTGACATATTGTACATTAGAGCCCCCTAGTGTGCAAAAACCACTGTCTGAAGGAGCCCAGATGAACAGGAATGTGAACAGGCTTTCAAGGGAATGATCTTTGACTCCTTTAATTCATGGTCCTTTTCTTATATCTCTGATTTATTCTTCTGAGGGGAAAGACCAGTTGCAGAATATTAGAACTCATTAATTCTCCATTGCTGCAGCACTGACCTGTGCTTCAGCCTGCTTCCAAATTTCCTTTTCTTTCACCCCAGCAATGGAGGATAAAGTGTCTTATTGATTCCAAGAGACACCTTTTCACATTTTAACATTTCTGAAATCAAACCACATCTTACACTTGATGCCTCTCCCTATCACTCTTAGTTATGTGGTACTCATGACATCGTTGTCATTGCCCACACATGTGCAAACTTGGTTATAGCACTTCTCAATTCCACATCAGCTGAAATACAGGCTTTGCTTGTACCGTTTTTGTTAAGTTTAACTGCCATTTCAATACTTTAAAAAAATCTATATTAAGATACACTAACAACTACATATCTATACATATAAATGTATATGGAGAAAGCCATAATTTGGCATAAAAACATAAAGCTATTATGTATGCCAAATGGCAGGAAAATCATGCAGTGGGTTGTAAATTGATTAGTGTGAATTGAATATTTTTTGGAATGATGATCATATTCCTAGACTGTGCTACAAAACAACTGAGTTTTCTACAAGACCTGAGAAGGTTGATAGAGCTGTATTATATTCTATTATTGAGATTCATGCAAAACGATTGCTTATCAGGTACCAAGAAATTAAACCAGAGATGGGAAATTTTGCAGGTGCCCCTCTGATAATTCATATAATTACTGATGACTGAAAAATATCTCTATATATTTAATTTTAAGCTACAATATGAAACCTAAGAATGAGATCTTTTCTAAAAATCCCATTCTTTATAAATGGCAAAATAGCTGGATGATCAAGGTTGAGTTAATGATGTACTGGATTAAAGTCACTTGGAATTGGTAGCCAACTTCACATAACCCACATTGTAATTTGATTTTCAACGCATCTCATGCCCATGTACCTTAACAATTAGAGGAGAAGCTCACTGATACTATAGCAACTTGGGGTGTCTTGGCTATCCTTTTCCATATAAATTACAAGTTGAGTTATACAACAAACTCTATAGGTCTAGATCAATGTTAGAAATAATGAAATCTTTAAGACATTGAATTTTTCTGCTCACGAATATAGTGCATCTCTCCACTGATGTACATGTTTTTTACTCTTTCAATAAATTTTATAATTATTCCATAAAAGATCTGTGCATCTTTTATTGTGTTTATTATGGATTGGCATTTCATTATTTTTGTTGCTGTGGTAAATAGTTTTGTTTTTCAAATTGTATTTTCCCTTTATTATTGGTGATATAAAATGAACTTGACTTTCATATGTTGATCTTATGTCTGGTAGCCTTGATAAATTTGTGCATCAACTTTACAGATTTGTCAAATTTTGGTATATGAATTAGATGACAGTTTTCAATTTTCAAAAAGAAGAGTTTTGAATTTCTCTTTCAAATTCTTTTATGTTTGTTTCCTTTTAGTTTCTTATTGTGCCATCTAGATCCCTAAGGACAATTGTTGAGTAATATGACATCCTACTCTTGCTCTTTATTTTTAAAGGCATGTTTCTAATGGTTTACCTCTAAGAATGGCTTTTGCTATGCTTTTTTTAAGGTAAATACCATTATAATGTTATCCCTCATGAGCACAGAAACAAAACCCTTACTGAAATATTAGCACACCAAATCTTGAAGCACATAAAAGCTTTAAATAACATGAGAAAGTGGAGTTTATTATAATAATGCAAGATTGGTTTAATATCTTAAACTTGATTATTTTATTTTTCTAATGTTTATTTATTTTTGAGAGAGAGAGAGACAGAGCATGAGTGGGAGAGGGGCAGAAAGAGAGACACAGAATCTGAAACAGGCTCCAGGCTCTGAGCTGTCAGCACAGAGCCCAACATGGGGCTCCAACTCGGGAACAGTGAGATCATGACCTAGGCTGAAGTCAGACACTTAACCAACCGAGCCACCCAGGCACCTCAAAATTGATTATTTTAATACACCACATTAACATAATAAAGAAAATAAAGATGATCAATTCAAAAAGTTCACAGAAATGCATTAGTGAATAACGGTCATTCATGATAACAACTCCCAATAAACTAGGAATAGAAACCAAATTTCCCCTTTGGATAAAGGGCATACACAAAAAAAACTACAGCTAGCATTCTACTAATCCAGAAAGATAAAACATTTTTACTTAAGATCAGGAACAAGGCAAAGATGTTCATTCTCAGCATTTCTATTTAACATTGTGTTTGCAGTTTTAGCCATTTTAGTAAGGTAAGAATAAGAAGTGAAAGGCATACTTATTTAAAAGAAATAAAATTATGTGTCTTCATTTTTAGATGACATCAAAAGCACTATCTTCATGGAAAAACATAAAATCAACTTCATTAAAATTAAAAACTTGATTTTTAAGAGATACCATTAAAAAAAGGAAGAAACAATTCATAGACAGCAAAAAATATTTGTAAATATTATACCTGGGAAGAGACATGTATACAAAATGTATTGTTTAAAATTTAAGAACTCAGTAATAAGAGGAACTCCACCAAATGTATAATGCAAAAGATTTTAATAGATATTTTACCAAAGGAGATATATAAGGGCACCAAAAACATACTCAACATCATTAGTCATTAAGGAAATGAACATTAAAACTAGAGACATCATTATATCCTCTCTAAGATGGTTATTTTTTAAAAGACCATCAATACCAGTGTTGTTGAGAATGTGAAGAAACAATCATACATTCAAGGCAAGTGGTGTAAAATGGTATGGTTTCTTTGCAAAACAATTTACTAGCTTCTTAAAAGGAAAATCTTGCCATGTGAATCATCAATCTGCACACAAATTTTTAAAGCAGCATTATTCAAAATAGCAAGCATTTAAATAAACCCAAACGCACATTAACATTAACAGTTGAATTAATAAGCTAAATGTGTTAACTGCATACAATGGAATACTATTCATAAATAAAAGGGAACAAACTACTGATACATGCAAACTTCACATAGATGAACTTCAGAACATTAGATTTAGATTAACTTCAAAACATTAGATTAACTTCAAAAACATTTGCTAAATGAAAGAAACCAGAGATAAATGACTATATATTGTATTATTCCACTTACATAAAGTTTCCAGAAAAGACACAGCTATAGAGAATGAAAGCAGATCCAGAATGTTGGGCTGAGAGCAGGGATTGACTATACAATGGAACTAGGGAACTTTTGGGGGATTATAGAACTTTTATAAAACTGGACTCCAGTAATGGATTCACAACCATAAATTTTACTAAAAATAAGCAAACTGTACGTTTACAATAGGTGATAGGTGAATTGTGTGGAACATAAACTATCCCTACATAAAGTTGTTAAAATTTTGTTATCACCCCAATTCCACTTTAATTAAAGTATGATGTTCATCTCCTACACAGATATTGGGTAGCTTATTTATTGAAGGAGAAAAAGAAGGAGGAGGAGGAGGAGGGGGAAGGGAGGGGCAGGAGCAGGAGGAGGAGGAGAAAAAGAAGAAGAGGTCAAGCTATTGGCAATGGGAGCAGAAGGGACTGGAAAAATCCTCAGGTGTGACAGTAATTTACTTGACCTGAAATCACCCTCTCTACTAAACCACCACCAGTAATGATTTTGATGTGAAAAGGTTACTTAAGAAGGACTTAAAACACAGGAACTCACATAAGTTTACACATTCTGGTGATAGCTAGAACTAGGGACCCTGCTACTGCTAATTCCAAAGCAGAAACCTCTGTCAATGTGCTGAAAGCCAAAGATAAAAAAAAAAAAAAAAACCTAAAAGAAGTTATCGGGTGAAAACAAACATTTAATACAATCATAACTTTAGCAAAATTTTTGTCAAACGCAAGACAAACTAGGAGAAAATGAAATGACATATTTAAAATGCTAACAGTAAAAAACTGTCAAGCTAAAAGTCTATATCTGGTAAAATATACTTCAAAACTAAAGACGAATTATAGAAATTTTCAGGTAAACAAAACGTGAGAGAATTTGCTATCAGCGCGACAAAGAAAGCTAAAGGAATTTTATCAGACTGTCAAGAAATGATACCAGTTCCGCGTGAAATTAGTACCTGGGGTAAATATGACAAAGTACATTTTTAATATCCTGTATTTTGTAAGATACCTGCCTACTTAAAGTAAAAACAATGGTATATTTTCGGGTTTATAAAATACGTGGTAGTAATATACAGGATGTCTTCATGTCAGTTTGGGCAGCTATAGCAAAGTTTCATAGACTGGGTGGCTTATAAACAACAGAAATTTATATCCCACCTTTCTGTAGGTCTGAAGTCCAAGATCAGGGTACCAGCACAGTCAAGTCTGGTGAAGACTCTCCTCCAGGTTTCAAACTTCCAAATTCTTGTTGTATACTCACATGGTAGGGAGTAGAGAGAGGAAACAAGCTCTCTGGTCACTCAGCAGTGCATTTATCCCATTCATGGGGGCGCTACCTTCATGACCCTCATCTAATCCTGATTATCTCTGAAAAGCCTCACCTTTCAGTACCATCACATTGGGGGGTAGGCTCTCAACCTATGAACATTGGGGCAGGGGACACAAACATTTTGTTCATAACACTTGATAATAGGAGAAAATGAAAGGAGGGGTAAAGTGGCTTATCCTATTATAAACTTTTATTTTATGGGGGGTGGTATAATATTAATTCAAGTTATACTGTGATTAAAAATGCATATTATATAATCCCTAGAGCAAGAACTGCAATGAAAGCATAGATTAAAAACTAACAGATGAAATACTAATAAAATACATGATTAATCTAAAAGAAAGCAAGACAGTGGCATGAAAAGAAAAAGGAACACAATGAGTAAAGAGAAAACAGCATGATGATAGACCTAAACCCAGCCATATCAGCAACTGTGTTAAATATAAAGGGGTTAGACATTCCAATTACAGGGTAGAGATGGTCAAAATAGACACAAAGCTAACCAAGAGCCAATATATGTTGTTTACAAGAGATGCACTTTAAAAATAAATACAATAGAGGGGAGCCTGGGTGGCTCAGTTGGTGTCCGACTTTGGCTTGGGTCGTGATCTTGCAGTCTGTGGGTTCAAGCTCCACGTCAGTCTCTGTGCTGACAGCTTGGGGCCTGGAGCCTGGTCCGGATTCTGTGTCTTCCTCTCTCTCTTCCCCTCCCCCACATGCACTCTGTCTCTCTCGCTCTCTCTCAAAAATAAATAAACATTAAAAAAATTAATAAATACAGTAGGATGAAAGTAAAAGGACAGAAAAAGATATACTATAAAAATATTAAGCATAAGAAATTTTGTAAGGCTTTGTTAATGTCAAACAAAGTAGACTTCAAAACAAGGAGTATTCCAGAAATAAAGATATTACTTAAATATTTATATTTATATTTATTTATATCATAATATTTATATTGTTACAAATGTAATAATAAAGGGTTAACTCATGATCAAAATGTAATGGTCATGAATGCATCTTTCAAGCAATCAGATATCAAGGTGGTCAGTTAGGACGATGAGGCAAATTGAAAGTAACAATCAAGCCTTTATTCACTTACTACGACATTGCAAACAAGAGGCAAAAACAGGCACCGGTTCCTAAGGATTTCATTTTTTCTCGTGGAGTAGCACTGGTGGAGAGATAGGGAGATGCAGTGCAAGTGGGGGGATTGTCTCACTGCCAAGGAAACCTGAGGGCCAGATGGGAGGGAGGGAGGAACCAGGCGTGGAAAAGTTTTGCGTCAGAGTGGAGAAACATTCCTTAGTGTAGACCCCAGATGAGGTCTTCAAACTGAGGTGTTAGGCTAGAAATGCAGTGTGGGCAGGACAGCTGCTTCCCAGGCCTGCTGGGCAAAGCCTTGCCATATATGGTTTGGTATGATCAGCATAGTTGTTTGGCCTGGAGTTACACTCCTCAGTGTATATTGCAAAGAATTGCAAAGTACATAAAGCTAAAATTTATAGAACTAAAGAAGTGGACATATCACATATGGAGACTTTAAAACTTCTTTTTCCATAACTGATAGAGCAAATAGATAAAATGTCAGTGAAGATACACTTGACCTAATGAACATTTTTAGTATACTCTTGATAACAACTGTAGAATGTACCTCCTTTTAAGGTAACCATGGAAGCTGAGCCATAAAACAAGTCTCAGTATGTTTCAAGAAGTTAAAATCATGCATAGTATATTTTCTGAGCATGACAAGATTAAATGCAAAAAAGACAACAAAAGATACCATTAAGCACCCCCCCCATACATCTGGAAATTAGAATATATACTTCTAAAAACACATGGGTGAAAGAAGAATCACAAGGTAATTAGTAAGTATTTTGAATTAAACCATCACAGAAGCACAACATATCACAGCTTGTGGGAGTCACTCCTACTTCCCTTCTTTGGTCCCCAGATCCAAATAGTCTAAATGTGATCCAAGTATCTAAATATGGGGAAAACTGGTTACTGTCCAAAACACACATCACATCTTATAAGATGGTACCACAACCCCCTAAGATATTGTCTCTCAGATGATACTTAAAATAAGTCTCTGTCAGGCCTTGCCAATGTTGTGTTAAGCAACTGCTTGTAGATCAGCATTTCTCTAACTTTTCTCATTAACCCCCCCAAACCCTGCCCCCAAAGAAACTTTTAAGTTTTTCTCCTCTGAATCATTATAATATCTAACGTCTTTTTGCCCCTTAGAACAACTTTTGCTTCTTGTGGAGGCAATATTGCTCCCATTGAGAATGAATGTTCTTCATGATATGGTAAAGAGTAATACTCATTAATTCCATATACATAAGTTCCTTTCTATACTTCTTTGTTGGCAAATGTGCTTCCTGGTCATGTTGTATATAATACCAATATGATAAATAATTCATTTGGTAGGTTCATAGATGGTGGTACTGGCAGAAACATTGAGGAAAGGAAAGGCAAATCCAAAATAAATATCTATTTCAGTGAGAACAAAGGTTGCTGCATGTACCATGATGGGAAGCACTGATAGTCACTCTTGGCCTTTCAAGGCATTAACTGCCCTACCTTTATAAAAAGTGCAGACAAAATGGTATGCTAAATGGATACCAGTTCATCTCTTCTCTCAGTTACCCAACTACTTTGTCAATGGGCTGCTATACAAAGCAGGTTTGGTAGCAGGTACAGAAGTTATGCATGGAATCAATAACCTGGCTTCCACCACTGCTGAGCACCCTGCCAGTAATAGCAAAGGCTGACATTGAGCACTCAGTAGAACACCATTTCCCACGAGATCAGGAATCCACCTGATGGGAAGTTGATGAAAGTGACCCACGAAATGAACACTCATGTTCTATTCTTACTGTCTACTCTTCCTCCACACCCAAAGGTTGGAATCTTCCTGATTAAAGTTTGTCTTGAGATCAATAAACTCTTGATTGCCTTTTAATCTAACTTTTGATTGCATTATTTACCACAAAAATGTTCCCAAATACTGATTTTTTAATTCATGCCTGGAGACCATGACTTTGTGGGGGAAAGAAACAACTTTAATTCTATATAAAAGAAATAACAAGACTTGTTTTCCCATATTCTCAAAATCTTAGAAACTAGATAACAAACCTAGAATTATACGTGTTAAGTATAATTAGATATGTTCTCAACTTCATCCCATGTTCTCCAGATCATTCACAATGAACATCACAAGATTCGATTCAATAATCCTACATCTTTATATCAACAAGAATCTGTATCTCCAAAATAACAAGTTTTCAAGCAAAAATCTAGTCTGTGACTTGTAATTACCTTCTTTTTAGGTTTAGAGATTCTTGAGTAATTAATGCTTTGGATTTCTTAATATCTGTTTTTGAATGTTCTTGAACTCAGTAATATCTAGATTTTCCTTTACTTAATGATAGTTGGTAAAAACAAGTTAAATATGTTTTCCTCATATGGTCTGAGAATAGGTTAGGGTAACCCACATTTATTTCAGAGGCCTGCCTTTTTTACCCCTGAATGATTCAGCTAAACACCATGAAGTTTTAACATTAGGTAATAGAATGACCTTCTTAAAATAGCTGTAGCCCAAAAGTCTGTTGTGTGCCTTGAACTCAAGAGAGTTAATAAGGAGATCTGTACAAAGCACCTTGATCAATTTCTGAGGTGAATGTATGATAAAGGATGGACCAAGGTCACTTTTCCTGATGTCCATCTTGTTGAGAGTGTCTGACAGAACTGGGCCACTAGATCCCAAGGGAAATGGGAGTTTGAAGCAATTATCCAAATAATTCAGAGAAGAAGTCATACCCAGGTGTGTCAAGGTCACCCATATGAGCAGAAGGGGAACCTAAATATTTTGAATCTTGTTAGAAATTTATTAAAGAACTCTAGGACACACATACTGATATTGATTCATTACATAAAGGGAAAATCTTATCACTGGAAAAAAATAGGCTCATGTACATATATCACATTAAATAAATGCTCAATTTTCTTTCTACTGTGCCCAATAGAGAATGCCTTTCACCTGCATAAGAGTAACAATAGCGTTCTAAATTCTATTCATAGCATTTATAATTCTGTATTTCTAAAATAATTTTCTCACCAAGCTGCATGAGTTTTCATCTAGAAGGAAAAAAATCAGTGTAGCTGATATAGATACAAAATAGAAGGAAGAGAAAAGGAAACAGAATTACCCATACGCTTCTGGGAAATAAAAAGATTTCACACACTATAAAAAAAATCATTTTATTCACAGGGTACATTTCCAAATTTTCTCCAAGTAAGGGAGGTAGAGAAATTGAGACTTACTGAATCTTCTCACTACCAGCCATAATTACAATGAACACACCAAAGAAAAAGACATGTTTTTACAGCAAACCTCCTCCTATGACATTACATTTAGATTCTGTGGAAACCGCTCAGTAGAACCAACCGAGATAGATACTTTTTTTTTCAAGTCACACTATAAAAAGTACAAGTTAAAGTTTTTTCTTACCTGCTACATTTTATATTAAACTTAAAGAAATGAAGAGCATTGATTTTCCCCACACCTCCTGCCAACAGAATTTAGCTTCATTAGGAAAAAGTAATTCCATGTATACTTCAAAGATTATTTCAGTTTTATAGTCTAATCTAAGGTCTTTTCCAGAATTATTGCCCCCATGGACCAGTAATCAAGCTACACTGTATGAGAAAGAATATTTGAATTTCTATTTTTCTCTTACTTCCAATTTGCAAATATGCTAGTTTTTTAAGTTTATTTATTTTTAGAGAGATAGAGAAAGAGAGAAGGAGAAAGGGCAGAAAGAGAGAGAGAGACACACACACAGAGAGAGAGAGAGAGAGAATCCCAAGCAGGCTCTGTGCCATCAGTACAGAGCCTGATGTATGGCTCGAACTCACGAACTGTGAGATCATGACCTGAGCCGAAATCAAGAGTCGGACACTTAACTGACTGAACTACCTAGGCGCCCCTGCAAATTTGCTCTTGAAAAACAGTTTTCACATATGTGGAAGAATATATAAGGTGCAATAGTCAACTGAAAGAGACCAGCAAGAAACTTTTTCAAAACTTTTTAGACCAACTATGCTGTGTGGTAGAGTTCTAATAATGTTCTAGACTTTTAAAAAATTAAACAAGCTTTTCAATGGAGCTTCTACTTGTCTGTTCTCTCCCCTTCCCTCTAGTGTCTGACTCTGATGTACCCCTATGACCATCAATCACTACAAATTGTGAATCCTGTATGAGAGGGATATCTATAGTAACTTACGGACAAGAAAGCCCAAAGAATTGGTGCTTAAGAGTGAATGAGAAACAGAAACAAATTGTTTCCTTGCTTCCATGAAAGCTAGTATTTGCTGGAGAAACACATATTTGAATCTAATCATCTTAGTTCTCTTGTAGCTATCACCTAAGGAGCTCTTTATGAGAAGGTTCTACTACTTCAACAAAAGATATTTACATACAGTTATCAGACATCTCCAAGGCCTATATACTATTGTGCATTTATATAAAATAGTCACATTTACTACAGTTATAAGAGTTCTTGCTGATGGTAAAGATACAACTTGGAACAGACATGGCTACACCTCTAAAGAGACAGGTACATGAAGGAAATACAAAAGGAAGTGGGAGCCAAGCAGAAAAAGTTAAGGCACCCTCTGCCACCTAGCCAGACATTTTTCTCTTTTCAATGGGCATAAATAATGCAAGGTGTGTGTGTGCGTGTGTGTGTATGTGTGTGTGTGTGTGTGTGTGTGTGTGTTTACACTAAAACAGAGAGGAGAAAATGCATCTAAATCTTTCTAACTCTCATCATGCATATGGTGACCATGTTTCAAAGGGTCACCTTCACTTCCTACCATTGCTGCCTCATCATGACAGGAGACCTAAATAATAATCTTGCATATGTGTCAAAGGGGATATGAAAATGGCAGCCTTTGTATATCCCAACATAGACACCAAGGAAAGCGTAACTCGAAGAGGGGCAGAAGGGTCCAAGTAGGTAAACAGGTGCCACTCTTCCATCTTCTTCCCTAAGTGTCTCACAACCTGGTTCTCACACTGCTTCTTCTAGAGTCTTTTCATCATGAGCCATAATTACTGCATAACAATATATTTCCTTTAAAAGGTTTTGGAAGGTTCTATTCTTGGGACTGAGCTCAAGGACAACAGCCTCTGTGCTCTGGGCTTAGCTTCAGACTAAGATCCCTGTCAGTGGTCCTTCACAATTAAAATCCTGATTTCCTCTTTCTCTTTTTCATTTTGGTTAAACCCTTCTTTATTACAATTTTCCATTTCGCTTCCTATGCAGAGAAAAACAGACATATCTGACTCCCAATTTCTCTGCCCTGGATAAAAATCACATTTCTTAGATGTTTACTGGTATCATGTGACACATACACTTTTAAAATGACAAATAACTGGAGAAAATCTAATTATGTAGAAGCAGAAAGAGACATGATCAATATATTTGAATATTACTCTATAAAACTCCCAGGCAGCTTTGCATCATTGATTATATCCTACAGCTTTAACAGAAAAGCAAAGTTAGAAGGGATTTTAGCACAATGTAGGGATCAATAAGAATACACAGGAGGTGGGCAAACAAGTGACCATAAAATATAATTCCTCTCTTGTGCTTTAAAAAAGTTATAGCCATGGGCTTTAACAGAAATATGTACTTCTTCTGTATTGTGATGATGAGCAGAGGCCGTGTTATGTTTGAATGAGCCTTCCTTCCACACGTCTCTTTCGATCCCTCACCTCTAGGATGTATGTAAAAACTACAAGAGAATGAGGGTAAATTCTTGGCTGAGGGTAAGCCAGTAGTATCCATTTTCTTATGATAGGAAGGAAAAAGGCTACCGCAACTGTAGCTTCATGTTAAGTGTCTTTCTTCTTACAAAATAGGACTCTTACAGTGTTCAACCTAAATATTCTGCCTTCATGGTTAGGAGTTGCAAACAAACATTCTAAGCTTCTGGATTCTTTTGGATCAGTGTCCAGGGCTTTTAAAGAAACTATACAAGAACGGGTGGAAAATAGTTGACCCCTGAACAATGTGGGATTGGGGGTCCCAACCCTGCCGTGCAGTCAAAAATCTGCATACAGCTTTTGACTGCCCCAAAACATAACTACTAATAGCCTATTATTGACCAGAAGCCTTACCAACAACATTAACAGTCGATTAACACATATTTTATGTTATTTGCATGATATACTGTTTTCTTACAATAAAGTAAGCTACAGAAAAGAAAATATTAAGAAAATCATAAGGAAAATACATTTACAGTACTGTACTATATTGGAAAAAATCCATATATAAGCAGACCCATGCAGTTCATACCTGTGTTATTCAAGGGTCAGCTATACTTGATATCTCCCTGGCTTCAAGAACTTAGAAAATTCATCTGCATGGAGAAAAAAAAAAAGCTCCATTTTTAATAATCACTGACAGGGCCATAATTAGGTCAGGGTGACTAGAATTCTGTCACAGGACACCCAAATTTAGAGAGCACAAGTTTAAGAGGAAAAAAAAACTGTTTACAGCAGTGTAAAATTTCAAGCATCTTAGCAAATTTCCACACCAATTCTCCAGTCACAAGACTACAAGCTTGACCCCAGAGACAAGCCAGCTTCCCTGGTAGTCAGCAGAAATAGATAGTGCTGGAAAGCCAAGGTCAAGGGCAGAGACTTCTCTGACTTACGTACCGAAAGCTTGGGAGTAGGGTTGTCTCCTCCTCTCCACTTGCCTCATCCTCTCCCTGGCACACGGTGGATTGAAACTGCTAAAATTGCTGGTCATGTTTAGTTATAGTTACTACACACTTTGCTGGGGGCTTGATCTAAGTTTCAGGTGTCTTGTAGCTGTTTCTTGATGCGTGCTCACTAAAAGTCAGAGTCTGAGAGTCAGCCTCTACCCTGGGAAGATGAAGAAATAAAAAGCACAGTACTGCTCTCAGTCCTTACTCCTCCCCATATTTTCCCTCAGGTTCTCACAAAAGTCTTTACAGCTCTTGACCTCTGGAACTCTAAACAGAGCAGATATTATTATCTGGTTCTGGTGGGAAAA
Organism: Felis catus; assembly: GCF_018350175.1. Lineage (NCBI taxonomy): Eukaryota > Metazoa > Chordata > Mammalia > Carnivora > Felidae > Felis > Felis catus. The sequence continues at coordinate 55,761,345 of NC_058374.1, forward strand.
TTTTCATAGGAATAAGAATTCCCTGAAGTTTTTGGTGGACTGTGACCTTTTAGGTCTCACCTAACAAGGATTTGTCGGTTAAAATTTTCACAAAGTCAACATTTTTAAATATAAAAATTAAAATTACAGATGGCTGATTTTTCAAACAAAGAAATGGAAAGCTATCTATAATAAAATTACAAAACTATGATAGTAGGTAACAAGAAGAAACGTCATTGATATTTTTTTTTCTATTTGGAATAGTCTATAACACTTCTGTAGAGCTTCTGACTGAGAATATTTTTGTCAAATTCAGAATCCTGGGATTTCTTCCATTATTTTCCATGTAGATTGTTAAACTGTGTTGCCCATTGCTCCAGGTATGTTATATGTATCCTAAAGAAAGTTTGTAGCCAAGAGAAGGTCATGAGACATCAAAAACTCCAATAGGTATTGTCTGAACATCTGCCTTTTGGGGTCATTTGTATCATTTTGGAATACTACCTTGTTAAAATAACAGTGAACTATACGGAAGCAAAATCCCAGGGGCACTCCTTAACTTCATGTGTTAGTTGCAGTCCAGATGCACAATGTTATATAAACTGTTGGTCAAATACTCTATATAAAGCATATGTATCCACTGTCCTCTTCCATATAAAAATATTTCATATAAAAATCAGTTTTCTATCTTGGAGAATGACTTAATCCTTCACCCATCTTAATTTTGCTAACGTGTGATTAAAATTAAATGGAGGTCACCCTTACTCATGATCCTTAGCATCGGTGTAATTCTCAAACTGGAGCTGATAAAAGTTAAAAACTCGTATCAGGTACCCATTTTCAGTCTCTTCACCCCCTCTCTTGCCCCCATGGAGCAACCTAGTTTTCGTCAATAAAAAGCAATTTAAAGATTAGAGAGGTTGACTCCCTCTTTTGGCAGATGCGTTGAAAGTGATGAAATATTTTCTTACTGACTGTGTCTACTATAACCTGAATATCTTCTCAGCTAACCTTAAGGGTCAGCAGTATTAAAATGTCATTGACCAAATTTGGCAAAGTATGAGGTCCAATTCTGAAGTTCTCAGTTTTAGATAAAATAATAGGTACTTAGAATTCAACTTCTTAATAGTAATAGAGTATTCCAGACTATTCTGCAAGATAATTCTGGAGAGATCCTCACTTAGGGACACATGTATTTCAAGAAGGACAGATATGTATAGCCTATGCTATAATGCCCCTATACACACACACACACACACACACACACACACACACATTTCTAAGTTTAGATACATCTATCTAACCACAAGAAAGGGAATATGGATGGCATACTTATGCATTGTCAGTATAAAATAATGCCAGCTGCAATCTGCTCTAAGAAAACATTCTCATTCAATGGTAGTCATACTTTGAATGATGTGAGCATGTATATGTATCCTTAAGTGAAGAAAAGTTGGGGCAGTCAAAATATTCTTTTGGTCTAATCCAGCATTTTCAACATTGACACTATTAATGTTCTAGAATGGGTAATTTTTGCTGTGGGGGGCTGACCTCTGCACTGTAGAATGTTTAGTGGGATCCCTGGCCTCTGTCCAGTAGATGCCAGTAGCACCTTCCAAATCATGACAATCAAAAATGTTTCTAGACCTTGCCAAATGTCACCAGATAGGGGAGGGGAATTACCCCAGTTGAGAAGTACTGGTCTAAATAAACATTATCATCTCAGGCCATTTCTGTTTGCTTTTCCAAAGCAACAAATGTATAGACTAAAAATTGCACACTATATTATATAAATCTATCCCAGAAATCATAACAAGATGTGAAATTTCCAAATAGCAGTTTCAGTGGAACTGTGACGTATGGGTTTTAGGGAGCTCATTAATTACATTTTAACAATTTCATCAGTTAAAGTACTAATTCGTGTGACATATATGTTTTTCATTAGCCCTTTTACCTTTGATGAAGTGTATAGGTACAAATGTATTCCTTTCTATGGTAATTATTAAATAATAATAGGTCTAAAGAGGAAATAGGTTTAGGGTTTCACATATAGTGCATATTTACTATAACTCACTCATAGTACAGTCTCATTACCTCTTTGCAGCAATATAGAATCAAAATAGCAAATCAGTTCTACAAGATATCAATACTCTCAAATTCTTAACTTTCCAAATATCAGTATAATCTGTGTTATGTCAACCATTTTTTAACAGCTGATTTCTATAATAACCTCAATATTTACTCTTATTTAGAAATTGCCTATTCCAATGATGTTGAATTTTTCCAAGGGCTTCGTTGACTCAGTATCTTTTAAATTAATCCACCAAAAACTGTCACCTGTTTTAATTTATGTGGTATACTAAGTCTCTACCATTAAAAATGAAGCAGAACTTTTTGGCATAGTTTGCTTACGTTCTGGTGACATTTAAAAGAATGAAAAGAGTGATTTCTAGTGTCTCCCTTTAGATTAAGGCATTCCAAAGCACAAAGACAACGAGAGGCCTCTTTTATCTTCCTCTTACATGTAAACACATTTGGCTGCTTGTAACCTGTCAGTAGAGTTTGTTTGCAGTGTGAAAGCTGATGTAAAAAGCTTTCGGAGTAGCCTTACCTGCTACTACCAGGGGAATCAACATCTACAAATTCACATCCCTTTACTTGTATGAATCATGCCTTGTGTCACCACCCTCAACACAAGGTCCATTCATGAGATGTTAGGGAGAGTCAGAATGAGTAAAACAATTCTGCTCATTTGGGGTAAGCATTTGGGGGTGACGCTGGTGTGAGCACTACGAGAAGCAGCAGTAAGCCGGCCTGTCTTTTATCAAGGTGAGGTGGGTAGTTCATAATATACATTTGTAGCTCTTTGACAATGGTACAGATTTTGCCATACTAGGTCATGTGGGTTCAGCTTTCCTACTTGTATGGGAATGAGCTTTGTTTACCTGTGTGTATGTGTGTGTGTGTACATAAATATATGCATGTTTTGTTTGCATGTATCTTGGAGTGAATAATATACAATGGTAGATAGAAAAGGGATGTGCCCTCCAGTCTGTTTCCAGACTAAACCTTACATCATTGTGCTTTACTTCATCTCTGAGCATTAAATTAGGAAGACGATTATGCCAATTTGCAAATAAATAATGCACTCATATTTGCAGCCTTTTTGCACTGAAATAACATAATAATACAAATAGGCTTAAATAATGCAGGCCTAAAATGGAGTTTATGCCCTCAATTCTGAGGAGAGAAAGTATCTCACATTATCCAGACTATGAACCAACACAGTCTAAATTCTACAATGCTTCATTCACATTGTCTAAGTAGATTTGACAAAAGGAGAGGAAGCAATTCTTATTTAACATTTTTTAAATGGAAGGAGACTAAAGTTAACATAGACTTGGTTCAACAAATCACAATAATTAGCTGTAGTGTTTCGTATCTTTATTACTCAGTAAGGTTTTTTTTTTTAATCTACCTCATCACCCACTCACTGCCCCTCAATAGGGCAAAAATAAATATTAATTTTTTAAAAACCTATGTTCTATAATATACGATAGGTTTTTTTTAATCCAGATTGTGTTGATAATCAGTAACACTTTGCCCTGGCATTTCCTTTACTCTACCTTGATTAATTGCTCAGCCTCAGCAGCTAGAGTTCTGTTTTGTTTGTGAACTGCACCTTCTAGATCAGAACCATGTAAATGTGTTTCACCAACATTACTCCATACTCCATCAGCATGTTACTAGTTGCAAATCCACAATCTGCTACAAAATATTTCATAGGATGTTTCATTTCTTGTTTGTCTTCCAAGCCATCATCAAAGTAGAGTTTCTCTTGGGGGTTTGTAGTTGTTTTGTTTTGTTTTGTTTTGTTTTGTTTTGTTTTTCCAAGTGGCCCATGTGAATCCATGAAACGACTTGACCATTTCCTTTTGGAGTCATGTAAAAAATCTAACAAAAATACCCTGGCTCAGTTCTTTCTTTTCCCATGGTCCCTAGGAAGTGGGCTGGAGTGGAGTGTCTTCACATGGGTCTAGCTGCATTCTCAGTGCACCAATTTTATGAAGATACCAGAGCTGGAGAAATTCTTCTGGCATGGCATGGAAGCCAGAAAAGGGCAAGACATTATCATAGTAGTGGTGGCTGATGGGCTGTTCATGCATATTCACAGAGAAGGGCCAGAAACCATAGATGGCTACCTCTTCACAGAGGCCCAGAGCTGCACTCACCAAAAAAAGTCCTGTGGACAGGCGCTTGGCATGGATTCCCCTACTCTTCCAGAACTTTCCAATGCTACGCAGAAAGTTGGGGTTGGCAAAGAGCACTGTTTGATTGGCACCAACATCTGACAGTGTATAATAAACCCGGAGGGATGGCTCTGTTCCTGTTTTCATAGAAAAAGCAGGCATGTAGATGTAACTGTGGTTATAGATTTTCATGTTGTCCACAAATGTCTTCCTGGACCACAGCAGATTCTGAAACCTATTAAAGAGAAGAAGTCAATTAAACCTGAAGAAAAGGAACTCATCAAAACCCACTCTATTCTTCTGATGGCCCTGATAGTTCACATTATCTCGGCAGGAGGGAGGCAGAGGACATGAAAACGATGAAAAATGCTTCACTTGTATTTAAAATCCTCCTTGATCTGGGTGCCTGGGTGGCTTAATCGGTTAACCATCTGACTTCAGCTCAGGTCATGATCTCACAGTTCGAGCTCCAGGTTGGGCTCTGTGCTGACAGTGTGGATGGAGGTTGGAGCCTGCTTTGAATTCTGTGTCCCCCCCTCTCTCTGCCCCTCCCCCACTCACATTCTGTCTCTCTCTCTCTTTCTCAAAAATAAATAAAAAAATTTTAAAAAATTAAAATCTTCCTTCATCTTACCAATTATCTCTCATCAAGTTGCTTGGCTTCTGCCAAACCTAACATCTTAAATTCTGATTAAGATTCCTTACCAGAATTCCCTCTGAACTAAAATGCACTGTATATTTTGTTCTCCCAGAATTTTTTGCCTGGAATGTAAAAATGGTTTAATACTCATAAATTCACAAAGGGTTTTGGTTATTGGATAGGATTTGGATAAAAACTACTTGTCTAATCTGATATAAGCACAGGACTGGTTTCCTCATCTGCAAATCAAAGGAACCACCTTGAAGATACTTCTTCCCATTGAAATTCTATGATAGTAGAAGTATTCAGATTAACTGAAATATTATAACTATAATTTTACACTGAAAAAAAGACTCGTTACTACTATCAAATGATGCTGACAGAGTTGACCACATTGCTTGCTCCAAAGAACTCTTTTTTCCTATGTTCTTTCAGTTTGGGTTCAATAAAGAGAGGATCTCTGGTTCAAGTGCATTCAACTAAAATTGATGGTATACATCCTATGGGTCAGGTACTGGGGAGTTAAAAATTTAATGACCCAATTTTTGTTCTCAAAAAATTCAAGTCCAATTGCAGGAACAAAAATATAAATGAGTGCAACATAATGTGCTAAATGGAACAGTTGATATTTGTATAAAGTACTGTGGAATACAGATGAAAAAATAATTAATCCTGCCTTGGGAGAGGAGTGGAGCCTGAGAAAGCTACAGACAGGGGATGACACTGAGTCCCACACCTCCTGTGGGGAACAACATGAAGAATAGCAACTAAACTAGAAGAAACACTTTGGTCACAGGCAAGGGTAAAAGTATACTGACACAATAATGAGGATTCTGTTTCCCTGGAAGGTGGGAGATGGGAATGGTAGAGGTAGTGGCTGAAGATAAGACATGTTGCAAAAAACCTCATGTGTCTCTAATTTGTTTGGACTTCATTCTGCAGCGATGGGGAAACTTTACAGCAGTGAGTACTCACAGCACTTACTATTTGCATTACAAATATTTCATCATTTGTGTAGTTGTCAGTCTGTGTTAAAAAAGGTAACTCTGGTGATCTGGGTAAGGAAGAGGCTGGTGACTTGGAGAGCAGTTAGGAGGTTGTTGACATAGATCAAGTATAAAAAGAGAAAAAAGACAATGAACTACACTAGGGTCTTGCCACTTTTGTTTTCTTTCACACAGGGCAGTCACCCATCTCACGTTATGTGCAGGTAGAGCAGAAGCATCTAAGAATAGAATGGAGCCATAACATGTTGGCAGGCTTCATCATAAACACGTGAAATTAAAATTCTGAGTAAATAAATCCACAGGATTTTATGTGCAATCAGTGTCATTAACTCTGCCTGCCAAGAAAGGAGTATTCCTTAAGCAATTTTCCCAAAGGAGGAAAATTGCCCAAGTTTTCCTCATGTCCTTGATTCAGCAGCCTGTTTTAGCAAATTTGTCTAGGCCCTGACAAACAGAAAAGAGGTAACAGGGTTTGTAAGTGGAATCACTCTATCCTAGAAGAAACCATGGAAGCACATTTAAACATATTCTGAAGCTGGACCAGCCTGACCAACACAAATTCCTCCCTCCCAACTCTACTAAGTTGTGCTTAGTAATTCTGATGAGTTACTCACTCCAGGTGCTCACTCCCTGGTGATTCTGATGCAGGTGTCCTGTGGACAGACTTAGACCAAAGCCATCCGGGTAAGCTGTCTGGCTCTCTGCATCTATCTTCAACATGTCTTTCTTTACATCTTCTAATTTTATCCTTATTGCAATTCTAACAGGGAGAAGAGCTCCCTCTTCCTTTCTGTGTCTTGGGACAAACCGTTTCATACTTTCTAAAGAACTCATGTTCTAAAGTGGATCTCCCCTCTTTAAAACATTTAATCTTTCTGTCTCCACCGAATTATTCCCTTCTATCTTCTAAACATGGTTAGAACTTAGTATGAGACACTTCACCCTATGCTTGTACTGGTTCCCAAGATAGATTCTAGATTTTCATTTCACCATATCAACATTCTAGAACAATTAGTCTACTTCTATCGGTTCCCTTTCTTGCTTCCATTTCCTCCTTATTGCTGTGCAGAATGGGTCCTATTCCACATCACTCTGCTGGCTAATAGAACTTATCCCTATCTTTGTAGTGGACTACACACTAATGAGAATTACAGACAGCTCCAATAAAATCAGGGAAATTGATTTTGTGTTCCCTGCCTTAAAGCTGACTGATTATTCTTGAAGAGGGCAGTCTTCCTTGAGTTTTAACTTTGAAAAAGAACACACATCTTGAATTTACTATAGGCTTAATTTTTTGTCAATGTTAAAGAACCAGCCTACATGTACCATGTTATTATTTTTACCTGCCCCATTCTTCCACAAATGACATTATCTAAGAACTTAATTCAACTCAATACTTATTTATGGTACACCTAATATATTTAATGCTATCCTGATCAAGAGCTTAATAAGGGTGGCTTGAATTTTACTAACATTAAAAAATGCAACTAGAATTATAAAGAGTAGTGCTCCAGCTTATCTTTCCAGCCTCATACTCAGATTCTCTCTATACCCTCACCCTATGCTCCAGCCATCCTTGTACGTGCACCTGTCCTCATTTTTTACAATGACAGTTTCCTTTTGGCTCATCCATTCATTGCCTTGGTGAAGTTCTGCTTAAGCATCAAGACTCAGACTTCTCCTTCTAAAAATTATTCATTCCTTCCTTCCAAGTTAAGCTTTCAAAGGAGTCTTCTTGGAACTTCTAGTATGGACTGATTCTACCCTCCAAGACTGTGTCCTCCTTGAAGACAAGTGAAAATCCTATTCATCTTTTGATTTTTACAACTTAGCTCACAAAGTTGTGTACTATATAAATGGAAAACTGTTAAATTGAAAAAAAGAAGAAAATGAAGTGAGATTGGCCAATGAATTATTAAAAATAGAAATGATTAAATATATAATGAATATGGGCATGAAATAGAAAAATGTATCAACAAAAATACAGCATTTTATAAATAAATTTAATACACGATAATAAAGCAAAAATCATTGAAATTTTAAGCAATTAATATCAACTAACTACTTAACAATTTGAAATTTTAAGGGGGAATAGATTCATATTTGACAAGAAAATTCAAGATAAGTAAGATAAACATTTAAAGTTTATTCACAACTGTGAATTTATCAGCCATTTGCAAAATATCTTTCTACAAAGGAAAATATTGACAAAATTGATTATGTCAAGGTGTGAAATTTCATCACCATGAAAATAAGATAACTAAAATAAAAAGGGAATAATGACACTGGGGCACTTGGGTGGCTCAGTCAGTTAGCATCTGACCCTTGATTTCAGCTCAGGTCTCCTGGTTTGTGAGATCAAGCCCCACATCAGGCTCTGTGCTGACAGCATGGAGCCTGCTTGGAATTTTCTCTGCCTCTCTCTCTCCCCCACCACCTCAAAAATAAATAAATAAACTTTAAAAAAGGGAATGACTCTGAAAAATATTTTCAACAAATAGAAATATAGAAGCTCAATACTGATACTACTATAGAGTCTGATGATATTGATATACTGACATGAAAATGGACAAAAGCATAGATAAGTAATCCAAAGGGAATTGCAGGTAATGAAAAGGGTTAAATTTTCAGCTTCAGTTTTAAACTGAATAGAATAAGGAAAGCTAAGGGTCCAGTTCTTGCCTCTTACAGCAAATCTCTAGACATGAAAGAAAATATATTTTTAAAGATCTGTATCCACCTTGAAAACAAAAAAGGAAAACCTTCAATGAATCCCCAAATCTGAGTTACCTCTGAAAAACAAAGTGCTTATAGAAAGAAACCAGGGCATAAGCTAATTTGCTGAGCATTGCTCTAAAAGGTAGCAGTGCCCCATGCCTAAAGGCAGAAAATACTGAGAAGTTGAGTGTCTTGGAAAAATCAACAAGGTTATTATTGAGATTATGCGCACTAGAACGTTCAAGTAGATTGAACCCTAAAATCTTGCACTTGTCAATTATCACTGTGGGTAGCATGAAGAGAATATGAGCCTCTTGGGAGAAACAGTGACTCTGTGCCCAGAGCTGGCCCAGCCCAGGGGAAACTGAAGATTCTTTTCAACTCATACAATATTGGTAGTCAAGCTTATAGTTCCTAAGTAGAATATTGACACTGGTCCAAGAGAAAAGACATATAATGACATTTGGGCATCACCCAGAAGAAAACCACCTTGCTACCTTCTCAACCAAGGGTAAAGCCTACCTGTGATAGGTTCAGTCTCTGCATAGAGCTTCCAGTTGTTAAACAAGAACAGATAGCTAAGATCAGAAGATACTGAAGGAAAGACTCCACTATGAGAGAGAACAAAATGGAAGAATAAAAGAACTCACAGGAAACCAGTATCATTCAAGGGACAGAAGAAAACTCTTAAGATCTGTAATGGTTTGTTTAGTAATATCAATCGCTTACTGCATTCATTAAGTAAGACTAGGATGCTACAAAACGAAAAACAATATTTAGGTAACAAGAAACAGCTATTGGCAATTTAAAAAGATAATTAATGAATTCTGGTAAAGGAAATCTTCAGGAAAACAGCTACAGAGCAGCCCAGAAGCCTATCAATCAGATTCTAGTGGAAGGAAAAAGGCACTTCCTGAAAGAATGTGTCAACAACAAAAAAGTGCCTCTGATAGACTTACATGTTGAGAGTAATGAAAGAAGATTTATAGCTCTAATGGGAGTCTGGAGATGAATTAGTGACTGTTGAGTGGAAAGCCTTTCTTTGCTTTGGAGAAAACTTAACAGGAAAAAATTAGGAATTGAGCAGGATATCAAATACTCATAAAATAAACTTTTTGTCTCAGATGTGAACAGTAAAGTAAAGTAAGCACTGACTATTAAATTAACTGTGATAAATCTTAATTGAGAGGTTAGGAAAGTGTAAGTATGAATGGAGGAAAATGCTGTGAATGGCACTTTAAGAGAGAGAAATGTTTATTTTTCCATAAGAAATCAATAGATAAACTGAAAAGTTAAAAATTGTAGTTAAGCACACTGCTTTAAAGTCCAACAAGAAACATATGAAAGTCAAAATGCTCTAAGTTTTTGAAATGATGCTGACTTCATACAAGAGACAGTCGACTTTCATATATTTCATACTTTCTCTTGGAATTTTAAACTAATTACATTTTTCTACAGTACTTTGAAGCATAAATTTAAAATATATATCAATAAATTAATATCTTTCACTTGCGCTCGAAAAAAAAAAGTAAAACACAACAGGAGAAAAATCAACTAGAGAAGATGAATCTCTTAGAACATTACTTGAGAAAATGTGACAAGAGTTTCCTTCTTTCCATGTTAAGTTTTGCCACACTAATTGATTTTAAAACTATGTACATGTATAATTTTGGTAAAAATGGGAATTAAAATTTTTTTTAACATTTATTCTTTTTTGAGAGACAGAGAGAGACAGGGCATGAGCAGGAGAGGGGCAGAGAGAAGGGGAGACAGAATCGAAAAGGCTCCAGGCTCTGAGCTGTCAGCACAAAGCCCAATGTGGGGCTCAAATCCGTGAACTGTGAGATCATGAGCTGAGCAGAAGTCAGATGTTTAACTGACTGAGCCACCGAGGCGCTCTTAAATACTGAAGGAGAATAACAAACTTGGAGGACTGACGCTACCCAACTTCAAGCTTCCCTATAAAGCTACAATAATCAAGACAATGTGGTTCTGGCAAAAGAATAGACAGATCAATGGAACAGAACAGAGAACCCAGAAACAGACCCCATAAATACAGTCAATTGATCTTTGACAAAGAAGCGAAGGCAATACAATGTAACAAAGATAACTTTTTCAACAAATGGGTGCTGAAACAAGTGACTATCCACACGTAAAAAGTTGAATCTAGACACAGACTTTATGGCCCTCACAAAAATTAACTCAAAATGGATCATAAACTTAAATGTAAAATGCAAAACTATAAAACTCCTATAATATAAATGAGAAAACTTAGGTGACCTTGGCTATAGCAATAACATTTTAGATATAAAACCAAAGGCATAATCCCTGAAAGATATAATTCATAAGCTGGAATTCATTAAAACTAAAAACATCTCTGTGAAAGACAGTGTCACGAGAATGAGAAGACAAACCATATCCTGGGAGAAACAAGTGCCCAAAAGACACAGCTGATAAAGAACTGTTATCGAAACTATACAAAGAACTCTTTAAATTCAATAAGAAAACGAACAACTTGATTAAAAAATGGGCCAAAGACTTCAACAGATGGCAGGTAAGCATATGAAAAGATGCTTTGCATTGTGTATCCTTAGGGAAATGCATATTAAAACAGCAGTGAAGTACCACTAGGTATCTACAAGAATGGCCAAAATCCAGAACATGACAACACTGCCTGTGAGGATATGGAGAAACAGATACTCTCATTCACTGCTGGTAGGAATGCAAAATGGTACAGCCACTATGGAAGACAGTTTAGTGGTTTCTTACAAAATTAAACATACTCTGATAAGATCCAGTTATCATGTTCCTTCGTTTTTCCCAAAGGCACTGAAAACTCATGTCCACACAGAAACCTGCACAGGCATGCTTACAGCAGCTTTCATAACTGTCAAAATTTGGAAGCAATCAAGATGAATTGCTAAGGTGAGTGGATAAAGAAACTGTATTATATCCATATAATGGAATATTATTCAGCACTAAAAGGAAGTGACTTATCAAGTCATGAAAAGACGCAAAGGAACCTTAAGTGCATATCACTGGGTGGAAGATGCAAGAATAGTTCAACATTTGTAAATCAATCAATATGATACACCACATTAACCAAATGAAGAATAAAAACCATACGATCATCTCAACAGATGCAGAAAAAATATTTAACACAATTCAACATCCATTTATGATAAAAACTCTCAAAAAGCAGGTAAAGAGGGAATGTACTTCAACATAATAAAGGCCATATATGAGAACCCCACAGCCAATATCATTCTCAATGGTGAAAAGATGAAAGATTTTCTTCTAACATCAGGAATAAAACAGGGATGCCCAATCTCACCAGCTTTATTCAATTTAGTATTGGAAGTCCTGGCTAGAGCAATTAGGTAAGAAAAAGAAATAAAAGGCATCCTAATTGGAATGGAAGAAGAAAAACTATCACTATTTGCATATGACATGATATTACATAAACCCTAAAGACTCCATCAAATAACTGTTAGAAATAATAAATAAAATCAGTGAAGTTGCAGGACACAAAATCAATATACAAAAATCTGTTGCATTTCTTTACACTAATAACAAACTATTAGAAAAATGTTAAAAACAATCTTATTTAAAATTGTATCAAAATGAAGGGAGTATCTAGGAATAAATTTAACCAAAAAAGGTGAAAGACCCAATATTGAAAACTACAAGACATTTATGAAAGAAACTGAAGAAGACACAAATAATTGGAAAGATATTCTGTGCTCGTGGATTAAAAGAAATAATAGTTACAATGTCTATACTACCCCCAAACAACATACAGATTCAATGCAATCCCTATCAAATTCTAATGGTATTTTTCACAGGAATAGGACAAATAATCCTAAAATTTGTATAGAAGCATCAAAGACCCCAAGAAGCCAGGGAAATCTTGAGAAAGAAGAATAAAGCTGGATGCATCACGCTCTGATTTCAAAATACATTACAGAGTAATTAAAACAATATAGTATTAGCATGAAAATAAGTACCTAGATCAAAGAAACAGAATAAAGATCTCAAAAATAAACCCATGCATAAATGTTCAATTTACAACAAAGGAAGGAAGAATATATAATGGTGAAAGAACAGTCGCTTCAATAGTGTTGGGAAAATTGAACAGCTATATGCAAAAAAATAAAACTGGACCACTATGTTACACCATACGTAAAAATAACCGATAACGAATTAAAGACTTGCATTTAAACCATGAAACTCCTAGAAGAAACCAGGCAATAAGCTTCTTGACATAGGTCGTGGTGATGATTTTTTCAATCTGTCACCTAAAGCTAAAGCAACAAAAGCAAAAATAAACTGGTGGGACTACATCAAACTAAAAAGCTTCTGCACAACAAAGGAAGCCATCAACAAAATGAAAAGCAATTTACTAAATGGGAAAGCATATCTGCAAGTCATTTATCCAATATGAGGCTAATATCCAAAATATATAAAGAATTTATAAACTCAGCACAAAAAACTTCAGATTAAAAAATGTGCAGAAGATCTGAATATACATTTTTTCAAAGGAGACTTACAGATGGCCAACAGGTACATGAAAAGATACTCAACATCATTAATTGTCAGGGAAATGAAATCAAAACGAGAATAAGAAATCACTTCACATCTGTTAGAATGGCCATTATCACAAAGATAAGAAATAACAAATGTTAATGAGAATGTGGAGAAAAAATTCTTGTGTACTGTTGGTGGAAATATAAATTGGTGAAACCACTATGGAAGACAGTATAGAGCTTCCTCAAAAAAAATAAATAAATAAAAATAAAAATAGAACTACCCAGCAATTTGCCTTTGGGTATTTATCCAAAGAAAACAAAAACACTAATTCAAAAAGATATATGCACCTCCATGTTCTTTGCAGCATTATTTATAGTAGCTAAGGTATGAAAACAACCTCAAGTGTATATCAATGGATAACTGGATAAAGTAATTGAGACACACACACACACACACACGCATGCACACACATAATAATATATAATTTAGTCATAAAAAATGAAACCTTGCTATTTGAGACAACATGGAGAGATCCCCAGGGCATTACCCTAAGTGAAGTAAGTCAAACAGAGACCTTATATGTGGAACCTAAGAAAAACAAAATACAAAAAACCCAAGCTCATAGATATAGGGAATGGACTGGTGGTTACAAGAGGTGAAGGGTCGGGGATGGGAGAAATGGATGCACTTGTTGTTTGTTGGTTTGTTTGTGTTTAGTTTAAATAAATTGAATAAAATTTTTTTAAAGATTGACAACATAAACAAGAGTCATGAAACAAAACATACACAAAAAGAACAGGCAGATTTAATAAAGAACCAAGTGGAAATTCTGAAACTGAAAAAGACAGCCTTTGAAAATAAACATTTTATGAAAAGATTAAACAGTAGATATTATAGAATCAAAAAGAGATGGGACACCTGGGTGGCTCAGTTAGTTAACCATCTGACTTTTGCTCAGCTCATGATTTTACTATTCATGGGTTTGAGCCCCACATCAGGCTGTGTGCTGACAGCTCAGAGCCTGGAGCCTGCTTCAGATTCTGTCTCCCCCTGTCTCTGCCCCTACCCCGCTCACACTCTGTGCCTCTCTCTGTCTCTCAAAAATAAATAAAGGATAAAAATTTTTTTAAAGAAAGAATTAATGCATTGAAAGATAAATCTAAAGACACTACCCATAATGACCTGGATGGAAAATATAAAGAGACAGAGAAGACAGTATGAAAAATTTCAAAACATGTGTATTAAGAGTTCCTAAAAGAAGAGAATAAATGGGAGAAAGCCAATATTTAGAGAACACATATGTATGTCTTAAAACCAATGTAAAGAAGGTACTGATAAAGAAAGTGAGTTGGAAAGTGAGATGGGAGGTGGCAGGGGGATGGGTTAAACGGGTGATGGGTACCAAGGAGGGCACTTGCGATGAACACCAGGTGATGTTCGTGACGAATCACTAAATTCTACAGCAGAAACTGATGTTACATTGCATGCTGATTAACTGGAATTTAAATAAACAATTTGGACAAAAGTAAAAATAAATAAAAAATTTTTTAAAAGTCAGTTATGTCTAATACACACACACACACACACACACACACACACACACAAGTGAGATGGTTATTAAGAACCAGTCTCTTGGGGTGCCTGGGTGGCACAGTCGGTTGGGTGTCCAACTTCAGCTCAGGTCACCATCTCATGGTTTGTGGGTTCAAGCCCTGCATCGGGCTCTGTGCTGACAGCTCAGAGCCTGGAGCCTGCTTCAGATTCTGTGTCTCCCTCTCTCTGTGCCCCTCCCCCACTCACACTCTGTCTCTCTCTCTCTCTCTCTCAAAAATAAAGATTAAAAAAAAAAAAAAAAGAACCAGTCCCTTGACTCTCTTTTCTGGCACAGTTAAATAATAACACCGAAAAAATTAATAATAGACAAATAACACAAGAGAAAAATGGACAATGCCACAGAACTGTCAAGTCTGAGAAGAATAAATTCAAAGGGTCAATATACATATGAAAATGTGTACAATCTCACCAGCATTGTTATAAATTTATGCCAATTTTTAAAACTACACCAATAAAAGCTACAGCAAAATAACATTTTTCCACATTGGTAACAATGTGTGATTGGTAAAAATTAAGGAACATGAGAATAAATAGTAGAAAGAGTATGAGAAATAGGTACTTTTATGCTTCAAATGGGAGCAAGAGTTATTACAAACAGTTCAGAAAATGTTTTGGCATTTTCAATATGGATACCTTCTGACGCAGCACTTTCATTTCTCAGCTGGTGCCTTTGGTATTTGCCAAACAATCTCTTAAATCTTGGTTTAAATAACTGCACCTCAGAAAAGCCTTTCCTGACCATCTCATATGTCACCTTTGTTGCCTTTCTTCATCCTAGCTATCACTATATGACATTTTATTATATATGCATGTCTTTTTTAATTATTTGTGTCTTCTTGAATGCCCACAAGGAGGACTTGGTTTTGTTTATTGCTAAATCCACAACACCAAGCATGGTCCCTGGCATATGGCACCAAGTAAATATTCATGAATGTTTGCTGAAGTATGCAGGAAATTAAGAAAAACCTAAATGTCCACCACAAATAATGTTATATCTATACTATAATATATGGGAATTCTTTTAATGACATAGCTTCATTTGTATTGAAATAGAAATATTTCCAAAATAAAATGTTATACAAAAAACAGAAAAGTTTCAGAATTACTACTGTAATTTGTATCGTGGATTATCACACAAGATAAAGATATATATTTTCTATGCTTCAGTCTATGTGTGTAAGGGCATGGGAAAATGTTGGACAGATACACATTAAGCCGGAAACAGTGGTTATCTCTAGGGAAGGTAGTGGCTATGGGGGTGCAGGTAGAGGGTCAAGGGAAACTTTAGCTTTGTCTGGAATGCTTTCATTCTTTAGAAGGCGAAATATTTATGTGTTACTTGTGTTATTAAACATTTCCTTTGAAAAGGTCAGTCTCCTTAGTGATCACATAAATGCAAAGTAAAACAATCATGAATTGCTAGTTCACTCTTTTCAACACAACAAAAAGTTAGGAGTGTGGTAATTTTATTCATTAAGTTTTTAATATTATTATAATGTGCCCTGTGCAGTACAAAACACATTTGTAGAAAAAGTCACAAATGTTCAGATTAATTTCACTTGAGCTTCTTTCATTAAAAGTCCACTTCTTTTACACAGAATATTTGTTCCAATTTTTCTCTCTATAATAATTTTATTTGAACACTTTCCTTATTATTTACTTCCTGTTGAAATGTTTCAGCAATTTTCCAGTAAGTTAACTCATTTCCTCATATTATTTACTTGCTTTTCTAATATTTTGGACCATTTGCCATGTTCGTGGTTATTCACTGTCATTTTTCTCTCTCTTTGTGCAGCTGTTTGTTTACCCAGCTGTTGCTTCCTTTTCCTTTGTCAATGAATGTTAATTTTGTGTTGATCCACAATACTTTTCTCCTGTGTACCTTCTCATCCTATGGGGGTGGCTCTTCTACAGGAAAATATTTTACCAGATTGCAAACAATGCATCATACCCAGCTATTCCATTCTCTCATAGTACATACTAAAATATGCCCTAGGAATGCAAACTTTTAAAATATTTGCCGAGTTAGGGTTCCCAACCTAGACTGGGGATGTTGCTAAGAAGAGAGCAATTTAGGATAGGCCTTTCAGAGATGGATATATCTGAACTGAATTTTGAAGAATGAGTGGAAGTTAGCTATGTAAACAAAGTTGAGGAAGATAGAGTATTTTTGTCTGACGTGGTGGTGTATGCAAAGGCACAGAGGTGAGAAAGATGGTTTTCAGGGAAATGTAAACAAGCTTCTGGTGAAGCTTTATAGCCTTAGGAATGGCTAGAGATGAGGCACAGGACAGGATAAAAGAATGACCTACAGTTGATCAAGGTTGAGATTTTACCCATATGGGAAAAGGGAGTGTAATTAGTCCATGGGGGAAATCGTGAGGGAGGGTCTTACCACTCAGCTTTAGGGAAGGAAGGAAATGTTGGCTTTGGTGACTGGGACAAGCAGGGCTGATCTTTGGCTGGAAAGCAATGGTGAGATATATAAAGCAGTGCCCATTCTGATTTGGTGTGAATTCTTCTGTACCAGTTGTTAAATATGTATCCCAACTAGGTGTGAGAGTGGTTTTAGTTTTGGGGGTTGGGTGGGTTGGACTTCTGGTAGCTCCTTTCATGATGATATGTAACACATAGGAGAAGGTAGCTTTAAAGGTAATTATTACCCATTATTACCCAATATTGGACATGTTGAACCATGAGATCACCCAGAAAAGCAATGCGACAACATGCAAAACACTGAAAAATTATATCATCTAAATGGTAGCAAAGGATGTAGCAAAGGGTAGGCTGGCAGAGAGGTGAGAGGAAACCAGAAGAATCTTCAATAACAGAAGGAGAAAAACGTTATAGAAGTTTATCAACAGTGATCAAAGACAAGAAGACACCAAGTGAGGTAAAGACAGAAAATGTGACCTGGAACATTTAGTAATATGGAAGTATCCTGTGGCATGAGCTATTTTAGTAGAAATCAATCTAGATCATGGGTTGAAAACTCAATTGTGTGTAGGGGCCAACCAGACTGGGGAAATATGTGAAGGGGCCAGGTATGAGATATAAAAATGTGGATCTGAAAAAGGAATATAGATGTCTTATCTAAAGGATTTTCAATTAAAAAGGAAAAAAAAAAGTAACAGCCAGGTAAAACAGTTATGGCCGCCAGGTTTGTCCTGTTGGCAACAAGTTTGATGTCAACTCTCAAAAATTTTTCAAAATTCCAAATGAGGATGAAACCATGGAATCACAAATCCCTTTGAGGCAGACCAAAAAATACATGACCTCTTGTTGATTTATGACATTAGCAATAGTATGGGATAAGAACAAGAAGACCTATAATCAAATTACAGAAATAATCAATAAATTCTATTATAAGATTCTTGTTTAGCACGTTATCTTATTTAAGCTTTGTGTGACTCTGTGAAGAGGGTATTATCCCTTTTCTGCTGTTGAGGAAATTTAGGGTAAGAATGGTTAAGTACTCTAGCAAAGTTTCATAGCTCCAATGCAGAATGTAGATTCTGGATTCCAGCTCAGCTCAATCTGAGTCTCTATTCAACACTCTTTCAATTGTACTGTGTAGCTTTTCTCTGATGGGAAGACAGACCTCTCCTGTCTTGTATAAATTCATTTACCTGTGATCTGGGATTCACCCCTTTGCACCTTCAGAGATCACTTTATCCTTTTTTATTCCCTGTACCTTCATCCACTCCCTCTCCTTGGCCCTTTCCCCAACATGGCACTTGCCCAAGTCTCCCTAACCAGAAATAAAAAACTAGCAGCAGACAAAAATTTCCTTAAAAGTACTCCTTTTTATAGCTACTTCCTGACTTCTTTCTTTCCATTCGTAGCTGAATTCTTCTTCTAATTGTCCCGTACCCTCTGCGAGATTTGTTCACTTTCATTACCTACACTGGGACTCATACTGGTAGTGGGGTGAACAATATTTTAACAACAAATACCAGAGTTCCTTGTGGAAAAAGAATTCTCTTTGTTTAGGTGTAGATGTTGCTTGACGTGTTGATGGTGAAATCCTAAGAGCACATCCTGGGAGCAGAAAAGGAATTAAGTGATAAGCAACCTCTTATGCATAAGTTGTTAACAGGAATTTGGAGGCAGGGAGAACTGAAGGGTGAGATGAAGGGAGAAGGAGAGAAAAGAATGAGGAGTAATAACACCCTGGGAACTTAGACTTAGATGGCACACAAGTGGGACATTCTCAGTGACAGGGTGGTAAACATTTTTAAGAACAGGGATGCCTGATGTGCACTTTTTATATTCTTTGCTTGATGTTTTTCAGTGACTCCCCTCTTACCTCAAACCTTCTATAAAGTTTGCTACATATCCATAATGCCTTTAGAAATGGTATTCTGGATAAATCAAGGAGAGGGAGTTTTAATCTATGTCTGCCTTGGTGTGGAGCAGACAGAGGGGAACAGTCACAGGAGATGAGATGAGGAGACAAGTAAGCTGAAGGCAATTCAAAGAAACAGTAACTGGAATAAACAATGATGATGTAAATATAAGCTAATGAAAATTCCTGAAATATTATAGAGAACATTGAATGTTTTGGCAGACAACAGAATAAGAGTTCCAAGTCAATTTTTTAAAAAATCTCAAGGACAGGCCGATCTCTATTCACATCTAAATTCATACTAATGGCTTCCTAATTTCCATGTCCAGTCTAGCTATTTAACATTCATGGCAGAATAGCATCATGGTTAAAATTCTGAAGCCCTAACACCTACCCAGATTTGAATCTCATCTCTGATATTTACTAATGTGAGTTTGGTCAAGTTTCTTAAGCTGGATGTACTCAGTTTCCTCATCTGTAAAATAGAGGAGACACTAGTGGTATCTAGTTCATGGGAATTGAATTGGTACTTGAACAGTATTTAGAACAGTATCTGTCCCTTTGTAAGCACTCAAAAACTATTAACACTTATTATGACCAACAGACTTCTGGCCATTTCCATTTTGATTCAATGACACACTCAATAATGATTTATTTTATACCAATCATGTGCCAGGCATTGTTCTACACACTGTGGGAAGTAGCAGTGAAAAATACAGACACAGTCTCTGTTCTCTTATAGCTTTCATTTGGGTAATAACAGACAGCCAATAAACAACAACAACAAAAAGGACAATATGTGGGGAATGCCATGAAGAAAATCAAACAGAGTGATAGGAAACGAGAGGGTGGGGGATACTGCTATTCAGAGTTATATTTTAGCAGAAGTCTTACAAAAATAAGAGAGCAGGTGCTGGGGAGAACAGTGGGAAGTATCTTAAACTCATCCTCTTCCCTCCAGTATCTTTTGTAACAACCATAGTCTGAACAAATAGAACAACCATCCACCAATGATTCAACCCAGCTACGAGTCTTCCCTTTCCTGAAGTTTGTACACCCAGTTCATTACTAAGTTTCCCTGTTATAACATCTTGATTCTGCTTTCCCATTTCTCAGTCCTATTACTTACAGACTGAACCACACGAAATGGCAATTCTACAGGTCAAAAACAGTTAAATATTGGCACGTGCTCACCAAACCCAGTTTGTTTTCTTCCAAGGCATGCACAAGGACTACTTCCCAGATTCCCTTGTGGTTAGGTAGAGCCATGTGACTAAGTTCTGGACAGTCACTGTAGGACACTTCCAGCCTGGACCCTACAATTTCCCCCTGATATTCAATATTTGCTCTAGTCCTTCCTCTGTCAGCAACACAAAATAAAGAGGGTACAGTCAAGGATTCCACAGTCCTAGAAAAATGGTGGAACCACAAGATGGAAGAAGTCTGAGTTTGTAAATAACAGCATGAAGCAAAACTCTTTCCCTTCCCCATACACCCTCACAGTATGTGAATGAGAATACTTCATTGTATTTAGCCATGATGGTTTGGGGTAGTTTGTTACAGCAGTTAGCCCACCCTAACTAATACATATCTTCAGTGCCACGGTTTTATTTCAGATCATCAACCTTCCTGTGTGTCATAACAACAGCATCCAAACTAATCTCTCAGTTTCTAAAACATACTTCTTAAGGCTCCCACGTAATTGTTTCAAGTCCCAATTTGATTGCATCACTACCCATTAAAAGGCAGTTTTTCTATGGCTTGTCCTCAGCTTGTCTGAGCAATCTGGATACTCAAAACCTTTCGTGACCTAATCCTGCCTACAACCCCAGCCTCTCTTTTTGATTGCTCATCAGTACTCTCTACCCTTGCCACACCTAATTACTTGATGTTCCTCAAACAGGTCATGCCCACTCATGCCTCTAAGCCATTGCACATGCTACTTTTTCTGTCTGGTGTGAACACCACCTTTGCCCCGCTAAGCCAGTAATCTTTCAGGACTCAGCTCATGGCATCTGTTTCAGAAAGTTTTCCATGGCACCACGCCTGGGTTAGGTACCTAACTTGTATTGTTTTAGCATTTCATTTTTATCAAGGTACTTATCACCTTGTTATGAAATCATCTCTTTAATTATCTTGGCTCCTTTACTGAATTCCTTCAGAAAAGGCTAATGTTCTTTATCTTTGTGTTCCCTAATATTATGCCTGACATAGTGTAGCCATTCATTGTGTAATGAATAAATACATACAGGAATGAATGAATTTCTAAGCATTTTTGCATCTTTGTCACAAAATGCATTTAATTCATTCCAAAATATGCAATAGAAAAAAGCACAAAATTCTCTCCGTCAAGAATACAAAGATAATATAAAAGATACTTTTGATTGCATTCATATCCGTGAACATTTTCTTTCACTGGTTTTTATGCAAATTATTCCCTTGCCTTAAACCAGAAAATGGATAATTAGAAACTGAATAGCATTCTTAAATACACATCTCTCATTAGACACTAGTTCATCTTCCTGTAAACAGAATATGGTATTTCTGACAAACATCAACCCTCCTAGAATCATATAATCATTTTTAATCTCAGGAATCATTTAGAAAAATCTCATTTTTTTCTAGAACAAATAAAATTGTGCTTGTTGTTTTTCTGACCATAAGTGTTCTTTTATGATTTCACCCTTTGTAGTTCTTCTTATAATAGCAATTATATTTATTTCTGTAAATATTAGTATAAAATAAAAGCCACACTGAACTTTAAAAGCAGCTATTGATTTATTTTGAGACATATAAAATTACGTGAGTTATATTCTAATTGGCAGAATATCACCATTTAAGTAAAAACAATTATGACAATGTTGGCACAAAGCAATAATCTTATATTTAAAAAAAATAGAATGATTTTAGAAGCCCATTGGTTTTTACATAATTGTATCTTTAAAAAAATTTCTAATATAGATGATGGTCTCACATGTAACCTTCCAATTATAGAGAAGGTACTTTGAAAAGAATATTCAGTCTCTTCCACAGGAAAACTGTGCAATCTTAAGCAAGATACTCCATCTTTTTATGACTCAATTTTCTCATCTGAAAATATAGAGATAATAAGAACACCTAGTTACAGGGTCACTGTGAGGACTATGTGAGTTCTTATGTGTGATGCACTTAGAATAGTGCCCGGCACACAAAAATTCTTTTAATTTTTAGCTTTCATCATGATCATCATCACCATCACTATCACCATCATCATCACTAACATCAACATCACATAATCATCATCATTATTCCTCTTCTCTTTGCAAGGACAAGTGATGAGAAAACTATGCTTTAAAAAAACTCTAGAAAAATAAACACCAGCTCCAAGCAAGCAAGTTAGCCACTTCCTAGGCAGGATATGGCTAGTATGTGTGTGCACAGACATTTTTGGAATACTGAGGTGCATGTAATCATATGGTCACTTGTCATTTTTCATTCTTTTGTGGAAAAATCTAAATATATTACTGATATTCCAAACTGTCACTGAACACTTAGAAATAACAAAGAAAGAATAAATGTGGGGTCAGTGAAAATGGTCAATTTCACATAGTTTATCAGAGATTTATTTAGAGTAGGAAGAATATCAAAGAATCTCTGTTTTCCATAGTCAAAAAGAAAAAAGCTAAATATAAGAGAATGAGATCTCTCCAAAATAGTATAAAATGCATCATCTCTATTTTACCATAAAGAATTTGTCCTCCATAACATAATTGTTAAAGTAATTAATGGAACCATTTGCATTTGCATGAACATTTTAAATATATTTCACATTTGTTTTAGTTATCGCATGTAATTAATGATAGATTCCATTATTCAATTCATATTTAATTAAAAATTTTTGCCAATAAAATCTTTGTCATAAATCTAAATCACATAGCATATTCATTTTATTGTATTTCTAGAGTTAGAGTCTATTTCCTTGATTATTTCTCAATTCAAATATTAGAAAATAAGCTGAATTACTTTTTTGTGACATAAACTCATCTCAAAATGGAAATGCAGGAAGAGTGTGAAGGCAGGGATCCTTCCCCCCTCAGTATCTATAGGAGTGAGGAGGTGGTCAGCTACACAAAAGAGTCAGCACAGCATTGAGGGCAAGGACATTTGATATCACTGTACAGCCCGTGACTAAATCTGAAGAAATAAAAGAAGACAATGTTTCACCCACCCAACCTTTAGCTGGATGATTTGGCAAATTGAATGCTTGCTATTTCAAGCCAAAAGATGCAACTAATCTGGGGAGCTTCTTAATGAGACATTTTAAAAATGAAATCATCATTAATCAATCGTTTACAAATAGCAAGAGCTACTAGAGAATGTATTTGATAGCTGTGGGAAAGCAAAGGGAAATATCTCATACTATGTGCCACTTCTAAATGGCAAAGTCTACTTTTGCAGGCTGTCACAGCCATGTCAGGGTGTCTGTGATCCATCTGCATGGATACATTGTTTTTGGCGTGGTAAATATCTCTCCTATAGACAGAGATTATTTTTTTCAAAAACAGAATCAACTACCAGATTTGACTTCCACATGAACCCTTCTAATCCATTTTGGGAATGATCATTTGGTATCCTAGGGTATGATGCTACTGGCAAGCTTGTTCTACTTCTGAAGATCCAAACAGAATGCAGGTTTGTATATATTCACAACATGGTAGGTCTAAAATGGTGAATGAAAGGTTTACATGGGAATTAAGCTCTGTATAAGCTCTACAAAATGATTCCTGAAAAGCTTGGATTTTATAGTTAACCAATCTTGAAACATATATTTAGAAACAGAAGTCAAGGGGCGCCTGGGTGGCGCAGTCGGTTAAGCGTCCGACTTCAGCCAGGTCACGATCTCGCGGTCTGTGAGTTTGAGCCCCGCGTCGGGCTCTGGGCTGATGGCTCAGAGCCTGGAGCCTGTTTCCGATTCTGTGTCTCCCTCTCTCTCTGCCCCTCCCCGGTTCATGCTCTGTCTCTCTCTGTCCCAAAATAAATAAAAAACGTTGAAAAAAAAATTAAAAAAAGAAAAAGAAACAGAAGTCAATTCCAAGACCTGGTTTACAATTCACATAGTGGGACATGTATCATTCAAATGCCACAATAGGAGAATCAGATAGACCTTATTTTAAAATAATGTTTAATTTTATTTTTTCCTCTTTACAAAATCAAATCATAGTAATTGTATAATTGTACATAAATTAGGAAATACAGATGAACACAAAGATGAGCACTATGTGTTTGACACATAGTAAATGTTCAATAAATGTATGTCGAATGATAGAGATAGGGAAGAAAAAATGAAACAATAATCACACAACCATTTCACCATTCAGAATTGACCTTTATTAACACAATTATTTCCATCTTTAACATACACCTTAACATCAGCATTGAAGTCTGCACACAATTCAGGAAAGTCTAGCTCCTCCCACCCCCTGCCTTGCCTTCACTTTGTTCTGAGGCTCCCATTCTTACTAATGGCTTAGTAAGATTTATCAATTACCTTAGATTTATCAATTAAAAGTAACTCAGTGTCTTTGGAAGTAAATCAGTCTTTGGGTAAATACTCTATCCATTTAAAATGCAGAATTCCAGGGCCCCTGGGTGGCTCAGTTGGTTAGGTGTCTGATTTTCAATTTCAGCTCAGATCATGGTCTCATGGGTTGTGGGATTGCTTGGGATTCTCTCTCTCCCTCTTTCTCTACCTCTCCTCCACTTGTGCTCTCTCAAAATAAATAAACATTTTTTTTAAAAAAAATAATAAAATAAAACGCAAAATTCCTTCAGAGCTGGTTTTCCCCTCCCAGAAGGTCTCTCCCTGCTGCTCCCCCTTCTGGATCCTCAGAAATGGTGGATCCTTCAGCTGTCTCTAAGGTGTGATCTTTATCTGGTCCTTGGGGTATAGAGCTGATGTTTGTGAGGTGTGGCTGGTACTTTTGGTTCTTTTGGACACCAAGCTGGTGTCCACTACTCAAGTCTGTGGTTCTTTCTGGTGTCCTAATAATCCATAGTTGCCTTTTTGCAACCTTGGGCTTCTCTTAGTACTTCTAGTGTTTTTGTATCATCCTACTGGAAATATGGAAATGGCATGATTCCCAAAGTATCACATGCAGGCTATGGAGAACTGGAGAGGAGATATTATCTCAAGCCCGCCCCTGGGCACAACTATCTTCAGCCCTTTTTAATTTACCTCTCAGCATCAAACTGGATTTTACTCAAGATGCCAGTCTTCCTGGAGAAGTACACAGTCCTTTCAGACACACACGCTGCTAATCCATGCTATTAATATGGTCACTTTATACCATCACTTAGAAAAAAGAAGAAAAAGAATGAGGGCAAATGGGGGAATAAAGGAAAAAGACACAGAAGACAGAAGAATGGGGGGGGGAAGGCAAGAAGAAGAGGAGGGGAATAAAAAAAATATTGCCAAAAAAAATGGAAAGACAACATCAGGCAATCAAAAGCTTGTGTGACATAGAGTTTGAGATACAAAGAGAGAAAAGAACAAAAATCACTTCCTTCCCTAGTACTGATCCCATTATTTATCTGCCATGTTGAACAAAGATGGAGAGAAATAGCAAGATGAATAAAATAACAAAGAAGAGGAGGTGAGAAGGTGTGTCTCACACTTTCTCTTCAACTTCAAGAACTAATTATACACTCATTTCATCTCACCTCCAATTCTTTCAAATCATGAACTGCAAACAGCCTCAAACAAAACCTCAGTAAGCTGCAAAAACAGTTGATTCTGTGGCGAGGTAAAAACAGAGCCTAAGAGTTAATTATATTACAAGTTGTTGCAAAGAGAACATCTATTTTCATTTCATGTTGTGATTCACATGTTAGTGAATTACGACAGCTTTAAAGTAAACCATTTTCCCTATTTACACCTATATTAGATGCAGGGCAAATAGCAGTTTCTTCCATTTTTGTCTTTTGTCACTGCCTGTGCTAATCAAGAATTTTGAGTAACAAGTTTTACCAATAATTCTTCTATCTCTCTAAAATATGGCTAATACCACCATTCTTCACCCACTGTTCAAAAAATGAGAAAGTTAAAAAAAAACTAGAACATCGCATAATTGTAATCATTAACAGTCTGCCCTATAATCTCAATGTGTGAGGATAAGAGACCAAATATATTTATATTAAGAATGAATTTGGAGGAAAAAGTTAGTTTAATTTATATCTGTTATTGGGTTCATTTTATTTTCATATGTTAGTCTATACCTTTTAGCATCTCCCTGAAAGAGGTCTCCTGTAATGAGGTAAGGCAGTTAAGGCAGAATCTCTGAGGTTAAGTCTTACTCTACGTCGTATGCTGAGCTGGAAAGCAGGATAGAGATAGATGTTTAGTAACAGAAGCTTCCTCTGTACAAAGGAGAATTGTACAAAAAAAAAAAAAAAACCCTTTTTGTTCTACTTGGATAGTTTTATTCCAGGAACTAATTTACATTAGAAAAGCTTTAATTTTCCAAAAACAAAACCTCTAATATTCAAAGGAAGAGAAAGAAAAGACACTGAAGAACTTATGATTTTTGTTACAGTTGATAAATAGTAAAAATTATCCATTCAAAATACCAATGGAATTTTAATTAAAGGCAGCACTTTTGAAAGAAAAATAATACTACTGCTAGTTAACTAGGAAAAGACCATACACATTGTATTTCTGAGCCTAATATTTTTTGCAAGCAATTATTGTACTTATTTATGTATTTATTATTGATAAATTAGCTTATATATTAATATGAAAAAAGGTTCTGTACATTTTGATGGCTCATTGTATGGGTCAACTTGACTGGGTCACAGGATGCCTGGATATTTGTTTAAATATTACTTCTGGGTGTATCTGTGAGGGTGTTTCCAGATGAGATTAGCATCTGGAATGATAGACTAAATAAAGCAGATAGACAGCTCCAAAGTGGGTTGGTATTATCCACCCTTGAGGGTCTGAGTAGAACAAAAATTCAGAAGAAGGGAGAATTTTGGCTCTGCCTGACTGCTTGAGAAGAGATATAAGTCTTCACTTTCAGACCAGGATTTACACCATCAGTTCTCAGGCCTTTGAATTTGGATTTGACCTTATACCATGAGTTTTCCTGGTTCTTAGCCCTTCAGACACGGACTGGAACTGCACTACCAGCCTTCCTGGGTCTCCTCCAGCTTGCAGACAAAAGATGCTCGGACTTCCCACTTTCCATAATTGCATGAGCCAATTCCTTATAGTAAACCTCTTTATATAAAAATTTAGATAGATAGGTCTGTATCTCCTATTGTCCCATTTCTCTAATGAACCAAATACAAAAGTTATATACTTCAGGGTTTTTTTTTAATTTATTTAAATCCAAGTTAGATAACATATAGTATAATAATGATTTCAGGACTAGAACTTAGTGATTCATCACCAAAAGTTATGTACTTGAACATAAATATTTAAATATTATATATAAATATTTATTTACTTATTTATTACATAAGACAAATATATACACACCTAAATTTATATCTAAATGGCTAAACTGTGTTATCTGTACTATTCTATAAGCAGCCACAACTCATGACTGCTGTAAAAAAGCCAAGTTTAAAGGGAAATTAACAAGCTTTTTCTGGATTTCTTTATAAACATTCAAACCACAAACTAAATAACAATGGATATTTATTTTTTGTCCATTTGTGTCACTAACTCCTGCATTTAGTTAACAAACATTTGTCTGCTTGTTTCAATGGAGGATGAGGATTATAAAATTATTTTATGATCACTGTAGAAAAAGTAAAAGGTACACTTAAGTAAAAGAAAATCTCCCATAGTCTCATGCACATTTTAACACATTGGCATATTTCTCTAGTGTTCTGTCTCCAAATACTTTTCACATAATTAAGATCATACATTATATATGCTTCTATTTCCTGGGGGTTTTTTAATAAAAAAATTAAGCAGAGTATTTCCAAAGTCATCTAAAGCCATTGAATGCACTTCCTTTATTTTGAGGGTTTAGAGTGCGGCAAATATATGGATTGGACCACACAATATCCATTCCAACCCCCTTCTGTATCTTCCTCTATTCAGAAGCTGGAAAGCTAAAACTGCATTTCCCAGACTTCTTTACAGCTAGGGTTCCAGCTTTGATGTAGGTTCGGCCAATGAGATACCTATGTGTCTTGAATTCTGAACGTAGTTAAGTGAAGACAGAGATGGGGTCCATTTGTGAAGTCAGATTCTGACTAAAGTAGCAGAAGTCTGGGGCCAGCCGCTGGAGTGGGGGCTTCCCAGGGTGACGGGGGCTTCCTGATTCTGCACTCTCTCCACTGCAGCCAGTTCTGTTGCAGGGGGCTTTGGAGTTGTTCTCCATTCCCTCATGTTTCATCACCCTCCCTGACAACTCAAAATCTATTCAAATAAATCCCTTAATGCTTAAACCAGCTAGAATGGATTACATTCTCTGCAATAAATCCTCAACAATAGAGCACTTGTAATTGTTCAAGATGATACTGAATTCTTTGATACTTTCTTTGACTTCTACTTCATTATGCTTTATACATTTGAAGATTATTACTTTCAGACTGACTTTTAGAGATGTTATTACTAATTCAAAAGGCAGGAACATTATTAAGGTTCTTGATACATGTCAATTCTTTTCTTTTTCTAGATGAAAGGTTGCACTAATTCATTCTCCCATTATTCCCCCGTGAGACTATACACCATCATTATTATCTTTTCTCTTTATTTTTGCCACTTAAATAGTTAAAAATAGATAGTGTGCTGCTGTTTTAATGTAAATGTATTTAGTTATTAATACGGTTGAACACTTACTAATTTCAGGAGCCATCTGTATTTTTCCTTTGTGACTTTTTCACCTTTATATCCAATTATCTCCTGAGACTGTAATTTTATATATATGTATATACTATCTTTATATATGAAAGACATTTACCCTTTTAGTTTTATATCTGATGAGTTTTTCCCAAATAACTGTTGGATTTTCACTTTTGTTCATGTTTTTGACAAGAAGAAATTAAAAATTTCTGGACTCAAGTGTATGAAACATCTTCCTATGATTTCTTCCAGGAGAAAGTAGTGCATCCTCATAAAAAAATAAGTATTCAATCAATGCTATTTTTTATGTGGTTTGTTTCTTACATTTTGTGTTAATCCTTATACTGGGTTGAATAGTGTGTAACCCCACCCCCACCCCACACTCCCAAATACATGCCCACTCACAACTTTAGAATGTGACCTTCTTTGGAAATAGGGTTTTTGTGATGCAATTAGTTAGACTGAAATTAGGTCACAGCATATTAGGATGTGGCCTAATCCACTGATTGTTATCCTCATAAGAAGAGAAAACAGGCACATACAGACACAGAGAGACAGAACGCTACGTAACAATGGAGGCAGAATTTGCAACAACATGGATGGAATAGAGTGCGTTATGTTGAGCAAAATAAGTCAGTCAGAGAAAGACAAATATATGATTTCACTCATATGTGGAATTTAAGAAACGAAACACATGAACATAGGAGAAGGGAAGCAAAAATAAGATATAAACAGAGAGGGAGACAAACCATAAGAGACTCTTAAACACAGAGAACAGAGAGCTGCTGATGGGGTGGGTGTTGGGTGGAGGGATGGGCTAAATGGGTGAGGAGCATTAAGGAGACACTTGTTGGGATGAGCACTGGGTGTTATATGTAAGTGATGAATCACTAAATCCCATTCCTGAAATCATAATTACACTATATGTTAACTAACTTGGATTTACATAATAAAATAAAAATAAAAAACAATGGGGTCAGAGGTTGGAGTAATGAGTCTACAAACCAAGAAATACCAAGGATGGCTGGCTACCACCAGATGCTAGGAAGAGGCAAGGAAGGACATTTCCCTAGAGACACAGAAAGAGCATGCCCTTACCAATACCTTGATTCCAGGCTGAACCTCCAGAGCTCTAAAACAGCAAATCTCTGTTGATTTAAACCACCCAGGAATATGTTGTAGCAGCCCCAAGAAGCTAATACAATGAGTTTATAATCGATTTTGTTATATGGTCGGAGATGAAATTTACAAGTGTTTTCCCCAAAATTGTGAAACTGGTCCAACTGAAGCCGGCTCCTAAAGGCATGTGAAAGTCCACTGTGCACATTTCTTCCCAACTCCACGCTGACATCACGTTGGTAGTCTGAAGTCAGCCCTGATGGCAGTACTCACTCCATAGATGTCATCAAACTACAAATCAGGTCTTTCTTCTCCACCCCTAGAGCTGGTTTTAAAACATTTACCAGCACATCACTGTTTCAGTTTCTGCATTTTTAATCACTTCTAAATATTACTATTAGTATCTTATACTGCAAATTTCTTATTCTTGAATAGTTGCCTCTTAGCTATATAGTATAGCTGTACTTCAATATATTAAAGCATTTTAATATCCAAGTAATTCAAGAAGGGTATTTGAGAAATGTATTTTGTGAACCCTTGTATTGTATATAAATGGCAACTTGGCTCAATAGAGAATTTGGCTCCTCAAATCTTTATAGCTACTGTGACATTTCTGTTGAAATTTAATGATGTGAAAAGTCTGAAGCCACTTTGATTCTTACTCCTTTATAAGTAAACCATGTTTTTCTAACAGAATACCTGTAGAATTTTTCTTGTTATACTTTAAATGTAAAAATGTTGTTAGAATATGTCTAGTGGGGGTCTTTCTCCCATTAATCTGACCTGGAATGTGACAGGTGATTTTAATCTATGAACCTGTTTCAGATCCTGTTTCAAAAATTTTTTTAAGGTTTTTAATATTCTTTTAAATTGGGTCTTATTAGTGCTTAATTTTTCCTTCTTGATTTTTCTTAGGAAAACCTGTAACCCATAGGTTGGATCTCCTTTCTTTTTCTCAATCTTATGTCTTGTTATATCCATTTTTGGGTTTTTTTCCCTCTACATTCTTAAAGTTGAAATATTGCAAACTTCACTTTCTGCACTCTAATTCTGCTCTTTTCTGTGTCCAGTGTGACATTGAGTGTTTTCTTTGCAATTCTGCCTGCTTCCAGTCATCTCCCTCTTCATCGCCACTTTCAGCTCATTCTCTCTTCTCCTCAACATACTTGCTCTGAATAGGTCAATTCATATTGAGTATATCAAGCTAAGACTTTGGAAGTTTTTCTTTTATTCCCTCTGGAAAAGAATTTTTATTTGTGTATTTTTTCCTCTGGGTCTTTAAATTGCTTTCCCTTGTGATGCAAAGTGTTTGGGTGATCTATACGAAATTTTTAAAATTATTTTTCTTAAACAGTAAACACACATCCACACCCACCTACCCCCAAACACACACACACACACACACACACACACACACACACACAACCATAAAACCTGATCCAGAATAATAATAATATTTGGCTACAGAATGGATGCATTGTGTCCTCTACCCTGCAGTTACTGATCAGGTAGGGGATTCTACATTTTCTCTCTTGGATCTAGACCTACAAAGAACACTGAGGTGCTGAGCTCTGAGCCTGATTTCCAGTGTCTTACAAGCATTCATCTCATGTTTCTGCTGGATCGAGGGAGGATCTTCTACTCCAACTGGTCTGATTCCTGGGGAATCATACGTAGGCTTCAGTTCTTCTTCAGCCAGTGATGGAGGTAAAAATTGCACCGCCAGCTAGACTATTCTTAGGGCTCTTCCTCACATCTTTCCTCCTTGAACATCTTCCTGAAGTTCTTACACATCTTAGTATGCAAAGTACCACTGCCTCTCTCTGTCACTCTCTACCCATGGCAGTTGTATACATTGTGAAGTAGCGTTCCCAAGTGGATGAAGACAGAGAAGAGCTGATGGGGAGAAGGAAAGGCATGACACTATCAAGCTAAGAAGAGTTCACATGGCTTTGGGATTTTCTGTGTTTCTCTGCCAGTGGATAGAGTGGGGTTGACTCACAGTCTTTTCCCATCTTCTTCCCAGATTTCTGTGCTATTCTGGTTCAGCAGTCTTAGTTTAGGATTATGACTCTCAACTCAACTCCCTCCTCACTGCAGTTAGTGGAAATTCCCTGCAGATTCTAGCGTCTGATTTTCTCTTATCCTTATTTGTTAGTCCTCTTGTGATTTTTTGGTCATTTTTTTATGGTGATTTAATTTAAAAGTTGGAATAGAGCATTTCACCAGAATGGGACATATTGACCCAGTTACTTGCTGAAGGCTGACTCAGTGTCAAACATAAAAATAAAAAAGGTAGAGTCTAGCATTTTGAGAGCTAAGCCTAATAAGGGACCATGAAGAGGGCAATTTAGGCAGAAGGTATCACATATATGCAGAGGTCATGGTGAGCACAATCTTTGGGGAGTGGTGAGTGATGCTGGAGTTTGAGGCAAACGAGAGGGCAGCAGGGGTGGTGGTGATGGTGATGAACTGACACTTATTTAGAAAGTAATGGGGAGCCAGGCAAAATTTTAATTTTGGATTTGAGAAGACAAATCTGTACTGTAGGGGGGAAAATACATTGAAGGAAGATCCTAGGACACCATTTAACCTCTGGCAAAGAATTGTTAAGTTATGGCCTGAAGAAGGGCAAGGGCATGACAGTGGAAATAAAGAGACAGTACAAAAGGGAATGAATAATGTCAACGTTATATTGACAGTTGAGTAGATACAGATGATGGAATGAAGAGGTGCGAGGGTGACTTGAAAGTCAGTTGCCTCTGACTGGATGGATGGTGCTAATCACCGTTAGAGGACAAGGGAGATTCGATGAGAATGATAATTATTTCACTTTGGGGACGTACTGGAACTGAGGAGCTTCTAAATGGAGACACCCGGTAGACACAAGGCTATCTGAAGCACAGAGGTGAACCAAGGCCCGGGACAGATCTGCACTACTGGTGGTTATGACTGAGGATAAAGGCCATGCTTGTTTTCCCCAAGGGAAAGCCAACACAAGAAAAAAGAGAGCTGAGAAGTAACAGTGGGGAACACCAACATTAAGGGGATAGATGAAAGAAAAACCAGCAAAGGAAGCTAACAAAAGAGGTATGTTGGGAAGCAAGGGAGAAAAGACTTTCAAGGAAGCCAAAAACAGCAGTGTTAAATGCGGCAGAGTTCAAGAAGCATAAATACTAATAACCCCTAGTTTCAATCTGCTAGGGCTTGAAATCTCTATATGCAAACATTTGGTTAATAAGAAGAAATGTGTTTAAACAATAACTGAAAGCTCTTGCACAGTAACACAATGCTGCTAATCAGAAAACTTTTCCATCTAATGAGAATTTGTGTTATGGAACTTCTTCTGCCTTCCTGACTTTTTACTGATATTAGGCACAGGTATTAGCCAGCAAATATTTGAAAAAATGCAGCCTATTTACTTCACAAAATTTGCTGGGACGATGAGCTGAGACGGAATCCCAAAAAGCAGACAACCTTCTAAGAGCCTCTGGTGTTAGTGGACAGAAGTAGATGGGACTTGCAATTCTGAAAAATAGAGTCTGTTTCCCATTAGTTTTCTGAAAGCTGTCATTAATCTTGTGGCAGCAGGGTAAGCCCTAGGAATAACCAGCCATACAAATGTTGTGGCAGAAGCAACACTGAAAGATTCCTTTCTAATCCTTTGCCTAAAATGCCTCCCAACACCCACTCCCCAAGATAGTCAAGGTGTCTGCAGTTCCTTAGGTAAATAATTTTTCTAATTTGTTAATGCACTTAGTTTCCTCCAGGTAGTCCCAGTAAAACCACTGTTGGGGGGGGGCAAGAGCACATTATCACCAATTAATACTTTAAAAAAGATCTGCTCATCAAGTGATTTGTTATCATCTTAAGCAGAAAAGATAAGGACTGGGCACTGAGAAGATCTGAATTGGACTCTTGCAACCAATGAACATCACATCACCTGAAACAGGAGGAAGGGTACCAAAATAGGGGAGAAGGCCATTGCAAAGCAGAATTTCTCAGAATTTTTTTTAACCCAAATTTCTCTTTAACAAGCATTAAGATCCCTTGGGTCACTGCCTTTCCAGATTCTCATGTTCTTCCCAAGGTGTATGTGACCCCTCCTAAGAATAACAGATCTTCAGGGTGCCTGGGTGGTTCAGTCGGTCAAGCGTCTGACTTCTGCTCAGGTCATGAATTCACGGGTTCGTGAGTTCGAGCCCCACATTGGGCTCTGTGCTGACCGTTCAAAACCTGGAGCCTGCTTCATATTCTGTGTTTCTCTCTGTGTGCCCCCTCCCCTTCTCACATTCTGTGTGTGTGTCTCTCTCAAAAATAAATAGAATATTAAAAAAAAAAAAGAATCACAGATCTTCTACAAATCCCAAACAACCGAAAAAAAAATGTTGCTGAGGTTGGGCTTCCTATAATTTGAATTGCGAAAGTAATAGGGAAATATCTTAAATTTTTCAAATATAAATATTTAAATATATAATTAGACTATAATACTGCATATGCTTTTCCAAAGACCCCATGCCCTGCTGGGGATGTGACCTGACATTCCAACTGCTCCATCACCAGCCCTGTCATTAACACATTCACACCTGGACAGGTAAGAGATAAACAATTGATCACATTAATTAATATTTGCCATTTTTCCCCCTGAGCTGCAGAGTATCACAAAAAATAGTTGTTATGGTCTGAACCAAAAATTCAAGGGAGAAAAACAAGCTCATGTGGGAAGAGAATGCCTGAAAAGAGAGGAAGGAAGCATAAGAGTTTGAGATGGCCACATATAAACTAATTCTTCCACTTTGTGCTAATGTAACAGGCTATAATGTTCAGATTGGGTTGCTGTGGTATTACAAATGCCAAATGATTAAAAGTCAAAATAAGAGTCTTTTATCTGTGTGTCGACTGGTTTGAAAGTGTTGGAAAAAAACAGCCAACTGGAATCAGCTACTGCTCTGGAAAAGAGCTGCTGCTAGGGCGATAGTCACAGGAGCCACAAGGAGACCGGAAACCCACAGGATGCCAACAGGGAGGACAAAGGGCCTTCTTCCTTCTCCAGCCTCTGTCTAGTGCCTCCTATTGTGAAGCTTCATAGGGAATCAGCTGGCAAAGGAAAAGTGTGAATCATAGAGTCTTGGTTCTAGCATCACCAGAGTATAGAAAAGTGGGTTGTAGCTGAGAGATAAGCTACTAAATGGCACAAGTACTAAGGGTGGAAGCATAAATTTTGTTGGGTGACTAATGCAATAATTCAGGAGAGAAATGATGGAGGCTTGGACCAGGGTAGTGGCAGTGGAGAAGGTGAAGGAATGGCTACAATGCTTGAAAGTAGTTTCCTCATAATCTGGCAGTGGATTTAATCAAATGCGAGGTGTGAGAAAAAAGAGATAAGCCAAGGAGGACTCCAGGGTGTTTGAATTGAGAAACTGGAAAAACAGACTTTCCATTTTTTGAGATGGGGAAAATGACAGAACACATGGGCTTTAGAGGGGGGGATTTAGGAGTTCTGCACTGATAGTTTCATATTCATATTAGATATCCAAATGGATTAGCCATGCTTAGAGTTGGGCATATGAGTCTGGAGAATAATTACACAGATCCTAGATGCAGTACAAATTTAGGAGTCATCAGATAATAGATAGCATTTGAAGCCGTGAGACCAGGAGAAATCCTGTAGAAAATGAATAAACAGAGAAAAAGAGAAGTTAGAGGATAGATTCCTGGATCACTCCAATGTTTACAGGTTTAAGAGATGAGAAGAAGCCAGCAAATCTACCAAGGGGTAATGGTTTTTGAAACAGCAGGAGAATCAGGAGTACTGACTTGGAGGCTAAGTTAGAAAAGTGAATCAAGAAAGAGAGAAGGATCAAATGTATCATGTGGAGCTAACAGGTAAAGTACGGTGAGAACTGAAAATTGACCATTGCAGTTGACAATGTGGAGTTAAAGAAATAACTTACATTTTTTTTCTGAAGTGGGAGGACATGAACTTGCAGATTGAAAAGATCCAGTGAGTACGAGCACAATGAATAAATCAGGCCAATAATGAGGCACACCATTATAAAATTTCAAAATACTGAGATGGATGGTTAAGGGGAAGGGTATGTGGGTGGGAGTAAAGAGAAGACCAGTTTGGAATGCAGGAAGAAACAGAAATCCAGGTCATATCCAAAACAATCAGGGATCAAAATGACATCTGTTTTCTCAAAAACAACACTGGAATCTAGAAAACACTGGAGAAATGTCTTCAAAATGCTAAAGGAAAAGGATTTCCAAACTAAAAATAAAATCCTACTAAAAATACCAATCAAGTATGAGTAGACTAAAGATAATTTCAGACATTCAAGGTGCCCCAATTTTCAATTTCCTTATACCTTCCTGGGAAGCTATCAGAGAACTGGCACCACCAAGATGAAAACAATAATCCAAGAAAGAAGATGACACAGGTTTTGTGAATTAGGAGATCCAAAACGGGTAAAAGTGAAAGGAATCCCTAGTATGATGGTAAAGGAAGATTCTAGGATAACAACCTTGCATCAGGTAGATATTAGAACATATTAGAAGATTCCAGGACTGGAATTCATTGTTGATACTGCTGAATGCCATTTAAACAACTGGGTAAGATTTTAGAAGTTTTACAACAAAGAGGTACATTTAAAAGGAGAAGAAACAAGACATGTAGTAACTGTCTTGTATTCATACGGGGAACTAGGATGCTGGGGTGAGAGCAGGCTTCCTTCTTATCACTTCTGTTTTCTCAGGGAAGTAGAAAGCAAGGTTAGAACCTGGAAGAGATGGATGAGGAGGAGGTGTTGGGAGTCTGAGGAAGGGGAAGATACGGTACAGTCGTCTGAAAGTGGGCAAGTAAATGGAGTTGAGAAATGCTATGGGATTGCCTATCCATTGGTGGGCAATTCTCGGTGGTATATGAAAGAGCCAGCCGATTGCCATCTCTTTGGATTGTAAACACATCTAACAGGAGGTGACGGCAGCAATAAAGAACAGAAACTATTCCAATATGAGAAAAAAAAAGCCACCAAGCTGAGAGTGTGGGTCATAAGCCTCATGTGGAAGCTTATGAAGAAGAGTGGAGGTCCACACCAGTGGACAAATGGCAGGAGTAGTCTATAGGAGGAGGGGCCCCATGGCATTGGAGAGGTGGCTTGAAAGAGAGGACGATGACTCAGCCCCTTTGAAGGAGTGTAATTTGAAGAATTTAAAGAATATCTCACAGTTAAAATATCACAAGATAATTTAGCTGTGAGAATTGATTATAAAAGCGTGGAAGGTTACAGAAGCAGAGAACCTGGTAAGGGGTAATCACAATTTACCCTGGAAACAAGTAATTGCCTTTTATCCAGATGGGAAATGGTTAGGGGTTAAAGCTACCACTACAAGCAATTATTTTGCGAGGAGGTGCTTCTGTTTTACATAGCTCCAAAAAACAACTGGAAATAGGAGATATTGTGAATTATGCCTTCATCAAAAAGCTTCCTGTATTAACTTGTAGTGGCCTGTGGTCTTTCTCCTGCTGGTTCATCATGTTTAAGTAGTAATCTTGTGGCTTCCTGTGGTGTTTTTTTGAAACATTTATTGAACATGTATTCTTTTACTGTTTCATATCTCCTGTTGCAGGAAGAAGCTTTGTGATATAGTGTTACGAAGTCAGAAATCATTCTTTTTTTTTTTGCCTTCTCAGGAGTTTCACCCAATTATTTCTAAATCAATAAATCCTCCCTTTTCTTTTCAATAAATGGTAAAGTCATTTATGGACCTCGTAGAGTTTTCTCTTGTCGCATATTCAGAACTATCTAAGCTGCGATACCAACTATAAACCCCTAGGTGGTGTCTCTCCAAAGACTTCCCAAGAAAAGAGAATCCAAAGCCCTACCTCCAAGACAGTTCTGCCACTTAATATCTGACCGAAGCACATCACTTAACTTGTCTGTCACAAACGTTCTCACCGAAAAATCAGAGCGGTGTGACTACCTATGTCACTTGCCTCTCCTTCACCAGTTGCATGTACCTAACATTTACGCACCACTTGCTATTCTCCCTTTCACATGGCCTCTTCCTCCAAAGAGGTGCCCTTTTCTTTTCTATCTGATCACCTTAATTTCTGAGTAACAGGCAGGTCTTGTATATTTAAAAGAAATTTTATTTCATCCCATATAAGATGCAGTCATATTATTTACCAATGATACAGAAAAGAAGAACACTGCCCGTAAAACTAGGACTCAGTGTTTTTTTCCAATAGTGCTACAGATAGTCCTGTACTAGCCTGTATGTGTTTTGACCTCCATCATGGATTCTAAGGAACTGAAAGATTTTTCCTGCGTTCACTTGCACCCTGTGGCGTGTGACACACAAGATCATTTTACATCCATCTTAGTAACTGCTTCTAATACACTTGCATCTACTTGTAGGTATTTTCTCCCCTCTTATTCTGCTGCTTTATAAGAAAATATAGAATTGCCTCCATGATTTCTCTGAAATAATAATTCACTTACAAATCAAACTGGCACCCTTCTGTTCTGTTTCTATGTCTTTTTTTTAAGTTTACTTATTTATTTTGAGAGAGAGAGAGAGAGACGAGAAAGCATGAGTGGGGGAGGGGCAGAGAGAGAGGGAGAGAATCCCAAGCAGGTTCCTCACAGTGCAGAGCCCCAGGTGCAGTTGAAATCACGAACCGTGAGATCATGACCTGAGCCAAAGTTGGACACTCAACCGACAGAGCCACCCAGGCGCCCCTCCATGTTTTCTTAAATACAAAATAGAGATATTTTAAATGCCAAACAAACTCTATATATACAATACTAACAATGCACAGACATCAATGAGATGACAGGATGAGAGCATCTATGACCAAGGTCCTCCTTGCTCAGGTAGCATCAACTATGTTTCAGCTTCTGCCAGGTCAACAGAGGCTATAAAAGGCAGCTCTGCCTCACAAATACTAAAATATAAAAAATGTACATCTCATAATCAATAAAATATGTAATTGTATTTTGTGGGTATGGTATCCCTTCCTTCTGCCTTTCCCTTCATTAGTACTTAACAATAATATTTATCAAATATG
Organism: Felis catus; assembly: GCF_018350175.1. Taxonomy (NCBI): domain Eukaryota; kingdom Metazoa; phylum Chordata; class Mammalia; order Carnivora; family Felidae; genus Felis; species Felis catus. The sequence goes on from NC_058374.1 coordinate 55,800,461, forward strand.
CCATGTGTCCTGTCAATTTATATTCTGCTTCTGTCCATTATTTATACCACAACTCTGAGTTCTAAGATGCTCTCCTCCTTGGTTGTTGCTATGTGTGCAGATGTGTGTCATTGTGTCATATAGAGAGCCAGATAGGAAAGTTAATAATGGAAACTTAAGTCAAAGTGCCTATCATGATTTAGAGATCTAGCCAAATAGTAAAACTCTGATTTAAAAAAAGTCTTTCTAGGAGTGCCTGGGTGGCTTAGTTGGTTAAGTGTCTGACTTTGGCTCAGGTCATAATCCTGCAGTTTGTGGGTTTGAGCCCCACATTGGGCTCTCTGCTATCAGTGTGGAGCCTGCTTCAGAGTCTCTGTATCCCGCACTCTCTGCCCCTCCCCTGTTCACATGCTCTCTCTCTCTCTCAAAAATAAACACTTAACACGCTGACAGCTCAGAGCTTGGAGCCTGCTTCTGATTCTGTGTCTCCCTCTCTCTCTTCTCCTCCCCTCCTTGCACTCTGTCTCTCAAAAAATAAATAAATAAATAAAAATAAACATTAAAAAAAATAGTAAACACTTAAAAAAATTAAATCTTAAAAAAATCTTTCTATTGAAAAATTAAAGCAATTTAATAATAGAAACTTAAAGAGACATGTTTTTATAGTTGAAGTTAAGAAGTAAGCATTTTTCAATAAGAGTATATAACTGATTTTAACCAATATATAATCAGATACAATTATAATTAATAATTTCCAAAACTATATTCTATTTAACCCACGTAGTTCATATGCTCCAGTAAAATTAATTACAAATATAAATTTAACAATAAAGTAATTTTCACGGAGACTATAGAAATATTCACATACATACTAATAATTATTACTATTTTACCCTTTTTTGGTGAGGTTAATTAGTAAAATTCATTAATAGCTGAAAAATCTTAAATCACTGAATATATAATCAACTCCATGAAATGGAATTCTTCACAGATGGACCCCCACCGTCTTGTCCAAAGAAGCTCTTAGCACGTATGGAGTTTGGTAAGGTAATTGGCCAGTTTCAGACTTTACATTTAAGGCTGCCTCCCACAATTAAGCTGGGGCACAAATACCTTAGCTCTAAGGAAATACCTTTGTGAGTCAAGAGGGTGTCTCTACATTTCAAAGGGGGCATGCAGTCAATAAAAGTGTAGCACTTCCCAGAATTTCAATCTGAATATTCCTAGTAAAGTTACATTTTCAAGTTACATTTTCTGCCCCTAAGTGCCATTATTCAGAGCACAAGTCATGTTGATTCCAGGTGAAACAGTGCCTCCACCATTTATACACACACAAATGCATAGGTGTATTAGAAATCTGAAGAGTAAAAGAAGGTGAGAGGGAAGGTCACGGGGAAATAATATCAGGACACATAGTTTCTGAAAAACAATTTATAATTGGTTTTAGACATTTCAGTTCTTTCCTAGACAACCTGCCTAAGGTTCCCAAAGATTTCTCTCCTGCTCCTTACCACCTCTCCTTTTTCTAGCCCTTCTTTATTTCTTTTTCGCCTCTCTTCTGGCTCATCCCAATGGCTCTATACTTTTCTACTACTCATATTCAACTCTGGAATCAATACCACATCCTCCCTAACTCCCAGAAATTAGCAATAAATAGTTTCATACACAACACACTTTCTAAACAAAATTCTGGTGCTGTTAACATTTTTCCTGCCATGCTATATGCAAAGTGGTTAAGTAACTTAGACCATACGGCCAACGCTGTCTTTCCAGTAATCTGCCTTCAATTTCTCCTTTCCTTCCACTCCAACTGAAACTCACTGACATTCTGCTGATCACCAAAAATATACAACTGAAGTAAATATTAAAAAGAAGGTTGGGAGGGGTACAAATTTTTGGTACAGTGGTCTCAACATGTTGCATGTCAATATAGATCCAGTGTAAAGATTCTTAAACTGCTACTTTTGCTGAGGCACCCCCTAATGTTTCATCACTGGCATGCAACCTATTCTCTCTCCATGGACCTGCATGAAATTGCCAGGAGAATTTAGGCTACTTTAAAATCTATTTACTAATGATGAATTAATGCTTTTACAGTAACATTTGCTCTGACCTGCTATTTAATGCTAAAGGATTGGAAGATCACAGAGTGGGAGGGAAGGGAGGAAATAAATGGACACTGACGTAATAACTACTCTGCCTCAGGAGTTGGGTTCCTGGTGCCATGCTCACTTCCACTGCCCCCAGGAAAATGTTACTAGAAAGACCAGAGAACGTTCTGACTTTCTAAATTCAGCACACAAAATGTGAGGTCCAAGCTAATATCACTTGGATCTGGAGGGACAAGAACACATACACACAAATCGGGGTTTTATTCATATAGTCTGCCCTTCTAACTCACAGGGAGGCTGTATCATCAAAATGAGTTCTTATTAAGAGAAAATATAAAATAACAAAGCTTGTTTTTAAAAATTTTTTAAATGTTTATTTATTCTTGATAGAGAGACAGAGTGTGAATGGGAGAGGGGCAGAGAGAGAGGAGACACAATCACAGAATCCGAAGCAGACTCCAGGCTCCGAGCCTTCAGCACAGAGCCCGACACAACATGGGCCTCAAACTTAGGAGCCCTGAGATCATGACCTGAGCCGAAGTCGGATGCTTAACCGACTGAGCCATCCAGGCGCCCCACAAAGCCTGCTTTTTTAATGATTCTTTCCTATTATCAACTCTTGCAGCAAATTTTGAAAATGTTGACTTATTCCTTAGAGATTTTCTATGCATATAACTTTATATAATTAAAGCATATACATGTTTATATACTTATTTTTTCACCTAATACTCTAACATGAGCATTTGCTATTTATTAAAATTATTCATGAACTGGATGGTAGATAATTTTGTCAGTCAACTATGTGCACACAGCAAATACTGTTTCTTAAGCAAAGGTAATTTTTTATATAGTTGTAAAATTCCATTACATCCCATTGCCAAAGAAACATTAGGAACTTTGTATAACCGTATAAAAAGCAACTAATTCTTTAAAGAATTAACATTTTTTAAAGTCAGCAAAAAAAATGATTCATGAATGTTATTTCTAAATTTCCTTGCATACTATTCCATCAGTACAGACATATGGTAAGTTACAGAAACACTGGTGAATTTTTGTATGTTTAAAGAGTGTCATTGTTTTCAAATTATCCATAGCATGATATGTATATTTGTATACAGCAGGAGTTTTCCCTTTGTTTTTAGAATGGGTTTGTAGAAAAATAATGAAAAGGCTATTTTAAAATAATTTTTATTTACCACCTTTTCAAAAATTCACTTCAGACATTTCAAAAAAATCTGCATTCGCCTTTTTAATCCCCTCTGCTGTATTTTTTGGTTTTAGGTTATGCTTTTCTGGTTCCTGTTCTTGTTGCTACTTCTACGGAGATCCTGGGACTTTAAGTCGATACTGTCATGGGATGAGTCTTGGGGGATCCTCCCGGGGAGCTGAGTTTATTTTGAAAGTTCGAAGGATATGAATTGTTAGGCATAAGGGAAGATTGTAGCAGATTATATTTTCTAAAGGTGATCATGACAATATCTCCTATCATACATACTCTTCTAACAATGTGACTTTGATATTCCTGCTAACAAGAGGTGGATCTGTGCTAGGACTCCTCCCCCTTGAACCTGGTGGGCCTGTTATTGCTTCAAACAAGAGTATGATAGAATTGACACTGGGTGTGAGGGAACTAAGAAGCCACTTCTGATGTGAGGTTATAAAAATGTCATGTGCTTCTGGGGGTCTGTGTGGCTCAGTCGGTTAAGTGTCTGACTTCGGCTCAGGTCATGGTTGCACAGTTTGTGAGTTTGAGCCCCTCATCAGGCTCACTGCTGTCAGCACAGAGCCTACTTTGAATCCTCTGTCTCCCTCTCTTTCTGCCCCTCCCCCCAAAAATAAATAAACATTTAAAAATAAATTTAAATTTAAATTTAGGGGCGCCTGGGTGGCTCAGCCGGTTGGGCAGCCAACTACAGCTCAGGTCATGATCTCGCGGTCTGTGAGTTCGAGCCCCGCATCGGGCTGTGTGCTGACAGCTCAGAGCCTGGAGCTTGCTTCCGTTTCTGTGTCTCCTTCTCTCTCTGCCCTTTCCCTGCTTGCTCTCTGTCTCTCTGTCTCTCTCTCTCTCTCTCTCTCTCAAAAATAATAAACATTAAAAAAAAATTTTTTTAATTTAAATTTTAAAAATGCCACGCGTTTCCACTTTGTTCTCTTTGGATACTAGCTTTGGGGGAAGCCAGCTACCATGTAAACAGTCCATCTGTCCTGAGGCTGTCATGCTGTGAGGGAGTCCAAATTAGCCCATGAAGAGAGACCCCATAGTGAGCCCTAAGACTATAGGGAGAAAGAGAGATGTCCCAGCTGCTCCCCAATCCTTTGCCATTTCAACTCCAGCCACTGGGTGAGAGGCCATGAGCCAGATCTGCACAGCCTAGTCCTTCCCAAACTCCTGACCCACAGAAACTGTGAAACACACTGAAAATGATTGTTGCTGTTTAAGCTATGAAAAGTGATGCGTTATTGTGCAGTAAAACTGAAACAAGAGTTTTAAAACACTTCAACTCTGATCTCACGTTCCCAATTTATGTGATGTTATTTTCCAGTACTTTTGTTGTATCTTTTGTTTTGACACCATCAACCAAAATTGTATGCAAAGACAATGTATAATTATTATTTTATGCACATGAGGTTTGTTTAGATTCGTTCATATGCTTACCAATTTCTTTGCATACCAGCTTTTTCTTCTGAAGGAACATTCTTTTTTTCCTGAGATACATTCTTTAGAATTTCTTTTAGTGAAAGTGTACTGGTGATAAATACTCTCCTTGTCTGTTTTTCAGAAAATGCTTTTTTTCTTTTGAAAAATAATTTGCTGAGTACTCATCTCTATGTTGATCGTTTCTCCTTTCAGTGCTTTGAAGGTACTTTTCCAGTGCTTTCTCACTTCCATTTTTACTATTTGAGGACGTTTGCTTTTTAATTGATTACCATTCTTTTGCAGGTTATCTGTCTTTTCTACCTGGCAGCTTTTTACAGTTTCTTGTTACCTTTAGTTCAGTTTTACTAAAATGGTCTAGGTTTGCATTTTTTAAAAAAGTTAATTGACTGTGTTTGATGCTTCGTGTTTCCTGTATTTATGGATTACATTATTTTTTAATTCTAAAAAAGACTCAATCTTTACCTCTATTTTATAATTCCACAACTCTAATGTAGTCCCTTCTCATTCTATTCTCCACATTTGGTTATCCTGCCTCCATATTTTCTCCATCCTAGACTCCAGCTCACCAATTCTCCTTCAGCTATGTCTAATCTGATGTGTATTCATTTCAACAATCATACATTTCATTTCTAAATGTTCTACTTGGCTCTTGTTCAGGGTTACGTAGTTAATTTTGATATTCTCTTACTGGCTTATTCCTTTTGTTCTATAAAAATTTCATTCTTAGTTATATACTGCATTCGACAATTCCAGTATATTCTCAGGCATTTGTATCTGTAATTTGTCATTTGCTCTTTGCCTCTGAGGACTCTCAATTTTAATGGCCTGTGTGCATTTCAGTGTTTGCTACATGAGCTTATATTTATTTGAAAGTGATATATGGGAATTCCAAGAGTTTTCTTCCAGAAGAAATATGTGCTTCTGTTGGAAGCTAGGGGCTGCTAAGGACATGGGATCACATTAAATCCCTTAACAGGGCTTTAATGTGGGACACACAGGAGCATAGTAGGTCCTGGGCTTGATCTCCAGCTCTCAGCATTGAGATCAGAATTTTATATCTCACAGTTAGTTTTAGTTTTCATTTTCTCATTTTCTATTTTCTATTTTGTGGGGTTTTGTTTGTTTGTTTATTTGGGAAGAGGTGTGCAGATACCCTTGGAGAGTCCCTAAATTTGATGAACCCAATAATACATTTGAAAATGTTTTATCCAAGAACAAAATGTATTCCATCAGGAGAGTCCTCCCGAATAGCTATGGTGGATATCAGCCAGAACAGCTTCTACCGGACACAGTTTTATTACCTCATTTGTATCTCTCACCATCGTCAAGACAATTTTATTCTCACTTGACAGATGGGAGGTTAAGGAACTAACGTTACATAGCCAGCAAGTAGAAGCACTCGTCAGTACTGGCACCAGAATTTGAACACAAATCGGTTGAAAGCCAAACTTGTGTTCCTCGCCATTATGTATGTAATATTGCCTCCCAGACACAAACTTCATAAAGATCTCTACCCTTTTAGAAGCATCTCTGCTCTGTCTTCTACTCTCTCTAGTTCCAGTTTTAGTATCTGCTTTTTAATGCTCTTCTATCATGACAGACGTTAGACTGAGCGGCTATCAGTGACTGCCAAGCCTTGATGCAAACACTGATAAGCTGCTCTGAGTTTGGAGAGAAAAGAAAAAAGAAGTCATCCGGCAGAACAGATATGGAAGTTTCAGGAACACAATCTGAGACATGAGTCATATAGAATTTTAAAGAGAAACTGCTATAATCTTCTTTAGAGCAAAGTTATTTTCCTCTATGCTCAAATTATTTTTTAAAAGTACAGAAATAAAACAAGAATTGTTCTCCCTGCTAATATTGCTACACTCCCAATTGTCTTTAGCAAAAGCAGAGGCAATAACCATTGGATGAAGTCTCTTCCACTTGTATGGAAAGAGATTACCCAGGCTTTATATGATATTAAGAACCTCACAATAAATATTGGGGTCTCATATCAAGTCCTCTTAGTGAATTAAAAGTTAAGCATGTACAAATTTTAAAAAGCTAATTCCACCATTCAGTTATACTCCATTTGTTCTAAAGATTTTATTTCCTAATTCATGTCAACTTTAAAAAAAAAAAAGAGTAAATAAGTCTTCCCAGTTAAGTATTCCACTAATACTATTTTGAAATATCTGTTACTAAAAAATTCATCTCCTCATCCTAAGATCATAAATATTTTAACCGACACCAAAACAAAATATTTTCTTTAAAAAAAGCTTATTTATTTTGAGAGAGAGAAAAAGAGAGAGAGAGCCAGGGAGGAGGAGAGAGAGAGAGGGAGGGAGAGAATCCCAAGCAGGCTCCTTTAGCCTGTTGTTAGTACAGAGCCCAATGTGCGGCTCAATCTCACCAACCATGAAATCATGACCTCCATGGAAATCTAGAGTCAGACACTTAACCAACTGAGCCACCCAGGTGCCCCCCCAAAATCTCTTTTTATAAGATAAATCAAACCACATTCAAATTTGATTTGTAAAATTTGGTTTCACGAGATTTTTAAAATATATTCACTTATTCATTCACTCCACAAACATTTACTCTGCATGTCTTGAATGCTAAACAACCTGCGAGGGTCTAAAGAGCAAGGTGAAAGATTCTTGACTCCAAGCTGCTCACACCTGTACTACTGCCTCTCATATGCCTACCTGGAAACACACACACACTCAGGATCCTGATGCTCTTTGTTAGTGGCTGCAAATAATCATTTCCCAAGTTAGAGCTTCAAAGTTTACAAATGAATTCTTAATGTCATAATAGGACAATCAATTAAGTTCCAGTTTTTATGTAAAATAATCATTTTCCCAAATACATACTGAACTCCTGTTGCAGGTAAATGGCTAATTGAGTTTTCAACTCTACTGAAAAAATTGTATTGAAACAAGCTTTGAGAAGTCTCATCTCTATTTTTACATCATGTTACTGTAGAATGACTCAGGCTAGGCCAAGTAAATTTTAAATATTTGTGAGTAATGGAAACTATGGAAAATCTGGTAAAAAAAATATGTGCACATACATGAAAGTTTTGTATAAATTTCAGAAGGGATTCAGGGAACCCCTAAAACTCTTCAACAGACCATTCAATAGGATCATGGGAATATCTGCTGACTGTCAGCAACTCCAGGGTGGGAACTTCAGCCATGTGTCATTCAAGTTAGATAGTATTTGTTGAGTGAACACCCTGGCAGCATTGTTCTTGTGAAGCTTGCATTTTTATCTCCTCTTCCCCTGTGAATTTCCAAGTTCCACTTCCACATATATCCTTTCCTAAAACTTATTTGCTCGAGACAAATCCGACAGCCTGGGCAACAATCTTTTTTCCAGGCTCTACTTTCATAATTCTCCCTTCTCCACTTCACAAAAGGCACACCTCCTATCACCCAAATATTACAATGATGCATTGTCTCAGAGGGTAAAAACCACTCAGGCAGGCAAACAAAGAAACATTTCCAAGATACAGTTTCTGAGGGAGTGTCCCTTGAGAAAGAACAAAAAGATCCTTATAAGAAATACAAAGAAGCTAAACTTCATCTTATCCAGAGGATAAACTACTGGCAATCCCCATACCTTACTTCTATGTTGAGTAATTAGAATTCAGAAGTAAGATGATTATATGGGTTACATTTTAACACCTACTTGAATTAAAAGGTGGTCAGCCTTTTTCTTACAGAAAGACAATTTGACTTCTGAATTACTTCAACAAAGAACACTGACTTTGTTAGAAGGGCAGGTAACATCCAAAGAGCTGTATCTGCATTTCTGAGACTTTGGCAATATATATTTAAAGCATATGCACAATATAGAATACACTGAAAGTACATACTTGGTGAAATATAACCTTATGCCAAACAATTAGATAACTTAAAAATGATCAAGGAAACAATGATGGATTTTTAAAATACTTTTAAAGGATATTTAAACAAAACTATTTGAGGCCCAAGGAATTAGAAGCAGTATGTTGATGAAGGGGTAACCCCATGAACAGATCCTTGCTGTCATCTACCTACAAAACTCAGCAAAGAAAGGAAGCGAACAATAGCAGTGAATTTCAACATCCAGTACACTCTGCTGCCATATTAGAACAACCTCTCTTCTCTGAGCCCATAACAAAGCACTCAGAAGGTAAGCATGAATTCCTGCAAAGCCCTTTCTAACCACGCGTCTCAACTGTCCTAACTAATCTCTTTGTTCTGGGTGCAGTCAAGAAGAATGCACTTTATATCCACTGAACAACAATTTGTGAAGAAGTCAGATCTCATGTTATGCATTCTTACCACACACACACACACACACACACACACACACACACAAAACAGAAGCCCAAGGAAACTTTTGGAGGTGATAGATATGTTTAGTACCTTGAGTGTGGTACTAAGTATCATTAGTGTATGCATATGCCCAAAATCATCAAATTATATACATTAACCATGAGTTATACCTGCAATTATACCTCAATAAAACTGTTTTTTAAAAGATAAGAATGCACTCTAAACAATATATCCTAACAAAGGCTATAGCAGAGTTCCTTGCTGAGACTTTCTTTTAAAGAAATCAATAATGCTATCTTCTCTAACCTTATTTTTGCTACCATAATTATGTGTCCTCCTATACATATATTTATTTTATTGAAAGACAATAAAAGTATTGTTATAAAAATAAATATTCACATGGATTGAATTTCTTAAATATGAAAAATTAAACTATAAATGCACCAGAAAAATACAAGATAATATTTTTTTATGGAGGGGATGTGGATAAGGAGAATCATCCAAAGAAAGATTTAAAAATAAAGCCATAAAGGAAAAGGAAATTTCATTGCATAAAACGTGGTAAATTTTGAAAGGACATAAGTTAAAAGATCTATGATATGCTAGAAGGAACTATTTGCTACATATACGGCAAACATATCTATAATATAAATAGTTAATATCTATCATACAAACCATTCCTATAAATCAACAGGAAAATATTTTTTAAAAGAAAAATCACACAAAACGAGCAAAAAATACAAGCAGGCAATTCACAGAGGAAATACTAATAATCAATACCCACTCAGCCTTTGCTGTATTCAGAAAAATGCATATTAAGTAAAAAGTAATATATCATATCCCACCTAACAAACTGCCAAAAACTTAAAAGATGAATAGTACATAATGTCGTTTTTAGTATTGGGAAACAGGTAGTCTTATCGTTTACAAAAGAGAAAGTAAATGGTACATTTTAGAAGGGTGATTTCCCAGTATCTGTCAAAATTAAAAATTGTTGGGTTGTATTTCTAAAGATCTATTGTGTGAGAATGCTTACTGTTAAACCCAAACAAGCAGGTGCAGCATTACTTATAAAGTGACACACAGGTGCTAGTCACTTGGATAGGACTCCTTTAGATTACAACTGGCTGAGCCCACAACATCTGGGTATTTCAGTCCTAATTGCTAGTTTTCTGTATGGGAGAATATGAGGCAATGTTGGATTCCTCTTTTCACAGGGATTGAGTCATTCTCTATAATGAATAATCCTTGGAGAAACAGCCCATAGTGTACTGACCAGCTTCATCAACTAGAGACCAACCCACCGAAGCTTCCACAGCAGCTGTCAAGATCTCTAGAATTGATTTGGGAGCAAGAATTTTCCATCTGAGTTCCTAAATCTGATTGATTGTAACATAGTATAAGATCATCCCATGATTAAAAATTCCTGTGCATTCTAACAATATTATTATGTTCATGCATACATGTACAGTAGGTTGGTCATTTTTTGTTTTTATTCTTTAACAAAACCAATATTAACTCAGTTCACCAATCAATGCCAATCAACGAGTTGGGACAAAAGCCAAGAAGTTGGAGAGTAGTAGGAATGAGTAAGCAGGCTACTGCTTCTTTTGAGCAAAACAATGAATTTTCATGTTATTTCTACCACCTCTAAAGGAAAGAAACGGAGTCCCAGAAGAAGCATAAAATAGTGTTTAGATTCCCATAATCCTGCTTAGTTTATTTACAATTCTCTCCTTCATTTTTCTTTCCTGTCCAGATGGGTTTCTTCTTTATTTCTCAAACTGAATTATGTTCACTGTCTTTAAGATGTTAAATACTTCAAAGGCCTTCCTCTTTAGTTCCTCACAAACAAAAGTCATAAACTCTTACCTTTGCCGAATTATGCTGGGGTTAGCTGTCACTAAATGACTTTTGGATCCAACATCTTTAGTGTATTCACTTGACAAAGGAGGAAGGTTGCATCTGGAGAAACAAAAACATTTTAGAATGATTTACAAACTTTTAAATCAAGTCTGTTTTCATGACAAATGGGAATTTTACTAGGTCTAGCTCAGTTCAAAAATAATCATTTTTATCACCTCTCCCTTTTAATAGTCATTAGATGACTAACTATAACCATCTTCAAAGTACAGTCATAAAAACTAGTCCTGTTTAGAAGAAAGAAAATGTCAGCTAGAGAGTTAAGTGATCTATTAAAAAAGAGACATTAACTATTCCATTCAAAATATTTTTGAGGCAGTAGGACAGGAAGTATTAGGCTTGAAACTGGAACTCAAGAGGGTGTGGTACATTAAGGACACAGGACTACAGTGTTCTCTGTATACCCCAAAACCTCAAGACACAGGTAAGAATTGTATTTGCTTATGGTTTTTCTTTCTTTTCCCAAATTCTAAATTTTACAATGTACATTCAGAGCAAACTCTGCCATCTAAATCAATATATGCCCAATGCATGTGTTGACTACTGGTGAACACATAGTGATTTGTTATCTAAAGAAATGCACTGATTCTCCACTGTCCCAGTTCAGCCAAGGGAAAGAGTACAGGTGATGGTTTCCTGGTGACAAAAATAACTCCCCTCCCTCACCACACACACACACATACACACACACACACACACACACACACACACACACACCACCCCAGCAGTGCCGGCTGCTTTCCTTGGCCACAATGTCTTATGAATGTTTACAATGGAAAATATGGCAACTGCATATCCAAATTCCATGGCTTTCTACCAGGGGAACATTAGGCAAGTTAATTCATCTGCCTGGCCTCAGTTTCCCCATTACACAAAATGAGGATAATGGCTTTTCCTTTCTAATGAGGCTGTTCTAAGGATTACAGTAAAAAATGTGTAAGAAGTCCCTAGCTTGATACCTCACACATAGTAAAAACTAAAAAATATCATGTATCAGAAGTATATATACATATAACTAAATATATACATATTATTTATGAAGACCCTAAATGAATCTGTACTTTACATTAGGTTTTCTTTTATTACTCTGTCCTACTTTCTCCTCTCCACCCATAGCTCTAACTTGACTCCTACCACATCAGGGCATGTCTAACTTGTCACTATTTCAACAAACTAAAACTTCATGTGTTTGTAGTGAACAAGAGCTCTGCCATTCCCCCAACTACTAAATTTGCCCTACAAATTTCCCCAGGGCATGGAATTGTCCATGCACCCACTCAGCTGATCAGCTCAAGTTCCTTGATGTTATCTTGTATTTGCTCTGTGACTCCTACCACATCAGGGCATCCTGGGTGGAACTTGTCTCAGTTGATTTGGAATGTTCCTTTCATCTGCTCTGCAGTAATGAGATATTGGGTTTTCAGGCAGCTACCCACAGATTAATTGGTCAGGCAGTTGGTGACTTTTGCTGAGTGCCCACTGAGAACAAACACAATGGTCACTGTAAGCAGGTGAAGGGGAAGCCAAGTCACAGGGCCTCCTCTTGAGATGTCTAGAGCCTAGTGGTCACACCATATCTCGTGTGGTTTCTGAGAACCCTTGTGGGGGAATGAGCTTGAGCATTACCAACCAGGCTCATCCGGCAATGGTGCTATGATCTTGAGATTTAACTGACCTTTGCAAAGATGAAGGTGATTTCAAGGATAAAACATAAGGTAAAATTTGGGCATTTATCTCGTAAGGAAGATTTGATCTTGATAACATTTTAGAATCAAACATGTTACAGAAAAACTGTAACCTCTGAATACCGCTGGGGAGTTCAGCCAACTTGTTTTGACATTATTAATGACACATAGCAGTATTTAATTCCCGTAGGTTGACCCATAGCTCCTATGTCTGGGTTCCTTTATACCTTCTGTCACATAGTAAAAGCTCAAGAAAAACTCCCGGATACTGATTGTCAAATCCTACAACACAGGGAAATGCTTAAAACAATTAAGATAACCTTTTAACATGCATTTCTGGAAAATAATGACACTGTATTTTGGTGTAAGTATCTGCCTTAAGTTCTTCTGGGTAAACTTTCTCTTCAAGTGCAAATGTCTGTGGCACTTCCTTATAGCTCTTTTCTTAGAAAAAGCACACTGTAACTTTAGCTCCTCAATTCCTAAACTGATAATTACATAGATTTACAAAGAAGGCATATTTAATACAAATTGTTTCTAATAAGGCTTAATTGTGTAAAAGTGTTTCAAAATTTGTATTATTGTTTATTGGCACAATTAACAGATATTAATGGCTTATGTGTCTTGGTAACCGTGCTCATGATCCTGAAAGATTGATCACAGAATTGATGAGAAATGAATATTCTTTGAATTGGGGAGTAAAGTGGTTGGGTTTGGTGAAGAGGAATCTTTAAACAGAAAAAAATCATAAAAGTACTTTTAAAATGTCATACATATCATTCATCATCAGGGAAATACAAATCAAAACTACAATGAGATATCACCTGACACCTGTGAGAATGGCTAAAATCAACAATACAAGAAATAACAGGTGTTGGCGAGGATGAGGAAAAAGGGGAACCCTCTTGCACTGTTTGTAGGAATGCAAACTGGTACAGTCACTATGGAAAACAATATGGAGTTACCTTAAAAAGTTAAAAATTGAACTACCCTATCATCCAGCAATTGAACTGCAAGGTACTTACTCAAAGAATACAAACACACCAATTCAAACGGATACACCCTGATGTTTGTTATGCATTATCTACAACGATAGCCAAACTATGAAAACAACCCAAGTGTCTATCAACTGATGATCAGATAAAGAAGTGGTAATCATATACATAATGGAATATTACTCAGCCATAAAAAAGAATGAAGTCTTGCCATTTGCAGTGATGAGGATGGAGCTAAAGAGTATTGTGCTGATGAAATAAGTCAGTCAAATAAAGAGAAATACCATATGATTTCACTCATATGTGGAATTTAGGAAACAAAACAATCGAGCATAGGGGGAAAAGAGAGAGACGCAAACCAGGAAACAGACTCTTAACTACATCGAACAAACTGATGGTTACTAGAGAAGTGTGTGTGGGAATGGGCTGAATAGGCCATGGGGATTAAGGAAGGCACTTGTTGTGATGAGCAGCAGGTATTGTGAGGAAGTATTGAATCACTATATTGTACACCTGAAACTAGTATTATAATGTATGTTAACTAACTGGAGTTTAAATAAAAACTTTAAAAAATGTTATACATAATTAAGTATGCAAAATACACATTTGAGCCTAATTCCAAGGTACCAAAACTATGTTACCCTCACTTGTATCTCTGAGCCACCCAAATCATCTCCAAGATGCAATTACCATTACCTCTGGCTTCCAGACCTTCCAGATAAATTTTATTCAACAATATTATTTTTTAAGTGTTGTATTGGGTTATAGAGCAAACATTTACTTTGAAAAACAAGAAATAGGGGCGCCTGGGTGGCTCAGTCGGTTAAGCGTCCAACTTGGGCTCAGGTCATGATCTCGTGGTCCATGAGTTCGATCCCCGCGTCGGGCTCTGTGCTGACTGCTCAGAGCCTGGAGCCTGTTTCAGATTCTGTGTCTCCCTCTCTCTCTGCCCCTCCCCTGCTCATGCTCTGTCTCTCTCTGTCTCAAAAATAAATAAACGTTTAAAAAAATTAAAAACAAGAAAAACAAGAAATAAATTTTTAGCATTAGAAAATGTACTTGAAGAGGGCACTTGTGATAAGCACTGGGTGATACATATAAGTAATGAATAACTAAATTCTACTCCTGAATCCAATATTACACTATATGCTAACTAACCAGAATTTAAATTCAAATGTTAAAAAGTAACAAATAGAGTAAAATTTTAAAAATGCACTTGAAAATACCTAAGCGAAGAAAAGTGTGATATTGTTATATCCTAATACTGAAAAAACACTTTGAAGTAATGTGGTATATCCCTGTGTGCAGGTAAGGCTGTTTTTGGATCTGTTCTCTCACTGTAACTGTCCCTGCACCCTATAGTCTAATACCAGACATACTACATGCTTTCTAATCATATCTACTCATTAAATATTTAATTTTGAATGTATGATACTACCTCAATTTTCTCAGGGTGCCCAAAAATTGTGCATGAAGCAACCATTTCTAAGTAGATTCATAAATGGTTAAATAAGAATAATTTATAAACAGATTGTCAACCTTTAATTACTCTCATATTATAAACCATAAATGAGGCTTTTTTTTTTTAATTTTTTTTTTTTTTTTTATTTTTGGGACAGAGAGAGACAGAGCATGAACGGGGGAGGGGCAGAGAGAGAGGGAGACACAGAATCGGAAACAGGCTCCAGGCTCCGAGCCATCAGCCCAGAGCCCGACGCGGGGCTCGAACTCACGGACCACGAGATCGTGACCTGGCTGAAGTCGGACGCTCAACCGACTGCGCCACCCAGGCGCCCCTAAATGAGGCTTTTAAAGAATTTAAGTGCATTATGAAAATGGCCCTATTCTTTGCAGGTGTTCAAGACGGTGGCATAGGAAGACCCCATACTCATCTCCTCCCCTGGGCACACCAATTGCTATAGCATTATAGCAATTATAGAGCATATCCCTAAGGAGAAAAGTACTTGAGCCCCAGATCATGCACCCCAACCCCTGGGACCTGCATCAGAGAGACGAGGCCCCAAAATGTCTGGCTTTGAAAACCAGCATGGCTTATACCCAGAAGACCCAAAGGACTATAGGAAACTAAGACTCCCATCTTAAAAGGGCTCGTGCACAGACTCATTTACCCTGGGAATCAGCACGAAAATGGCAAGTTGAAAAGCACCTTGACCATAAGTGAATGAAATGCATGGGCTAATCTTAAAGCATCTGCCAGAAGGGCAAGGGTCTGTTGGAACTCTCTCCAGGAATGGAGGTGATTCCACGGGTTATTTTTGCACTCTCCTACCTTGCCGGCACCACTTTCCCTGAACTGGTGCTCCAATTCCCTCCTTTGATATAAAATTCCAAACTTAGCAGGCATGAATCCTATTGTTCCTCTGCCCTGCCAAAGCCTGTGGAAGGACATGCTCCAGTCTGGCGCTGTCTTGTAGACCCGTGTCTCCAAAGTCAGCAGCTGCATGCAGGACACACAAAGGATGCCCCTCAAACACCTGGCTCTGGGCCAAGGGGAACTTGTGTATCTGGGCCCCACAGGTCTTAAACAATTAGAGAAACAGTTCCTGGCAGGCAACCAACCCCAGGTCACTGAACAGACAGCAAACTAAAACAGATCCCCATCTTCCTGTAACTATTCTTTGAAGACCGGGACACATAACTGTTTGACATAATACATAGACACAAACACAGAGTGTCAAGCAAAATGAGGAAAAGAGGTATATTCTTCAGTTGAAAGAACAAGATAAAACCCCAGAACAAAATCTTAATGAAATGGAGATAAGTAATTTACCTGATAGAGTTCAAAGTAATGATCACAAAGATGCTCACCAATCTCAGGAGAGTGGATGAACACAGAAAGAATTTCAACAAACAGATATAAAATATAAGAAAGTACCAAACAGGGGCACCTGGGTGGCTCAGTCAGTTAAGCATCTGACTCTTGATATTGGCTCAGGTCATGATCTCACCATCTGTTGGACAGAGCCCCATGTCCGGGCTCTGCGCTGGCAGCATGGAACCTGCTTGGGATTCACTCTCTCCCTCTCTCTCTGCCCCTGCCCCACTTGCTCTCTCTCTCTCTCTCACAAAATAAATAACATTTAAAAATTTTTAAAAAAGAAAATACCAAACAGAAGTCATAGAGTAGAAAAATACAATAACTGAACTGAAAAATACACTAGAGGGTTTCAACAACAGAGTAGATGAAATAGAAGAAAGTATCAGTCATCAGGAAGGCAGGACATTGGAACTCACCCAAACAATGCAGCAAAAAGAAAAAAAGAAAAAAAGCACTTTGAAGTGAAGATAGTTTAAGAACCTCTGTGACAACATCAAGTAGATCAATATTTGCATAATATGGGGGATACCAGGAGGGGAAAAGAAAGGGACAGAAAATTTACTTGGAGAAATGATTACTGAAAACTTCCCTAACCTGGGGAATGAAATAGACATTCAGATTTAGAAAGTCCAGAGAGTTAAAAAAAAAAAAAGATACATCTAGAGACCCACACGAGGACACATTATAGTTAAAATGTCAAAAGTTAGGAGTGCTGGGTGGCTCAGTCAGTTAAGCACCCAACTCTTGATTTTGGCTCAGGTCATGATCTCATGTTTGTGGGATCGAGCCTTGTGTTGGGCTCTATGCTAACAGAGCAGAGCCTGCTTGGGATTCCCTCTCTCTCTCTTCCTGTGTCCTTTCCCTGGTCTCTCTCTCTCTCTCTCTCTCTCTCTCTCTCTCTCTCTCTCTCAAAATAAATAAATAAACTTTTAAAAAATATCAAAGTTAGAGATAGAATCTTAAACCAGCAAGAGAAAAACAACTTAATATATATAAGGAAACCCTCTTAAGACTATATTCAGACTTTCAGCAGAAACCTTGCAGATCAGAAGGAAATGGCATGATATATTCTAGTTATGGAAAGCAAAAAACTGCCAATCAAGAAGACTGTACCTGGCAAGGTTATCATTCAATTGAAGGAGAGATAGAGGGCTTTCCAGACAAGCAAAAACTAAAGGAACACCACCAAACTGGCCTTACAAGAAACATTAAAGGAAGTTCTTTAGGGCACCTGTATGGCTCAGTTAAGTGTCTGACGTTGGCTCAGGTCATGATCTCATGGTTCATGGGTTCAATCCCCACCTCAGGCTCTGTGCTGACAGCTCAGAGCCTGGAGCCTGCTTCAGATTCTGTGTCTCCCTCTCTCTCTGCTCCTCCCCTGCTCATGCCCTGTATCTCTGTGTCTCTCAAAAATGAATAAACATTAAAAAAAATTCAAGGAACTTCTTTAAACTGAAGAGAAAGGGCACTTATTAATAACAAGAAAACATATGAAAGTGAAATTTTCATTGGTAAAGGCAAATATATAATAAAGGTAATGGACTAGTCATTTACAAAGTTACCATGAAGGTTAAAATATAAAACGAGTAAAAATAATTATAATTACAATAATTAGTTAAAGGATACACAAAATAAAAGGATGTAAAACATGACATCAAAAACAAAACACAGACAGAGGACTAAAAATGTATGGCTTTAGTATGTATTCAAACTTAACTTGCTATCAACTTAAAATAGACTAGTCTGAATATATAGGCTGAAGTATGTAAGCCTCATGGTAGCCACAAAGCAAAAACTTACAGTAGATATACAAAAGATAATAAGAATGGAATTGGAACATAACACTGAAGAAAGGTATCAAACCATATGGGGGAGAGTACAAAAGAAGAAACAAAGAGGAACTAGAAAAAGCCAGAAAACAATGAACTAAATGACAAAAGTACATACCTAACTATAACTAGTTTAAATATAAGTGGACTAAATTCTCCAATCAAAAGACATAGAGTGTCCATCAATGGATGAAAGGATAGCAACACCTGGGTGCTCAGCTGGTTAAGCATCTGACTCTTGATCTTGGCTCAAGTGATGATCTCACAGTTTGTGGGATCTGCGCTGACAACATGGAGCCTGCTTGAGATTCTCTCTCTCCCTCTCTCTCTCTACCCCTTCCCTGTTCTCTCTCGCTCTCTGTTTCTCCCTCTCTCACAAAAATAAGTACATAAAAACTTTAAAAAATGGATGAAAGGATAAAGATGATGAGGTATATACATACAATGGAATACTAATCAGTTATAAAAAAGAATGAAATCTTGCCATTTGTCACAACACAGATAGACCTTGAGAGTATTACCATAAGTGAACTAAGTCACAGAGAAAGACAAATGCTTTGTGATTTCACTTATATGTGGAATCAAAAACACAAAACAAACAAAACAAAACAAAATTCATAGATGGAGAAAACAGATTGGTGTTATTAGAGGGGACAGGGATGGGAGTGGGAGAAATGGGAACAGGGGGTCAGGAAATACAAATCTCCAGTCAGAAAATAAATAAGTCATGGGAGTAACATAGAGCATGATGACTATAGTCAATAATTACCCTATTGCATATTATGTAATTTTATATGGTAATGGTGAAATGAGACTTATTGTGGTGATTGTTTCAGCGCATACAAATAACAAATCATTATGTTGTACACCTAAAACTAATGTTAATTATAGTTCAATTTAAAAAAAAGAAAATGGTGCTATTCTTGAAATTAAATAAAAGGCACATGCACACATCACTCTAACTCTTTGAATTCTTAGTCCTCACCTCTCCCATTACTCTATGAACATTATGCTTAATACTGGGCTATGCACCCTAACCACAAACACTCATTAATTCTGAATTTGAATACAGCAATGTTGATGGCCTATAATGCAGTCTTAGTCTTGTTTATTTACAATAAATAAATATAGATAACCTCCTAAAATGCTTAGGTCTAGTCTTCAACACGTTAAGTTTAAAATATGCATCTTCCTAAATGTAGTGACACACACATATACACACTTAGGAATAATATAAAAATACATTTATTTTACTGCCTCCTGCCAGATTATACTAAGGCCTCTTGAAATCACTTAAAGTCCCTGAATCTGTGAGTATAATAACCACTCCTCCTTGTTCCTTACATAGTTTTTGGAAAGAGCAAATAAACATACTCAAGAGGAAGCTGAAAATATAAACTAGACTACACAAACTGTTACAATTACATGCTATTCATATAATCACAGATAGAACCAGTTTCCACAGTGGAAAGGCTTGAGGAATTGTCCACTCCAACTCCCTCATAAAGACTGGCAAACTGAGCCCCAGCAAGGATAAATGACGTGCAGTAGGTCACAGAGCTAGTTTGTGGCAAGGGCTTGTCCTCCTCTTCCCCACTGTGTTCTTTGCTGGCTCCTCAGCCTCTCCCTAATGCCAGTGCATTGAAGTGGGTACCTGAGTTTGGCCCCAGGGCCTTTGCTCTTCCCATGAACCTAAACAGCGGCCACTCCCATAGCATAAATATCTCTCCATCCTCATCTCACTGCACTGTGGCAGCACTTGGCATCTTTTCCACATTAAAGCCTCAGAAAGGCTCTTCCTGTCCCCAGGGTGAAATGGAGAGAGGGCTCACTCCACACACCACTTATCAGAAGGTTCCTGATCCCTCACCCTCTGTCTCTGAATTACCCCTATCAGAGCCCTAGCACATCTCTAGGTTCTAAATACAAGACAGAATAGTTTTGGTTTTGTTTTTAATGTTTTTAATGAGTATTTCTTTATTTTGAGAGAGAGAGTAGGGGAGAGGCAGAGAGAGAGGGAGAGAGAGAATTCCAAGCAGGTTCCATGCCACAATGTGGGGCTGGAACCCACAAACTGTGAGATCAAGACCTGAGCTGAAATCAAGAGTTGGATACTTACACAATGGAGCCACCCCAGTGCCCCCAAGGCAGAATTGTTTAACGTACTGTTTCTAGACCCAGCTAAGGCCCAAACAAAGCAGGAGCTCAATAAATAGATGCTGTATTGACTTGAATTATGAGAACTACATTATTATTTTCTACATTTTCTTATTGTTTATATATATTGCAATAATAATAATAATTGCAATGGAGAGGAAAACATAGTCCTACACTGGAAAAACTATGGCAGGGCGCATCCATGAAGGAAAGACAGATATAGAAGAATCTCCCCACTGTGCTACAGGCTTCACCAAAGATAAAAAGTTCTTCTAAGAAGCCCAACTCTCATTCTCTGAGTGGGAGCTTGGCCCTCCCCCAGGTACATGGTTCCCCTGAAATACTCACAAGGAGTGCTTTCACTCTCCCCTATTCCATTGAGCTCAGAGGTGGTTTAGTGTACTCTTAGCCACCTTTGACCATTTCTAGACCATTATTTATTGACCCTTAAACATGAACACAAAAACCAAATCCCATGCCACTGTTCCCCTTCCTTTACTCAGCTTCTTCCTTCCCTCTGTGTTGCTGTAGGCTTCCACCTTCCTGGCCCTGGAGCCCTCTGGCACATGGGTCATAGTTATTCCTACTTCAGGGAGACTTTGGGCTTTGGGGTCCACCTGAAAGAATCTCCACAATACAGCTTCAAAGTTCCTACACTTCTGCAGTTACATGTGTCTTCTTTTTCTGCCACATGTCCTATCATCCCCCAGACAAACTGAGTTCTGCCATCATATACTCCAGTGGGCCACTCTTTGACATCAGTTCTTATGATTCCATCTCTCCTCCATCTTTGCCACCACCCACTCCCTTGGGGCTCTGAACGACCCTGTCCTTTGGCCCCGTTTGGTGCCCTTCGTCTCTTGGTCATGCTCCTCAAAGCCCACTTGCTAACCAGCCCAGACTTCAAGGTGTGTCACCTCACACTTTCTCCAGCCAGGATCCTCCACGTTGTCACTCCCCATTCTTCCTCCCTCTCAGCCACACAATTGCAAACTCATGTTAATCCAATCACTTGCTGGCTTCACTCCTGGTCAAAATCACCCACAAGTGCAGGCTGGCACCACTACAGGTTGATGGTCTCTAGCCCTGGCTGGCTGCATCTTAGCAATTCTTTTACATGGCCCTGTAGAAGCCTCCTATTTTCCCCTCGAAGTGACATGTCACCACTCAGTCCCTTTACCAAGCTTCCTCACTGCACAAAAGTTATGACCCCTCCTTCCTTCCAGTGTTCCTAGCCAAACACACATCATCAGATCCCTCTTCAAATCCCACTGGCTACTTACAAACATTTTTGTGAAAAACAGAGAAGAAAAGGGTGTAGAGTGTAATGAATAAATGAAAATGTGTATTCACAGTCAATTTTTAAATCAATTTTTAAAGTTTTTGTCACCTGACTGTATACTCTAACACAAAAGCTCAGTGTTTCTACTTTTGGGTTTCCCCATGACCTCTGAACCCTTCTTGGCTTTGTACTTTCTTGGGGCATGTTCCCCTGCTCCCCGGCCCTCTCCTAAATTCACTTGTACATGAACTTGAAGGGAAGCTAAAGAGCAGTTACAATTGATTAATCACAAGTGACTAGTTTTGAAAGGCCCCAGGGCTTGTGGGAGGTGTGGTGGGGAAAAGGGGAGAAGGCAGAGGCCGCGCTGTGGGTGCTCTCTCTTACCGCATGACAAAATTTGCTTCATCTATTTGACGGCCACAGCCACTCTTCTTCAGAATCCCACCATTTCCCACCACCGCGCATTTCTTCAAGGGCAGCTGGAATGGGGTTGCCTAGCAACAGAAAACAAGGCGGGTTTTCACTGCAGAGAACACACAACTGCTCACAAAATCATTGTTTACAGCAGACCCATTGGAGGAATTTGATTGAAGACTGGGCAGAGCAAAAGAGCATGTGGAAAGAAAGATGCCAAGAAGTTTGTAAAGAATCCACTAGCCTGTTCCTTTGAAACTAAAAGAAAGAAAGAAAGAAAGAAAGAAAGAAAGAAAGAAAGAAAGAAAGAAAGAAAGAAAGAAAGAAAGAAAAGAAAAGAAAAGAAAGAAAAGAAAGAAAAGAAAAGAAAGAAGAAAAAAAACTTTGATTCCCTGAAGTGTTTTTAAATATAACATATTTTGTATCAAACTGACCATGTACATCGTGTCTCCTAGGGAAAATAGAAAAATCCAGGTCTATTTTTAATGGCATTAAACTGGGAACAAACTCAAATGAATTCTATCCCCCTATCTGAGTGCAATTTCATTAATTCCTACAATCCTCAATTCCCTCCACAAATGTTGCTCAGTGCTTCTTATGCTAACTGTCCAGGGTAAATACAAAGATACAAAAAATCACAGGCCTCAGACTCACAGCCTGGGATGTAGGGAGACTGTGAACATAAAAAATTATGTAACAGACCCTAACGTAATGCTGAAATTGTTGTAGAAGAAGTATGCTCTAAATGCTATGGAGAATCCCACACAGGAGGAAAAAGGCAAATTTCTGCCAAGCCAACTCAGGGAAGGCTTTCTCACTTGAGATGAATCTTACAGGATGAATAGGATTTTGCCAGGCAGAGAAAGCAGTATAAACAAAGGCACAAAGTATGCTGAAAGCACATGCTGTGTTTATGAGAAAATGTACACTTTGGGTGGGTCTGTCTAGAACCTGGGAGGCACTAAGGGGCAAATGACTGTGCAAACCAGACGGCATGTGACTTTCCTCCTGCAAACATTGAAGTGGAGTGTAAAGAAAATGTTCAGTGTACCTGAGTGTTCCCTGACGTGCTATTTATAGTATGAGGGACTTTCAAAACCTAGCAATAGCCCCTGAAAGTGAAATGCGTCATCCAGTGTCTTTTAGCTGGGTCAGGAAGAAGCCCCAGGAGAATGATCTCCTGCTTACTAAAACAATGCCTAGTGGTTGGAGTTCTTTGGGGGAAGACCTCACATCTACATAACTGGTGCATAAAATAACTATTCTGATATTAAGTAGGCCATTTTGGGTGAATTCAAAGCAAATAATATGGACTATACCAAGAGAGTAAGTGGAATAAATACATGAATATAAAAGGGCTTCACATAGGCATAAAGTAATTAAGCCAGAAAAATAAAATCCCAGGCGTCTGTGTGAAACTGAGGTAGGCACTTCATGCAGCACAAGAAAAAAATTTACTTCCTCTATTTCTAGTATGTAAAAGGAACAGTCGGAGCTATGAAAATATAGTTCATAAAGATACAGTACTTAAACTGTAAAGTCCAAGTATTTGCCAGCACACAATTAAGAACTCCCTACATGACTGCAACAGAGAACAGTCCACAGAACCCCAGAGCAGGATACAGAGAGGAAGGACAGACAAAGGCCAGAACTCTAACACTTCCAGATTGTTCCAGGATGATATGTGCAATTTTTCTCAGTCATTCCTGAGGAGCATTTGAAGTCAACATTAGAAATACATTGGTTAGATCTATAATATGTTGGGAGTAGGTTTAAGCAATTATGCTCAAATCAGCTATTCATTTATTCCACAAGTATTTACTGAGTACCTACTATGTTCCAGGCACTATTCTGGGTGACAGGACATAAGTAATAATCTCTGTTCCTATGGAGCTTACATTCTAGTGGGTAAACAGATAATAAGTGAAGTCAAACGAGTAAAATGAACAGTATGTCAGACGGTGACACGGACTGTGAAGAGAAACAAATCACTGGCATGAGACAATCAAGAAATGCTTTTGAAGAACTGCAATTTAAATAGGGTGGTTGGGGAAGAACTCAAAGGAGACATGTAAGCAAATCCCTGAAGATGAGGTAGTGAGCATTACAGATATATCTGGAGGCAACCGCTGATGTAGACCTTGAGGAAGGTCTACATGTCCTATCATCCCCCAGACAAACTGAGTTCTGCCATCATAATATACATAATATACATATGTAATATGTATATTATTATTTGCATATCTATTTGTACCCCTCCTGGGGTACAAAAGGAAGAGCAAAGACCCCATTGTCTGGAGATGAGTAAGCAAGGGACAGAGAAGTGGGAAAGGAAATCAGAGAGTTAACTCATGGGGAGGTTAGGGAATAACTTCTGTAGGGTTTTGAAGGGTATGACAGAGACTAGGTTTTATTCTAAGATGAAAATCAAGTCAATGCAGGGCAAGCAAAGAAATGATGTTAGGCCATATTTTGGAACAGCCACTCTGCCTCTGCATGAACAGACTATGAGATGTCATGAGCAGAAAGAAAGGGACCAGTCAGGAGTCTCCTGTAACAGTAGACTAGAGATTCTGGTAGCTTGGACTAGGGTGATGGCAGTAGGGATGATGAGAAGTGAGCAGATTCTGAAGATATTTTGGAGGGAGAGCTGACAGAATTTGCTGATGTAACAGAATTAGAGTAAGAGAAAAAGAGGGATCAAGAATGATGCCAAGGGTTTTGGCTAGAACAGCTGTAAAGAAGGACTTGCCATTTGTTGAGGTATAGAAGATTACAAAGGAGCAGGTTTTGAGGAGAATGATCTGGAGTTCAATTTTAAATATGTCAAGTATGAAATCCCCTTTAGGAATTTGTTTTTAATTTTAGAGTGGGGGCAGGAGCAGAGAGAGAGAGAATCTTAAGCACACTCCATGGTCACCATAGAGCTGGATGTAGGGCTCGATCCCACGACCCTGGGATCATGACCTGAACCAAGATGGAGAGTCAGATACTAAACTGACTGAGCCACCCATGCGCCACCCCTTTAGGCATTTAAATGGCAGTGTCAAGTAGGCAATTGAAATATGAGAGTACAGTCAGGGAACTGATCTTTCCTGGACAAAGACAGCTGGGAGCGCTCAGCATACAGTATGTAGCTAAAGGTAGGAGACTAGATGGTGAAGAAGTGTAGACAGAAGATAGAAAAGGTTAAAGACCTGAATCCTGGGACATTCCAACAGGAAGTCAGGAGACTGAAGAGAAATCAGTAAAGGAGACTAAGGAGTAGCCAATAAAATGGGAGGAAAAAAAACACAGGAAAAGTGTGGTATCTTGGAAGACAAGTAAAAAAAAAGTGTCAAAAAATAAAAGGAAAAAATTGTAGCAAATGCAATAGATCTGTGATAATAAATAGGTAGATTAACAAATAGATAAAGTAAGATAACAGCTGAAAGTTGCCCTCTGGATTTAGCAACATGGAGGTCACTTGGTAACCTTAACAAGGATAGATTTGGTTCAGCAGTGTAGATAGCCTGATCTGAGTTCAGTGGGTTATACATGTTTATTTGCATATCTATTTGTACATAGTTTATTTGAAAAGTGTGAGCTCATTCATGCTCAGCTAGTATTTAGTTTGCCTGCAAAAACCAGCTTAAACCCCCCTCATTGTTGTTAGAGTTTTTGAACCAGATCAACTGGCAACTCCAGGCTTCCGGTTAAGAATGTGGGCACAGAAGCAGCAGCAATAGTTGCCACAGCATAAAGTTAGGTGCCACCAACCTCCTCACTTCCAGTTTGTGGGATTGTGTGATGGTAGGGCAGGCTGTCCAACCCCTCAGTGTTCCCTCTTCAGAGAAGAGGGATAATATTGCATGGGAGTAGGTGAGATGATGTACATGAAGCATCTCATCAAACTACTGGTTCGGTGACCCACTCATCTTCCTCCCCTTCTTCTTCCATCCCTTTCCTCCTCCCAGCACAGTTCACTGATTTGTTCAAGCCACAGAAAACTGAGATTCCATGGGTTTGGGGGAACACAAGAAAATAGTTCTTTATCGAACTCTATCTTAACAATTAGAAAATGTAACTATTATATTCATGTACTATAAAAAAATTTTTCAAAGCTCTTGAACAGAAGCCCAGGGATGGGGGGAGCCGTTTATTTGTTTCTGTTAATATTTGCTTGCCACTTCTTCATTTGGTCAACTACTAGCCCTCACACCAGCAATTTCATTTCAATAAATATTTCTCAAGTGCCTAAGTGCATACTCTTCTGGGCACTGGTAATACATGAGTGAACAGTAACAGCTCACCAAAACTTTGCAGAAAGGAAAAACTTAATTGAGAAAATACTGTGGAATTTTTTTTAACTGAGATAATAATGTCATTATGCTATTTTAGGTACAGAATATCTAAACTTTGGCAATGGTCAGTGTTTACCAGAAGGATATGTGAACACGATGTACTCCTTTTGGAGTACGGTACATAGAAAGAACTTTTGGCCATCCATTTCAAGATGAATATTACTATTTTGGCAAGTATTTTTTTTATTGCGGCATTTCCTCCTTTCTTTTCAAACGTTATCTCCTTGCATCCCTGACATAAAATGTCCACTGGATCTGAGAATATCGTATACGGCTCCTCCTGCTAACCTTAAAAAATACTACTCCATTTCCAGCAATATATGAGTGGATAAAAAAGTCATGGTGTATGTGTGTATATATATATATATATATATATATATATATACACATATATATGTATATATATGTGTATATATATATGTGTGTGTGTATATGTATGTATGTGTATATGTATATGTATGTATGTATATATGTGTGTGTGTGTATATATATATATATATACATATATATATATATATATATACACACAACAGAGTATTACTCAGCCATAAAAAAAGAATGAGATCTTGCCATTTGTGACAATATGGATGGACTTAGAAAGTGTATGTTAAATGAAATAAGTCAGATGGAGAAAGACAAATATCATATGATTTCACTCATATGCGAAATCTAAAAAACAAAACAAACTACATAAACCAACAAACAAAAAGCAGAAACAGATCCATAAATACAGACAAGAAAGTGATGGTTGCCAAAGGGAAGGAAGGTTGGGGGATAAGCAAAATTGGTGAAGAAGACTGGGAGATACAGGCTTCCAGTTATGGAATGAATAAGTCATAGGAATAAAAGATCCAACATAGGGAATATAGTGAATGGTATTGTAATAGCGTTGATTAAGGACAGATGGCAATAGCATTGTAGAGGGACTCACAGTGATCATAGCATAATGTTTAGACTTGTGGAATCACTATGTTATGTCCTTGTAACTAATGTAACACTGTGTGTCAACTGTACATCAATTAAAAAAACAAACAACAACAACAACAAAATACTACTCTAAATGAAAGGATGGATTAGGCAGATCAACCACATGGATGAGTTCAAAATATTGCTGGACCACTAATTCACCTGAGGGATCTTTGTCCAAAGCTTTTTGCTTATCACTGTACCATCAATTAATGGCCATCTTCTTAATGACTATATTATATTAACTGTCTGGAATTCAGATTCTGGATTGCCCGTCCCCTCAAATTCCCAGTGCCTCACTGTAAGTCAGGCATGGTCATACCAATCCCATTTCTCTCCCAGTATGACTGTGAGAATTAAAATAATGTGAGGCATTGAACATCATCAGGAAACTCTGAAGTCCTATACATACCCTTAGTACATTATTGTATACTAAAAAAATTAAATGCTCTGGGGAAAAAATGTACCATTATATTGCTAGACCACTATAATATATAGTTTATCTTTGTATGAAATACCTTCAATTTCAAAGAGTTATATAGACTTGAACAAAATATTTTTTGATTGGCCTTTGAATATATGTACTACTTCTATCAATCAATGAGCTTTTAAATGTACATTTTTGTGTGTGAATTGTTACAAGTTAGCAATCTTTTTTGCTCAACACTTTATATCCCAACCAAGCATGGAGCAGATAATAAACAATTCATTTAGTATGTTGATTATTTAATCAGATTTTTGTTGAACACCTAATCTATTTCAGCAGTACCTTGCCTGAAGTGGAACTTTCTTAATGTCATAATGGATATATAATTTAATCTCCAAACTTCAAGAACATGGATCTGCCATTTTCTAAGAGTCAATTAATAAAGACATTTCAAATTTTGTTTTTTGAGATATCTCTTATCTTTATCATGGCCCATGGCCTACATTTTTTTTTACATGTTTATTTATTTATTTATTTAGAAAGACAGAGAGAGCGTACATGACAGCGAACGTGAGCGGGGGAGGAGCGGAGAGAGAGAGGGAGTAGGAGAATCCCAAGAAAGCTCTGCACTCTCAGCGCAGAGCACAACATGGAACCTGCACTCTCAGTGCAGAGCACAACATGGAACTTGATCCCAAGAATCACAAGATAACGACCTGAGTGAAATCAAGAGTCAGATGCTCAGCTGACTGAGACACCCAGGCGACCCTGTATCTCTTCTTAAATAGACCTGATGTCTAACTTGTCTTTTCACTCAACAACTATTTGTTGAACAAATATTATGAACCAGAAGCTGTTGTGAATGCTGAGAATGTGCTGGTGAGCAAAACAGACATATACCCCACTCATGGAGCTAACATGCTAATGGGAAAAACAGAATTTAAGAAGTATGATAGGAAAGCACAGAGTGCTATAAGGTTACAGGAAATCTTTATGAGGAAGGGACACTGAGACTTCAAATCTAGCCTCTGCAATCAGACAACACGAAGAAATAAAAGGCATCCAAATCAGCCAGGAGGAGGCCAAACTTTCACTCTTCACAGATGACATGATACTCTATATGGAAAACCCAAAAGATTCCACCAAAAAACTGCTAGAACTGATTCATGAATTCAGCAAAGTTGCAGGATATAAAATCAACACACAGAAATTGGTTGCATTCCTATACACCAACAATGAAGGAATCGAGAAATCAAGGAATTGATCCCATTTACAGTTGCACCAAAAACCATAAAATACCTAGGAATAAATCTAACCAAAGATGTGAAAAGTCTATACGCTGAAAACTATAGAAAGCTTATGAAAGAAGTTGAAGAAGACACAAAAT
The DNA here is from genome assembly GCF_018350175.1 of Felis catus. Classification (NCBI taxonomy): domain Eukaryota; kingdom Metazoa; phylum Chordata; class Mammalia; order Carnivora; family Felidae; genus Felis; species Felis catus. The sequence continues at coordinate 55,829,770 of NC_058374.1, forward strand.
GGAAAAACATTCCATGCTCCTGGATAGGAAGAACAAATATCATTAAACTGTCGATACTACCCAAAGCAATCTACATATTCAATGTGATCCTTATCAAAGTAACACCAGCATTCTTCACAGAGCTAGAACAAATAATCTTAAAATTTGTATGGAAACAGAAAAGACCCTGAATAGCCAAAGCAATCTTGAAAAAGAAAACCAAAGCAGGAGGCATCACAATCCCAGACTTCAAGCTATACTACAAAGCTATAATCATCAAGACTGTATGGTATTGGCACAAGAACAGACACTCAGATCAATAGAATAGAATAAAGAACCCAGAAATGGACCCACAAACGTATGGGCAACTAATCTTTGACAAAGCAGGAAAGAATACCCAATGGAATAAAGACAGTCTCTTCAGCAAGTGGTGCTGGAAAAACTGGACAGCGACATACAGAAGAATGAACCTGGACCACTTTCTTACACCATACACAAAAATAAACTCAAAGTGGATGAAAGACCTCAATGTAAGACAGGAAGCCATCAATATCCTCCAGGAGAAAGCAGGCAAAAACCTCTTTGATCTTGGCCGCAGCAACTTCTTAACTCAACACATCTCCGGAGGCAAGGGAAACAAAAGCAAAAATGAACTACTGGGACCTCATCAAAATAAAAAGCTTCTGTATAGCGAAGGAAACAAGCAGCAAAACTAAAAGGCAACCAACAGAATGGGAGAAGATATTTGCAAATGACATATCAGATAAAGGGTTAGTATCCAAAATCTACAAAGAACTTACCGAACTCAACACCCAAAAAACAAATAATCCAGTGAAGAAATGGGCAAAAGACATGAATAGACACTTCTCCAAAGAAGACATCCAGATGGCCAACCGACACATGAAAAAATGCTCAACATCCCTCATCATCAGGGAAATACAAATCAAAACCACAAAGAGATACCACCTTACACTTGTCAGAATGGCTAACATTAACAACTCAGCAACAACAGATGTTGGCGAGGATGTGGAGAAAGAGGACCTCTTTTGCATTGCTGGTGGGAATGCAAGCTGGTGTAGTCACTCTGGAAAACAGTATGGAGGTTCCTTAAAAAACGAAAAATAGAACTACTCTACGACCTAGCAATTGCACTACTAGGCATTTATCCACGGGATACAGGTGTGCTGTTTCAAAGGGACACATGCACCCCCATGTTTATAGCAGCACCATCAACAATAGCCAAAGTATGGAAAGAGCCCAAATGTCCATTGATAGATGAATGGATTAAGAAGAAGTGGTATATATATATATATACAATGGAGTATTACTCAGCAAACAAAAAGAATGAAATCTTGCCATTTGCAACCACGTGGATGGAACTGGAGGATATTATGCTAAGTGAAATTAGTCATTCAGAGAAAGACAAAAATCATGACTTCACTCATATGAGGACTTTAAGAGACAAAACAGATGAACATAAGGGAAGGGAAACAAAAATAATATAAAAACAGGGAGGGGGACAAAACAAAAGAGACTCATAAATGGAGAACAATGAGGGTTACTGGAGGGGTTGTGAGAGGGGGGATGGGCTAAATGGGTAAGGGGAATTAAGGAATCTACTGAAATCATTGCTTCACTATATACTAACTAATTTGGATGTAAATTTTTAAAAAATAAAAAAATAAAGTTAAATTAAAAAAAAAGAAAGTAGTTCAGATTTCTGGCCTATTAGATAATCTTAGGAAAGTTGAAAGAAAAAAAAAGGGCAAAAATTAGGTCTTTAATGTTTTATGGCATGAATGAAGGTGAAAAGATTTGTTACAGGCTCAAAGACTTTTTCAGAAACAAATTACAAATGCTACCTGCTAAATTATTCCTGGCTTACAATATGACTTCTGGAAGAATGCTGTTAAGATCTGAAGAATTTAAACCATGTTTTTTGTGCCTTATGTAAATAGCTCTAGAGCATCCCAGAATGGTTTTTATAATTAAGTGAATGAAGCATTATTTACCAGAGTCATTTCCAAAGCCAGATGCCTCACTTCTTCCTCTTCATGTGCAATCCACACAAGACAACAAAGCAGTAAGGGCCAGTGACTTTAATCACTAACATGAGGACACTCTGTACCTACTCATCTTATATCCCACTAGATGTCTTGAATGATAATTATACTATCTCTATGAGGAACTGAGTTAATCACCATCAGTCACTAACCATGTTAGAGTCTGAGCTTGTCTTGCTGGGAGGGGATGAGGTAGGAGGTACTCAGAGAAAAAGAAAAATGTAAAGCACTTAGTAGATAGAGAACTGGATTAAACAATGCTGCAGTGACTATTTTTACAGGAATATGCAACATTTTGGCAAGAACACCTCTGATACAAATTGTTACAATGGTCTTTGAGAGAGGCTATCTTTGAGGCATGTCTACAATGTAAAAAATTAGCATCCTGCATAGATACAAAATAAAAATCAAAGAATAAAAATTGTTCCATAGAACCACTGTAGGGCAAGATCAGATATTGGGGGCAGGCTGTAATGTCCCTACATCCAAGTTATAATAACTAACTAACCTTAAATCTGCTTCTTGGGAGCACCAGGGGGTCAAAAAGTTTAAAAGCCCGTAGTGGACCCACTTGGGTTCTGTGAAAATAAATAAAGGAAAACCTCCTTCAAAACAGAGTCCAGAAGTCCTGAAGAAAGAGCTCTCAAGCATGTACCACTAATTGCAGCTTACTTTACATATCTTGGCAGGAGGAAGCTTATGTTACTACCCCAGCAGGAGAAAGAAGATTTTGTTCTAGCCCAGCAACAGCCCAGCCAATGAGAACTGCTACATCTTAGCCAATGGGAAGTCACCACAACAGTGAACACTCTCCTTTTCCTCCAATGAACTCTCATTCAAAACCACCCCCCCCCCCCCGCCACCCCGGCTCAACTCCTCCCTTATCTCTCTAAAAGCAAAATCCTCTTTGTTCTCCAGACCTGTCTATAGTTCATTAAAGTTTGCATGTCCCAAACTGCAGTTGCTCTGCTGTTCCCAAATAGACTCATTTTGTTGATAAAATAACTGGCTACTTTATTTTTAAGGTTGACAATTCTGTCCATAGTGGAGCTCTGCTAGACACAACCTAAGCTCTGAACAAACAAGAGGAGGCTGTACAGTACCCAGAATTATGAGAATTGAGTAACAGATTGAACCACATTAAGCAAACTAATGGTCAATTAAATAGCTTTAATTTCAAGAATTTATCTAAGCAACAAGCTAGTATTTTTAAATACTCTCTTGCTTTTGAAGATGGCAACAAAATACTCCATTGTTTTAAATGTAATACAAAATATATCAGATTACTATTATAATTCTCACCATAACTCACTGCTTCAGTGTTAGTTTCCAGACAAGCCAAATAACTTTTGTACCTACCTTCCTCTAGATTCTTCCTCCTCTGTCTTCCTTCTACCACTTCCTGATCCTGTATCACCTGTAACCGACATTGCTTGCTTGGTTGCTTACACTTGGGGGGCAGGGTTGGGAGGGGAGAATTCCATAAATATTTCTGAATAAATATTTTATAACAAAAAAGTGAGGCTATCAAGCTAAATTTTGCTTATTTTGTTACACATGTAACTATATGCTGATACTCTTAGCTAAAAGAGCTGGACTTTTATTTTCATACTTCATAATTCAAAGGAAAATTTTTTGCCTGTTTGTTTTGTGCTGCTACTCCCTCCAAACTCTTGTCTTTGATAGGAAGGGGGAGCAAGTCTCCCATGTCTGCAGTTGTGTTTTAAAGCTAGAAAAAATTACCAGACCATTTAGTATTCAGAACACCACCAAGTGCCACTATTAAGAAGAGGAATCACTGTCAGTGTTAGATGTGGGTCTCAAGTCTTAATAGAAAAGCATAGATTTTGATTTGCAAGCCTTCAAAGAGGCCTGAAAGGCTGTCACTATATGCCAGCTGCTATTAGTCATGATGTCAAAACATATGCTTGCCTTATTGATGAAAATCTCAAGGTTTTGCCCATTAGAACATGAACTTGCACTTCTAATTGTAGCCCAACCCATTCATTTCTATGTACCCTCACCCACATACCCACATGGACTCCCACACATAATTATGCTTCACCCACACACATAATTTAATTTCTCACCCATATGTTAATTATATCCTCAACTTAGGCATCTAAATACACCCCCTGTCTTACATCTAATTACAGCCCCCCTCTTATGAATGTAATTACACCATTCAGCCACCCATCTAATTATGCCCTCCTTGACATATTTAATTGCACTGCCCGCTCAAGGACCTAATTACATTCTAACAGTGCATCAATTAAGACCCCAACCCTCCAACAATATTCTTCAGATGCACATCTATCTGTACCCCACTTTATTATTTCAACTAAGGATTGACAACTTCCCATAAGTGAATTCCTAGTAAGCATAGTACCCAACTAACAAGCAAAATAATTACAAGATGCAGCTGAATCAAAAGCAGCTTTGTTCCTTTCCGGCAAAAAAACAAATATGTATTTGTTTTTTCAGTCATTTAACCAGCCCCTTGGAAGTCCAAATTAAAATTTCTTTTGTTTTCTTACTTTGCGTGTGTAAGCATTTTTTATGATGAAAATATCTAGTAATTAGTTAATTTATTTCAGAGACTAATTCTTCTCATTACAGACATTTAATTATTGAACCCTTTAAAACCATTATCCAAAACCTTGCCTGGGGATATATATAAGTACTAATTATAGAATATTTCCATATCCACTCCACACAAAGAAGATTCATCATCCTTCAATTACATGAAAGTGAATTTCCAGAAAGCTGCTGCTAAGATTTGTATTCCTTATTCCATTAATAAAATTGTGATTTTAAAAAAGATAAACTCAGTGTTAATATTCTTTCTACACAGGATGCATCTCTGGAAATTGAATGACGTGATATATTTATATGTTGGGACTATTTCTCCAGTAAAATTTTTGATTCAATCCATTATAAAGAATAACATGCATTCCAGAGAGTATTATGCATTTTTCACATATAATCTGTAGTCAGGATTCAACCTCTCGGAGTCAAATATTACATCAGTTCATGGGACCATTCAGTAGATTTATTAAATGATTCATAATCAACTCCCAGTTAATTGAAATTTGTTACCAACGTTGTTTCTGACCCATGAATGCCAAAGCAGTGAGGAAGGCCGTACCTCTCCTTTAGGCCAGAGGTTGGCCACATTTCAAAAGTTCTCAGACCTGGGAGATTTTTTTTGTGGTGGAAAGGAAAGGACTATGAAGGGCAAGGCCAATATATCAAAGGTAGCGGCCAGTGATTCTAAGAAGAGCAAAAAATGGCAGCAGCAGCAGCAGCAGCAGCAGCAGCAGCGGGAACCTTCAAGCTTCACGCCGTTACCGCATCTTGCATTCTCAAATCCCGATGTAGAGGTACTACCTCAAGAATCTTTCTCTGTAAATACAGTGCATCTTCCCGTGGACGAGCATTGCCCTCGAGTCTACCTGCCTGCATCCAAGCCCTGACTTAATGTTCCTTCTAGCACCACTGGCGACTTACTTAACCTCGGTGCCTTGGCGTTCTCATTTGTAACAATGGTACCCACCCCAGACAGTTGTTGTGAGGATTAAATGAGTTCTGTCTGGCACAAAGTAAGTGATCGATACTGTTATTTTATTTTTAATGGACCAACATTTTCTCAGCAAGACAGCCTAGAAATCTTGGACTCACTGTTGCTCCTCTCTCAATATCATCACCCTATCACCTACCTCTGCAGAGACTATTCTGTTCTTCTCCTTCCACCCTCATTGCAAAATTGTTTAAATGGCTCATGACTGTCAGTCAGCTTCTAGTTCTGGCCCATCATCTATCCTTTCCTCTTACATGCTAGTTTTTCTCCAAAACAAAAGTGATGGTGTCACAGGTGTTTGTACATCTTCACACACATGAAATTATACACATTAACTATGTGCAGTCCTTTCTGTATCAGTTATCCCTCAATAAATCTTTAAATAAACAAAATCTAATGCAAGTTGCTCCCCTACAAAAGAAAAATGTACAAAATGTACTATGTTTGCCCCTCAACCACAGACCAAAACATTTGAGATCTTCACTGAGGCACTCAGGACCCACCAACAAACAACCCAAACTCCCTGTTCTTTCTTTTTTCTCACCACGTCATCTATATTCACACTCCATATTCCCTCCACATCACTTTACTTACTGTGGTTCTCTTCCAACACAGCCTGAATTTCCTGTCTCCCTATGTTTGTTGAGGCTGCTACAATGCCTCCTCCCCTTCTTCCCCCCACTCTCCCTACCCTACTATCTACCTGCCAAGTCACTTTTCACCCTTAAGACCTATGAAGTGTCTGCAGGTATTATGTCCAATAAGATCCCCTGCAAGTTCAAGGATTGCTCAAAAATTGAAACAGATCGGAGGAACATTAGAATTCATTTATGCTCAATGAGTCATGAGAATTATATGTTAAAGCTGTGCACAGCGGCTTATAAATATATATGAAATTGAATCAAATCATTTCTTTAATACTTCAGAGACTTTCAAACTTATTATTGTTGATGTTATTTTGTCTGTTTCACAATGGAAGTCTTCTGCTGTTTTTTAAATAAGATCTTATGCAGAAAATCTCCATTAAAAAACAAAAATAGAAAAATAAAATAGAAGACATTTGAGGTTGAGGTGGGCATCCCTCTTGGTTTTTCTCTTATTTCTGAAAGTGACACTTAGACACCCGAAGGAATTTGATGGTGCAGAAAACTACTAACCTAATCAAACTCTTTCTCCCTATCCCTGCCCCCAAAATGAAGAACTCTACAAATATCAAGCACATTTCAGGTAAGGACATGTGGCTAGTATTTACTGAGCTCCAACCAGCCATATACTAGTCACTATGAAGTACTGGGGCAAAAACTCTGACCCCCAGCTTAGTGTTTGTTACACTAAAAGATGGTTTGAATTAAGACATCTATTTTGTTTTCAACTGTAAATAGTCTACAATTACTCAGTAATGCAGCAGAGTGTTAAACTGTTAATCCAATTCGATAAAGTACCTGAACAACAGGACCAGGATCAGTTGCTGGCTAATTAACTATTAAATTATTAATTAAAAAAACAAACAAACCTAGCATTGTCTCATATATAACTATTCCATGGGGGAAAAAATGAAGCAATCAACCAGAGAATATCTTCTTTGAGAATAACTGGCTCCTTCTGCTTTCTCCCCTCCCAACTTTATAAGAAAAAGTATCTGTCATTCTTTCTTGTGAGAAAAAGGAAAAGAAGTTGTTTCTAAAGCATTCCTTCTTTCCTGGCATCTCTCCCTTAATCATATCCCAGAACTAGCCCAGATAAGCCTCCAATCAGCTGTATTTCATAGCCTCTAAGTTCTCCACTCATACTCTTACCTCTGCTTATTTTACCCTATCTGCTTGAGTCATCTTCTCCCCTTTTTATAGTGTTGCCCACGTATATCAGAATCACCCTAAAATGCATAGTAAAGATGCATATCCTTGGTTCTACTTCAACTGTGAGTAGACCGTGGGAGGCTGAAGTTGCCCTACACAATTTGTGTGCACAGTAAGGTCTGTGACCCGCCAGATCCTACCAAGTCTCAAATACAACCTGAAGTCTTCCTTCTCCAGAACTTTCCCTGACCTACCTTATTTCCTTATCTTCCGGGATCAGCATCCACAATCCTACCCACTGCCACAAAAAAAAAAAGAAAAACAAAAAACCCTACAGCAATGTCACTCCCTTTAACCCAACACTCTAGACACTTGGCATTTAGTACTATTTGCTACCCATTTTGTATATATGCTCACCCTCCACAAGTGGAGAATAAGCCCCTCAAGGGTATAAATCATGTCTTATAAAATCTAAAGCTCCAACATTATGTGCTGGACACAGTAAGTACACAGGTGTTTTGATTAATTGATTGATTCACCCAGAAATGCCAGGAATATAAGCCAATGAAGCAAATCTGTTAACTTTTTCAGACCACTGGTATAAAGGTTAAGGATACACAGCTGAGCTAATAGAGTCTGTCACACGGAGTTCCAAAATCAAATGCCTACAGAATGCAAACAGGGAGCATAAGTGGAGCAGAAGGAATACAACAGGGAGTGCTAGGGACTGGGGCAAACAAAGGACATGTGACAAAACCAAAAAGATCAGAGCTCATAGTCTGCTGATGGGCATAGGACCTAGTGCTGCTAGATATTCTAATTTTTTTCTCTAAGTAATACTAAATTCTATGTGAAACCTCGTTTTTAATGTTGGCAATATGCTTCTAATAATTTTTTAAACCATAAAAGCTGAACAAAATACATTTGAGAGCCACACTTGACTCTAGTATTTTAAACTCTAGAACCCAGGCAGGGTCCTAGCCATCTTACATGTATTCAGAGTGGGAGGTTAGAGATGAGTGTAAATCTTAAATTATTAAGAAAGATGTAGGAAAATGCACCTTTTAAGGAACTTTTAGCCCAAGATGGGGAAAGATTCTCTTCTTGCCAGGTCCACATGAAATAACAGGTCCTTTTTTAAGGCAGTTTGTGAAAATTCATGATTCCAAGAGACAGAAGGCAGACCACAGGTTTTTGAAGTCCCCTAATCTCCATTCAAAATATCATTGAGACTCAGATATTACCCACAGTGATTTCTCAGCCCTCTATGACTGAGACCTCTCATCCTAAACAGTTGTTTGTTTTCCTTTTTTTTATGTTTATTTATTTATATTGAGAGAGAGAGGGAGCAAGAGAGAGAGAGAGCGCACACACAAATGGGGGAGGGACAGAGAGAGAGGAAGACAGAGAATCCCAAGCAGGCTCCCTGCTGTCAGCACAGAGCCGGATGTGGGGGTCGAGCTCACAAACCGAGACATCACGACCTGAGCCGAAATCAAGAGTCAGACAGTTGACCCACCGAGTCACCCAGATGCCACAACAGTTGTTTTTTAGCCAAAATGGGATCATCTTCCTTATGCTGTTTAATAAAGTATTATGGACATCTTTCCATTATTCTTATTTTAATGCCAGTGTACTATTTGACTGGATAGATGGTTCAAAACTTAACCAATTCCTTACTGTAAAAAGTTTAGGTTGTTTCCAATTTTTCACCATGTTAAATAATGCTGCTATAAACATCTTTGAATTGTGGCAAATCCAGGAGGGTGAAGATGGAAGGCAGGACCAGCCCACTCTATTTTTTCCTTTGGTCGGGACAGTGAAGCTTGCTTAATTTTATTTAAAGCATCGTGCAAGAGCCTCTTCAAGTCCACCTTTCAATGAAATTGTTTTTTCCTAGCCCATTCCACATAGGATTCCTTATGCTGTCACTGACCTGACACATATAACCTTGAGCACTTGTCCAATTATATCCTTAAGATAAATCCTTAAATGTAGAATTGCTGGGTCAGATAATAAGCACATATTTAAGTCCTTTGATACACCTAACTAAATTACTTACCAGAAAAACTGTACCAGGTTCACTGGCCCCACTGTGCCTGAGAGCATGTTTGTCTCAACCTCTATATCTGGCTACCTTGAACAACCTGGGTCATATCAATAAAAGTTAGCAGGTGAGTACATAAGAAAAACAATGGGAATCTCCTATGTATTTCAGACACACAGGGGAGAAACTTTATTGTGTTGTAATCATTCTATGATGTATTATTTAATCTGAGAGGAAAGGCAGTGTGGTTTCAATGGGTAAATTCACAGAGTTTGGCTTCAACAGGTCTGAGCACAAATTCTGACTCAGCTTGGAATCACAGTTTAGAACCAATTTTTAGCTGGGAGATCTGAACAAGTCACTTAACACGTCACAGCCTCAGTTTCTACATGTAAAATGGGGGCAATAATACAAGCCTTCTATGATAATACATGCACAACATATAGCAAAAATTCTGGCACATAGTAAGTCCTTGGCAAACTATAGAAAAACTATAGCTTTAGAGTATACCCACACAACCTAATCAAATTACAAAAATGTAATGAACTCCCTCTTTAATTTAATTTTCTCTGATATATTTGATTTTTATTAATATTTCTTAGACATCTTACCTATAATGTTACATATTTAGAAACTGAATTAACTATTAAATGAGCTTTATTATTTCTAACTTAAAATAAAAATGCTTTGGGGTGCCTGGGTGCTTCAGTTGGTTGAGCATCTGATTCTTGATTTCAGCTCAGGTCATGATCCCAGGGTCATGGGATCTGGCCCAGTGTCGGGCTCCACACTGAGTGTGGAGCTTAGTTGGGATTCTCTCTCCCTCTCCCTCTGTCCCTCCTCCACTCATGCTCTCTCCCTCTCTCTCTCTAAAAATAAAAGTAAAATAAAATATAAAATAATAAATAAATAAAATGCTTTGTTTCTTGAATTCTACATATGAGGGAAATTATGTGGTACTTGTCTTTCTCTGACTGACTTACTTTGCTTAGCATAATAGTTTCAAGCAGTTTATATCCATTCATAGATGTGCTTGTCATAAGACAATAATTAGTGAATTGAAACATCTTTGAAAGGTCATTAAAATATCTCTTTCCTTTGACAAAACAGGCAGGAATATGCAATAGATAAAAGACTGTCTCTTCAACAAATGGTGTTGGGAAAACTGGAGAGCTACATGCAAAAGAATGAAATGGGACCACTTTCTTACACCATACACAAAAATAAACTCAAAATCGATTAAGAACCTAAATGTGAGACCTGAAACCATAAAAATTCTAGAAAAGAGCACAGGCAGTAATTTCTATGGCATTGGCCATAGTAATATTTCTCTAAATGTGTCTCCTGAGGTAAGGGAAATAAAAGCAAAAATAAACTATTGGGACTACATCAAAATAAAATGCTTCTGCACAGTGAAGGGAACAATCAACAAAACTAACAGACAATCTATGGAACAGGAGAAGATATTTGGAAATGATATATCCAATAAAGGGTTAGTATCCAAAATATATAAAAATCTTATAAAACTTAACACCAAAAAACAAATGATCCAATTGAAAAATAGAAGACAGGAATGCATATATTTCCAAAGAAGATATACAGATGGCCAACAGACACATGAAAAGATGCTCAACATCACTCATCATCAGGGAAATACAAATCACAACTACAATGAGATATCACCTCACACCTGTCAGAATGTCTAAAATAAAACACACACACACACACACACACACACACACACACACACACAAGAAACAGCAAATGCTGACAATGATGTGTAGAAAAAGGAACCCTCCTCATGCACTGTTGGTGGAAATGCAAACTGGTGCACCCACTCTTGAAAACAGTATGGAGGTTTCTAAAATAAGTTAAAATAAAAATAAAACTACCCTAGATCCAGTAATTGCACTACTGAGTATTTACCAAAGAATACAAAAACACTAATTCAAAAGGATATACACCCCTACATATATTGTGCATTATTTACAGCAGGCAAATTATGGAAGCAGCCCAAGTGTCTATCAGCAGATGAATAGATAAAGAACATGTGGTATATATATGTAAGGGAATATTATTCATCCATAAAAGAGAATGAAATCTTGCCATTTGAAATAACATGGATGGAGCTAGAGAATGTAATGTTAAGTGAAGTAAGCTAGTCAAAAAAACCCACAAATACCATATGATTTCACTAATATGTGGAATTTAAGAAACAAACCAAAAAAAAGGGAAAAAAAGAACAGAAAACAGACTTAATTATAGAGTTACCAGAGAGCAGGTAGGTTGGGGGGAGGGGTAAAATAGGTGAAGGAGGTTAACAGTACTCTTAGCTTGATGAGCACTGAGTAAGAATTGTTGCATATCTGAGACCAATATAACACTGTATGTTACCTATACTGGAATTAAAATTAAAAACCTAATTAAAATTTTTTAAATATCTTTTTTTCTATTTATTTGGCCATATTCATTTGCATCCATTCTTTGTAGCCACCCTGTCTCTCTTGGAATTTTGGTAGCCTTTCACATAGACATAAGTCCATGATGTCTACATTTCCCATAGATACATAGATTTCTTTTTTCTCTTTTGCACTTACCAGTAGGATTCTCAAGTAAATGAAGCTTTCATTGTTCTGACGGCAGTAGCTTTGATGGACCATTTGGCTCACATATCCCATAATTGACGCAGTGAGAAAAAAAATGTAAATTCACAGGGTGATTTTGGAGGCTAGAATGATTTCCTTTCAAGTGTACTAAGTGTAACGCCAAGCTCCAAGGAGGAACTGGCAATAGAAAGTTTGGGGTTGGCCAATTTAATCCTCAACACTTCTCAAGTACTTTGCAGATGGAACAATAACAATATAGACTCCATATTTATACACATAACATAATACACCAAATCATTTGTCAGTCATCCTCTAAGTGCCCAGGTCATGGAAAGAGCTCTCAAGTCATGGAGGACCTATCAGTGAAGCATACAAATTATATAGTCAGAGATTCTGCCACTTACTAACCAGGTGACCTTAAGATGGTTACTGAACCTCTTTTAGCCTCAGATTTCTCTTCATTATAATGAGGGTAAATACAAGAAACTACCTCCATGGAGGTATTAAGAGAATTAAATAAGGGACAATTACAAAAAATGTCAAGCCCGGCATTTAGAAATCATTCAGTAAATGTTAGCTACTGACATAGCTAATCAGTATACTTTAAAGCATGAAAACTCCAATAACCAGATTGCTCTACTCTCTTCCTTGTTTTCTGTTATTTTTCCAGTTCCCTTTTCCCACATCTGCCCATCCTGCCCCCATTCACGATATACCCACCTCCACTGTTCCACTCACAGCTGCTCTCAATCATATGGAAACGTGATTCACCAAGATTCCCATGGTTCAACACAACTTAAAACACAAAATTTGTGTTTCCTTCAGACACTCTTTTTAAGTACATGACACTATCTATGACACTTTATTACAACTATTTTTATTAATATGTTAATAGTTTGCCTTTTTCCAACAAAATTTCCCAGCCCTTACTTCATGCATCTCACATCTTAAAAATCCTTACCACTATTTATTTCCCTAAACATAAATCATTTTAATCTTCTAATTCTTTCCTTGCCTTTACTTGTCCATTATGGAAATGGTCAGCAATAAAATTACAAAATGTCGTAAGAATGTAATGATTGTCTGTGCTCCAGGGTGAGTCGGTTGGTTAAGCATCAGACTCTTGATTTTGACTCAGGTCACAGTCTTATAGTTGTGAGATCCAGCCCCAAGTTAGGCTCTGCATTGGGCATGGAGGCTGCTTAAGATTCTCTCTCTCCCTCTCCCTCTGCCCCTCCCCTGTTTGTGCTCTCTTTTTTTTAAATAAATAAATAAATAAATAAATAAATAAATAAATAAATAATTTATGATTGTCATTTACTTTTAATTTTTGACTTGTTCCATTCTTCCTTCTGAATATTGCACAGCATTTCACCACTTCTGTTATTACAAGGCCATTTCCACGAAATGTGATTATGATGTGAAAAAAAGAAGTCTTAGAGAATTAATTTATATCCTTTACTAATTTCCAGAAAAGTCACGGAGTTTTTAAGTCAAAGGATGATTGTTCCAACTGCCTACACTGCATAGTAATCTAGCGACTATAATCTGTCTGAAATTTTTTTCCTCTTTAGATTTCTAAGAGGTTAAAGAACTATTACTGCCTCTGGCAAGAGGTTGTTTGGAAGCCATATTAATTGGCTTGTTTCCTAAACCTATTGGCTCCCATAGTGCTACAAAGACTAAAAAATGTTTTCCTTTGGTAGCTGAGCCAAGATAACTTAAAAACAAGCAGGGAAGCAGTATGTTAATTTAAAAGATGGTGGTATTATAATAGCCATGATTTCAAAATACAAATCCCACACACTCATTTTGTGGGGAAATTAGTGCAGGGATATCTGATGGGTAAAAGACTGAGGAATACAGAGAGCACCATGGCTTCAATACAGGGCCTGGAGTCTGGGGGTGCCAACTCATGACAGGGAGGAGACCCAGAAGTCACCCTAGCTCTCAGCTCCATCACTGCTTCCACCATTTAGTTCCAACTAGACAGGGCGGAGACTGGCCAAGTTGAAATCTCTGATAGTGATTTTAAATCTCCAGAAAGAGCAGCAATTTCTCCACTGTGGTGTCTCACACCTGGGACCCTGCATTGATAAATAACTACACAAGGGCAAAACAACTGCAGTAATAAAAGGGGCTCACTGTAACCCTGTTGGACCATCTCCACAGTCTTCTCTTAAGGTCCAGTCTAAGACAGTTATTCTAAGGTTTCCCAGAGCAGATTGCTTACAACGTGGGATTTTCCACTCCACTCTCCGATAATGCACTCCAAGCCTCTATACTTATACCAAAACATCTATCAGAATTACAGCTAGGGATTTTATATAGCAAAACCAATCAGCCCATTCAATAATTCATTCATTCATTCCACTAAAATTTACAATCTCCATTATGCCCCAGGTATTAGGTTAATAATTGAAATCCGACAGCTCCCTATCCCCCCAAATTAAACACTGTTCTTGGGGAGCTTCCCAGCTAGTGAGAGAGAGAAAGAAAGAGAGAACCTTGAATCAAATACTTAAACTGAATATAAAGTTGCAAATGAGAGGTATCTGGTGCTTAAGAGGAAGGTCCCTCTGAGAAAATTATACTCAAAGAGATCTAAGGGATTAACATAAGTGAACCAGGTAGAAGGAGACAAGCATCTCCCAGAAAAAAGAGACAGTGTATTGAAAAGCTCTAGAGAAAAAGAGTCTAGTGTTTATAAGGAGCTGAATCAAGACAAAGTGTAAAGAGTGACAGGGAACACTGTGGAATTGCATGCTGGAGCTGCAGGCAGGGACCAGATCAGGAAGAGCCTCGTGGGCCTTGAGGAGATAGTCTCATTCTGAAATCAATGGGAAGCTAATCAAGGGTTTTGAGCAAAGTGGTGGCATTATCTGATTTGTATTTTAAAATGCAAAGGCTACAGTGTGGAAATGGACTGGAGAGGAAGCCAGATTAGATACAAGAAGGCCAATAAGAGTCTATTGCAAAATTATAAGAGGTCATTGTCACCTAAAATAGGATGGTAGAGGCAATGGGGGAAAATAACAATAGACACAAGAAAGAGAAAGAAATGATCTTCACAAACTTCAAAATGTCCTTCAGCTTTATTCAATAACAATTTCTTAATAATATATGTTTTCCCGATGATCCAGCAATTACACTACTAGATATTTACCCAAAGGATACAAAAATACTAATTCGAAGGGATACATGCACCCCAGTGTTTATAGTAGCATTATCAACAGTAGGCAAATTATGGAAAAGAGCCCAAATGTCTATCAACTGATGAATGGATAAAGAAAATGTGGTATATTTATATAATGAAATATTAGCCATAAAAAAAGAAATCTTGCCATTTGCAATGATGTGGATTGAGCTAGAGTATTATTCTAAGTAAAATAAGTCAGTCAGAGGAAGACAAATACCAAATGATTTCACTCATATGTGGAATTTAAGAAATAAAACAGATGAACATAAAGGGAGGAAAGCCATAAAACAGACTCTTAACTATACAGAACAAACTGAGGGTTGACGGAGGGGAGGTGGGTGGGGGATGGCTGAAATAGGTGATGACTATTAAGGAGAGCATTTGTGATGAGCACTAGGCATTATATGGTAAGTAATGAATCAGTAAATTCTACTCCTGCAACCAATATTACACTATATGTTAACTAACTGGAATTTAAATAAAAACTTGAAACCACCTAAATAGATAGATAGATAGATAGATAGATAGATAGATAGATAGATAGATAAAATAGGGGCACCTGGGTGGCTCAGTCAGTTAAGTGTCTGACTCTTGATCTCAATCTCAGCTTAGGTCATGATCTCACTGTTCGTGAGTTCAAGCCCTGCGTCAGGCGGGCTCTGTGTTGACAGTGTGGAGCCTGTTTGGAATTCTCTCTCCCTCTCTTTCTGCCCCTACCCTGCTGGTGTTCTCTTTCTCAAAATAGATAGATAGATGATAGATAGATAGATAGATAGATAGATAGATAGATAGATAGATAGATGATAGAGACAAACCCTCATCATAAAAATAAATTATAAAAAATATATATGTTTTTACAGTGTATAAGAATAACAAAACAAAAACAAAGTAACTACATATCTAACACCAAAGCTGTAGCTTAACTTTAAAACTGTATGAACTTGTCATATCAAGATTAGGATGAAGTTCTGAGCACCAACAGAACTGTCATTTTGACACGCCATCCAACACCCTGCATTACTATTAATACCAGACCCTCCTCCTCTTCTAATGCTGTTGCCTGTGAGCAACTGGTCCTGGGTCATTTTGGCCAGGAGCACCTCCCTCCCAAAGAAATAGACTGATGCGTGTGGTAGAAAAAGTTTTGAAAGATTAGCCATCCATTCTATTGTTCATTCAGCACGTTTTTGTTTACCACCTGCTATCCTATGTGCCAGGCACTGTCAAGGTTCTGTCCTCAAGGGGCTCACAGTCGGCTGAGCAGAAAGAATGTGAACAAATAATTGTTATTTGGTAGTACAGTCACAGAGATATATACAAATTATGGGGGTTAAAAAGAACAGATTTTTAATCAACATGGCAAGGCATGAGAGATTTAGGAGAGAGAACTTGGAAGGTTTTATGTACATTAAGATGCTTTAGCTGGATCTTAGAAGATAAATAAGAATTCATCAGATAGACAAGGAAAGGAAGGGCATTCTGCACGGGGGAAACAGCATGTGCAAATGTGAAAAGGAATTGAAAAAGCACAACTTGTTCTGGGAAATGTAAGTCACTTGGTAATTACAGAGTATAAAGTAATGAGGAGCAGGAGAAAGAAGGTGGTGGCAATTAATAAATTTAAATTATCTTACATTCTCTGAGAGTTCAGATCGTGAAGGTCCTATGTGCCATCCTACAAAGTTTGAACTTCATGCTATATGTGCTAAACAAGAAGGTTAACTTGCCCAAGACTGATTGGCTACAGTCTAGAAAAGGAAGTGGCCTCCAGTAAAATTCTATGGAAACCAGCAGTGGCCCGGTGCTGAAGTCCCACAATCCTGGCCAACAGCAAGGCCAGGATCTCAGTATTCCTATCATGGCAGGAAAGAGGATAGATCTTATTCAACCATGAGCTGATTGATACATCCTCTTCTGGTCAAGCTGCATCTGCAAGGTTTGTTCCCATACTGCCAGTCATGGCTCCAGACAGCTTTCCATTCATTACCCATGGACACTGAGCTGATAAATCAAGTGAAAGCCAAGGTTCCACCATATCTCAATACTATTATATCACACCAGTCTTTGAATTACTCCAATGGAGGGGTTAGTATATCCATTCTTAACTGGACAACTAAAAAGCCCAACCCTGTTTCAGGTTCCCTTTCCTGGAGTCTAGAACACCTAGAATTTCTTCATTTCTGATCATAAAAAGGCAACAGAGTATCTGCTAGTTGCTACTTCACCTTCTCCATGAGTTTTCTCCAGTAAAGACTGTTCCGGCAGGTTTGGGGAGCGTGTTGTTTGGCCACGTGCTCTTGCATCCATGGTGGACAGTGAGGAGTGACACAACAGAGGTAAACAGACTTACATTTTATAACCACAGTGTTGGCAGTAGGGTGAAGGATGTTGCAGTGAGGCAAGTTCGTAACAGTGAAACTATTAGAGAGTTCTTGAATTAGTCCATATAATGTTGATAAACCTCAAACATGGTGGTAGAGAGATAAGAAAAGAAGGAGAAAATTCAAGAAATATTTATAAAATAAAATTGGATCTGAATGGTGGTTTAGTACAGAGGATAGATTCAAACTTAAGCCCCAGGTGTCCAGCTTAAGTGACTGAGTGGGTTATAGTGTCATTATCTGGGACAGACAATAGAGAAAAAAAGCAGGATGGGGAGGGCTGGAGTTGAATTCTGACCATGTGACAGGTAGGGACGCTCTAGGCCACTGAAGATAATACCCAGTGGGAGAAGGAATTAGTCTGTTTTTACTCCATTTTACCATTATCTCCCCAGGAACTAGCACAGCCCTTAGCACCCAGCAGTAGTTGCTCAATAAATACCTGAAGGAATGGTTGAAAATTTATTTTATAGAGAATTATCAAAATTTTAGGAAAGCATAGTTTTGCTGGTCTCCATTTTCATGAAGGTGGTAAGTCCAATGTGAAAGGAAATTTCTGATGCATCAAAGACTTATTTTACATTAAATTTCAACTCTGACTTTATTTTGTAGATTCCTGATTTGTTCTACATTTAATGGGTCATACAGAAGTACTATATTTTTTCCTGGGTCCCTTAATATCACAGGCCTTTGTATTTGAAGAAACCCTCCAACAATCCTCATTTCAGGTATCTGGAAGTTCCTGACAACTGTAGTTATTTCAGCTCCTATTGACCTTGTGTGTTGCCCTCAAAGTTTAAGTCAGGCTATAACAAAAAGAAACAATTGGTAAATTTAAATTATGATTTCAGAATTCCAATACTTTGTGAATAGACTATCATTTGAACAGGTGATTAGATGCAAAATGTATATAAAATCGGATTAGACTGAACCCTAGGGAAAGAAAAATTTAAGCAAAATAATTAGATTATGCATATTTTATAAGAAACTGTTAGCCAGTGCTTTAGTAGTAGCAAAACACCTCAGACAAAAAGATTTTTAGGGGTGCCTGGGTGGCTCAGTGGGCTAAGTGTCCAACTCTTGGTTTCTGCTCAGGTCATGATCTCATGGTTTCATGAGTTTGAACCCCACATCAGGCTCTGCACTGACAGTGTGGCATCGGCCTAGGATTCTCTCTCTCTCCCTCTCTCTCTCTCTCTCTCTCTCTCTGCCCCACTCACACTGTCTCTGTTTCTCACAAAATAAATAAATAAAAACTTTAAAAAAAAAGGATTTTTAGATACATTTGATTTGCAATTGGCTTTTTCTCAGCACCTTTTCTTTTTTTCTTAGCAAAGAGCTAAAACTCCCAAAGCTGGGTAGATAGAAAAAAATATTTAGGGGGAAAAGTCCTAGACGTAATAGTTTTCAGATATAAAATGTTGGTTATCCCCCAAAAGCACACCGTTTCCTTTACAGAAAGCAGAAGTGAGCCACACCCCATCTTACCTACTACATGTCTCCACCACACTTATCTGCCCACCTATTTTTCTAACAAGCTGCGGACATAATGTCTTAATTGACAATCTGCCCAGATTCTCTCCTTCACTTAGCTTCTGCTCCCTCCATTCTGCAGTTTCCAAAGAGCTAAGCATGGGAGACAACTTAATGTTTCTGTCTGAAAACAGACAGAAAATCAGAAAACAGCAAATCTGTAGATTTAGCCTGAGCCCAGGGAAATGCGGGTCAATCCTGGCCATTAGGGGAATGGTTTGGCAAAGTGGTCAGACACAGCTGTGGAAATCTCCATCAAGTTATGCTTGTGGTCTTCAAACCTAGACTTTGAGGTGTGGCTCTGGGAACTTGGCTTCTGTCTTATTTTCAAAACACTGCCTCAGGTTGCCTTTCCAGATTATCAGGGCCCAGCTCTTGTGCAGTCCCAGAACCATGTTTCAGCCTGTTCTCAAAAAATAGTCCCTAATTTTGACCCCAATGCTGGGGATCCCCAGCTTATTCCCTTGAGCGGCTGCCTTGACTAAGTGATCCATTCCAAAACCTCTAGAAGGGTGGGTCCTGCCTTCTTCTGGCGATTACCTCTTAGAAGCTGCCAGTTACCAAAACCTCCAGCCTAGAAGATGGGAACTTCAAGTCCCCCTATCCTCACCCCCGCCTTTTCTCCCATCCTGGTTAGCAAGTCTACCCAGAAGTCCAGAACCATGCAGATCACAGAATATTATTAGTCAGGCCAAGAGGGATGATGACAATATTGTGCTATCTCCCATGTGAAAATTACAGGCTAATTAGCAAAAGAGAGAGCGAAATGAACAGATACAAACATTAAGAAAATGTTCTCTGTACTCACTGGTGTCTTGTCATTCCCTGACCAAATTAATTAAGCCAGAGAAGGTCAGTGTTGATACAATACCTCTCGATAAGTTAATCAAATGTATCTTTATGCATTTAAGAGATGACTTAAATATAATTAAGAAGTACAAATAAACATATCAATAGTAGAAATGAAACAGAGGCCTACTGGTATGCAGATGCTCAGAACTAAACCAAAATAGGATGGAAATTCCCTTCTACAGCTGGACCTTTGCCTATAAGAAGGGCCAAGATGAAGAAACCAACTGGAATAAAAAAGGATATACAAGCTTTTTCTGCAGGAAAACACTCTGTCACGTCACCAAACCTAAGAAGAAAATGTTATAGGGAATATTAACACCTCCTGAAAAAAGTTATCACTCCCATCAGACCTACTGAATGAGATTTGACTCAGTGGTAATTGGTGTCATGCATCCTTTTCAGTTGTTCCCAGGAAGCTAGAAGACTGAGCCATAATCAGTCACTGTGCTAAACTGTGCACACTGGCAAATATTTTAGAAAGGCCTGCACCCTGGCACAATAGACCATTCCTTACATTTAATTTTCATTTTGTTCTCAACCATAGACAGCCTGTGAATTGTCATTGAATAAAGGTCTAAATTTGTAATTATTTCTACATTTGAAAAACAAGGAAACTTAGAGTTTACCTTCAAGCTACGCTGTGGGGCAACTCCATGACCTCACTTCTAATCATTTGCTTTCCTTCCCTACAAAGGTAAGAACTACTCGGAAGTCCATGACTCTTCACTCTCCTTATCTCCTCGATTACAGAGCAATTGGAGGAACACTGGATATGAACCCATTGTTTAGATATCCAACCTTAACTCACTAAAAAGTAATCATTTATCTCACACTGCTTATCATAATTAGTATCCAAATATAATGATGCAGATGTACAACAGGTAGAGTCTGTAGCAATCTCCATTACTACTTTGTATGTCTCTAAATCCCCAATGCAACAGATTTATCTCTTCTAACTACTCACCAGACTGGAAAATTAACTCGACTCCTTTTCTAGTTGTGTTTTTTCCTTCCATTGGTTTCCAGTATTACCAAAATGCCAAAGAAATGCTTGCATGCCATACATGCTCTAGCAGATAGTAACAGTAACATTATCATATGTTTGTAGAGAGCCCTCATTACAAAGCACTTTTACAGCCATAATCTCATTTTAACCATTTCGTAATAACACTGATGTATGAAGACCAGGTATTATTTATGTCTTGAACTGAACAAAATG
The DNA here is from genome assembly GCF_018350175.1 of Felis catus. NCBI lineage: Eukaryota > Metazoa > Chordata > Mammalia > Carnivora > Felidae > Felis > Felis catus. The sequence goes on from NC_058374.1 coordinate 55,851,025, forward strand.
GAGGCTGGCAACAGTTGCATGACTTGCCTGGAATCATAAATACCATATAAAAGCCAGGTCTAGAACCCAGATCTTTGAATTCCATTCCCTTACACAGTTCTGTAATGCTGGCACTCGGCCAGGAGCAACAGAATAAATGATCTGAACTATTTAATGGTAGTGGGATCAAGTTCTGGATTCCTGTAATAAAGCAGGATTGTTCAAGGAATTACTTGCTTCCCTTTGAGAACCTGGATTTCTCTATTACAGATGCAATATTGTGATTTATGAGAAATATATATATTTCATCCTTCAGATGACCAAAAATATTTCTCATACATATTTCTTCATCTACAGGTCCTAACTCACAGTTCCCAAAAAGTTTGGACTCTCCTGAGTGGTAAGAGCATTGGCAGCACCTGTTACCCTAATATTTGGTCTCTTGCCCTCAGTTCCCGAAATCCTTTCAGAGCCATAAAGATGAATGGATTGCTTGTTATTCATAACAAGCCCCTTTCCACCACAACTGTGTTTATGTTAATGAGGTGACTTTTAGAAAGCACCTAAGGATGAGGGATGGCTGCCAGAGAACCAACCATAAATAGAGGACTGGAACTTTCAGACCCACGCCCAGATTTCTGGGGAAGGGAGAGAGGCTAGAGGTTGGATCAGTCACCAATGGTCAATCATTTCATCAATCATGTCTATGTAATGAAGCCTCTACTAAACCCCAAAAGGATGGGGTTCAGAGAGCTTCTGGTTGATGAACTAGAACTCCTCCACCTGCCACCAGGCAGGGCCCCAAGTAAGTGTCACAAGAACAGAAGCTCCTTTGTTGGAGACATCACCCTATGCATCTCTTCATATGGCAGTTAGTTGATTCGTACCCTTTAATATCCTTTGTAGTAAACAGGTAATCTAGTGAGTAAACTGATTTTCTGAGTTCTGTGAGCTGTCCTGGCAAATTAATCAAACTCAGGGAGGGGGTCGTGGGAAAGTGTGATTTGTAGCCATTCAGTCAGAAGCACAGGTAACAATTTGGACTTGGAAATTGGGGTCTGAAGGACAGGCTGGTCTTGTGGGACTGAGACCTTGTCTATGGAACGTGATGTTATGTCTGGGCAGATCATGTCAGAATTGATCCAAATTGGAAGACACCCAGCTGGTGTCTGAGAATTGCCTGGTAATGTGGGAAGCCTCCACATACACATGTTGGAGTTGAGTCCAGGAAACCACTTCATAGAAATAAAAATAATGAAACTGGTCTTATTTCTCCTTTGTAGAGCACTAGGGAGCTCAAAGTCAAAAGGAAACTACAGTTCTAGAGTGGAAACTAGTTTCAGAGGGAAGCTAGAGTACTGTATAGGACCTCGCAGTCTGCATATCTACACTCTATTTTCTTCTCTCAAATACCCGCAAAAGAAATTTCTCCATTTCCTCTAAGAGTGTTCATTCAACAGAAGTGAAAAACCATTAAATGGTTTCAAGGTGGCTGGGTGATAAAAATGAACAACTAATTCACTAGAACCGATGTCTTTTTAAGAAAATAAAAACAAACAAGCAAGATAATAAATGATGAAAGGTTTGAGATCATATAGGCCAGGTTCCAGATCCTGGTTTTTCCACCTACCAGGTCTGGAAACTTCAGTAAGTTTATTAACCCTTTTCAGTCTGTTTCACCCATGAAATGCAGATAATAATAACATCCATACAGAGCTTCTATTGGGATAGCATGAGATAACATGAGACAGGATAGGTCAGCACATGTAGTGCATTTGCCTAGAGCTGAAATACTGAAATTCCCAGCAGCCTCTCTTGCAACTAGACATGCCCACATGATTTAATCCTGACCACTGACACATCAGCAGGGTATGTCCGTATTTCCTCTTCTCTTTCCTCCTTCTTCCTACTGGGATCCTGGACCAAAACTGGAAGGTCCCTTGGCTATCAGCTAAGGATGTTCAAGCATCAAGATAGGAGCCTGGGAGCTCAATGGCATCGGACAGCCATCACTTGGCCTTCAACTACTCATCTGCTAATTCCTTATTTTTGGAGATAAATGAACACCTATTCAATTAAGCCTGTGTGTCAGATTTCTGTTATAAAGGAGTCAAATGTAAGCCTGACAACAGGAACCCAACACAGACTTGGCAAAGATCTATGCCCACCAAACATTAGTCTCCTTAGTTTCCTTCCAGTCAAAAAGGTATGTGTTTGGAAAATTATCACAATAATATTGATAAGTAGAAAAATCAAGTTACCAAATGCTGTAGGTTATACAGTATAATCCAAATTTCATTAGGAGGAAAAAATATTACTGTGAGAGTCAGGGATATCCAGGAGCTTAGATGATTCTATTAAGCACATTACTGTGAAGAGGGGGGAAATGTGTATTTTCATTTTAACAAATACAAAGCCATTTGGACAAAACTACTTCAGAATGTCCTGCTGAGTTTCCCACGGGCCAAGGGCAATGTGGGTCCAGGCTGAATGGAACATGTCAGAGAGCTTATGGCAACCAGAAGAGCTGGAAATGAGTGTCTGTCTGGGGTGTATTAATGATGCTTTGTGATTCTTTACAAATGGCCTTGGGTGGATATTCTAAGAAAAATGGCCAGTCTGGTTTGTGATTTATATCACATGACTATTCAGCACGATATAAGAGAATGGTGAGCTGACCATGTTTGTATTATATCAAAAGGAAATATTTTTCAGATTATAACTGCACAGTTGTGGTTTCTAACATTCCTGCTGCTCCTTTGCTCATTTCCAAGGAAATTTATGCTTTTTTCTGGGCATAAAAATGTTTTGGGTCAAAACAGTATTTATTTAGGCAATATTTACACACATGGGACGATGCATGCTTAAAAGAGAAAATGTTTGGCAAAGCAGGAAGGAAATGGGGACCCAAGGGATATGGGTATTCTCAAAGTGGGAACACTTACCATCACACTGTCCCCTCCAAACACACACATGCACACACACACACACACACACACACACACACACACACACACACAAAGACACAGAATATTCTAGAAAAACCTATGTAAGGGTTAAAATTAAGCCCTTTAAGCCTAATAGTATTCAACAAACATTTCACCAAAATACAATTATAGAGTCATTTGGAAATAGCTGCATCAAAATGTCCTGCTTGGTCTCCAATTGTTCAAGCAAGGGCACTGCAGTGAATCACCCCAGGTGGGACAAAGGCAAAGAGTCCTAGGCAAACACGAGGAGCTGGAAATGAGTATCTATATCAAGTGGGAAGCACCACACTAGGCCCAAAACTAAAAAACTACTCTTGCTACTCAAAAGCTCACAAGATGGTATTGAAATCAGCAGATAAGGGCTTTTAGAAAACTGCAATATATAGATACACAGTTATGTAGATAAGCATGAGGTGGATTTGAATGAATTTGATAATAAAACTACAGGAAGTTGTGGGAGGTCCAAATAAGAAACAACTAATTGTATGGGGCACCTGGGTGTCTCAGTTGGTTAAGAATCCAACTCTAGATTTTGGCTCAGGTCATGATCTCACAGTTCAAGAGATCGAGCCCACACTGGGCTCTGCACTGACAGTATGAACACTGCTTGGGTTGTCCCTCCTTCTCTCTGCCCCTCTCCTGCTTGCTCTCTCTCTTTCTAAATAAATAAATAAATAAATAAATAAATAAATAAATAAATAAATAAAATTTTTAAAAAAGAAACAACTAATTGTAATCAAGAAGATTCAATATGGCGTCTCAAAGCACACTGGATCTCAATAAGACGCTCCCTTGAGCTCCAGCCTTGATTCAGGACCTGCTAACTTTGCATACCACACATAAGACCTTGTAGTGCATCTTGGCAACAACCACAGCAACAGCAAAAAACAGTGGATAACGGTAGGCGAAGGAATAATAACAATTATGATGGATAACACATATGAGCATTTAGGAGAAAAGTATAATATATAATTGAAATTAGCAGAGGGGAGCAGAGGTGGCTCAGTCAGTTAAGGGTCTGACTCTTGATTTTGGCTCAGGTCATGATCTCATGGTTTGTGAGTTCGAGCCCAGCATTGGGCTCTGCGCTGATGGTACAGAGCCTGCTTGGGACTCTCTCTCTTCCTCTTTCTCTCTCTCTCTCTCTCTCTCTGCCCCTCCCCTGCTTGTTCTCTCTCTCTTAAAATAAATAAACTTTTTAAAAAATTAGCATATTGATATAAAATTATACATCTGAGTTAGAGAGTGAGTGATTTGGCATTATTTTGCTGAAATTCAGGGAAAGAAGCAATGCTTCGTTCAACTGACAAATCGAGCTGAGCCCACTCAGCTGCATTTCTGCTTAACCAGCACACGCAACTTTCTTCCCACTGGAATATGAATGAAGCTTATCAATTAACTGGTAACTTAGCTTCCTGATAACAAAGTAGAACAATTTCACTAAGAAATAATAATGGAGTGAGGGCACAGGGATATAATACATCATCCTTTTTATTGATGCAAACTGATCTTCCAGGATTTCTATAAATTAGTAATTTGAGAATCTCAGTAACTTAAAAAAATCTTCTCGTTGAATTAGTTTAGCCCTTTGTAATGACTGTGCAAACACACAATGATGTAATGACGTCTGCTTCCTAAAAAAAAAAGCATTTTTCCTTATTATTCAGGGATGGTTTCTTGGTCTTGCAACCAGCATAAAGAGGCACAGAATTCATGTGCACACACTTTAAAAAGCAAATGTTTCCTGCTATCTTCCTGCTGCAATTGACAGATAAGATGGGAGGCTAGTTTGTATTTCTTTAATCATCTCCTTTCTTCTAATCTATTTGCTAGCACAAAGTTAGAAGTCAGTTGGGATGACTGAAAGCCCTCATGTATAAAAAGACTATTTTGGATTTCTTTTAAAATTTTTCTATTTGATGAGCTGTTAAAGAAGATTGCTTCCTTATCTTTTTCAATTCATGGCAAGCTGATATCAGGTTTTGTACATAAAGGATACTGTGGATTGGCTTCTTCACCCCTCTTCCATCTTTCTTCTAGCTTCTGGCTGAAGCTTGATTGTTTTAAAAACTGCCTCTCCTGGACTTTGTTGCAACTAATGTTCCAGATGCAAACTAATCTTACCCACTAGATGCACTTGAGGGATATTTGGAAAGAGAAGATGAATCAGAACCCATCTTACTGTTTCTGTCACAGACAGTTGTGACCACGTTAATGGCAATGGCAGCGGCAGCTGGGACCTTCTAATCTCTAAACCACAGTTATGGTGGTAAATTCTTGAACTAAGTAATTCCAGGACCCACCTCTTGACTCCCACTTCTCCATTCTTCTGATGCTTTTTTAAGCACCTAATTTCCAATAAGAAATATCTTTCTGCTAAAAATACCTACGAAGATTTCCATTCCCTGCCTTAAACCCTGACTAATGCAATTATATCCTTCATTTCACAGTCTGAAGATGCAATGATATGAACCAGGACAACATTAACACCTAATGTTTACATGTGCTTTGTGGTTTCCAAGTACATGGACATGCATTATCTAAACTGATCCTGACCCCAACTCTGAGGTGTTAGGATAGGTACTGCTCTTCCCACTGTACAGATGAGAAAGCTGAGTCTCAGAAGAGTTGGGTGACTTAGCAAGGCCTTTACGTAGTTAGAAATGGAGAAGAAATTCAATATCACATTTTACGACTCTTAGTCATTTCCTTTGACACTAAGAAGACTCCCAAGGGCAAATAAAGAAGAGAAAGAAAGCACATGGATGATGGCAATATATTCAACATTCTATTTCCTACTTTAAAAAAACATTTTAAAAAAACTTATCATTAGACACTAAAACCATTAAGTTAGACTAAAACACCTACAGATAAGCTAGCAGAGATGGGCTATTTCATAGAGAGTGTGTCTCTGGGTCTGGTAGAGCCTGTGCCTCAGCTTTATGGGATCCCTCCTTTGAAGACTCTTTGCTATTAATACAGATACATGAAAGTTTCAGCCCTGTTTTCCAATTCTCATGGTGAATTCCCTTTCTGCATAATCATCTGGTCAAACCAAGAATAGATTGAAGACTTGGGGGGGGGCAAGCTTCATTTCGCGATTTCTCCCTAATGGTGGTTTCACCTAAGAACCACCGCCACCCTCCTCCAACTAGGGCTCCCTAGAAATAAAGATTTCTCTATTTTTCCCTTTCACTGATATATTTTAGTAAAGCATTTGATTGGAATGCTCAGGAAACAAAGAAGAAAAACCTTACATAAACAAGGCTTCATTTAGACCACTTCAAACGTGGTTGAATTCCTTCTCTCCATTTCCACCACCTCCACTTCAGAGCAGTGTCTGACCACAGGGTTAAGATCCAAGAGCTCTAAGAAGCAGACTCCTTCTGCTGGGGAGCATATGGTCCCCAGTCCCTGAGAATAATGCCAGTCCTAAGAAAACATTCCAAAATTGCAAATCTTCAAGATCATTCCACAGCCAACCTCAAAACACTAGAATTCCACAATTCCTGACTTTGCTTCCTTCTCTGCTTGCTTTCTTCAGTCTCATCTGACCCAGATCAGAAGGGCTAAGAAAACTATTACTCTGTAATAGCCTACTTCTGCCCTCCCATGAAAATGTTTTGTGATTTCTTCACCAAAAATGTGACAGCTATAAAGAAAAACATTTATAATGAAGAAGAGAAGAAAGGGGCTGAAAAGAAGGAGATCCGATAAGTGAGGAAAACTCAACGATCTTTTCCCTATGATATCAAGACACACAGGAAACTATATTAAAAGGCAACAAACTCTATACTAACCTGGGGGAAGAGAGAATAAGTTGAATTGTCAATGGTGAATGAGTATAAAAACTCCCCATCATACCACATGCTCTTCCCCATGGGGGAATTCATTTTAGTCATAGCAAAGAGATGGGCGGGGTCACAGCAGTCTTCCATCTGTTTCCTAGGAGAGAAAACAGAGAGAGAAAAGAACAGCAGGTTCAGTGAGCGGCAGACTCATTCACTTGTCATTCCCACAGAGATGTGCAGCCTTACCTCGGTGCCAGCTCACAAAAGCATCTGTGTCTCCAGGGTGATTAGATTACTATTACTTCACTCTTCCAGCCATCAAAATGCATGACTGGAATATTTCAAAATACAAAAAAAAGAAAAAAGTTTAAGAAAGAAAATCCATTAGCTTTCAGATGCAGCTAAAATATGTCTGAAGGCAAAAATGATCATTGTAATTGCAGGTTTGTTGACTGACTTAAACATCCAGGTCCAGAAAAGATCTGGATGGTCTTTTGGAGACTGTTGGGCTATGGATCTGGAGCAGAAATGCATCATTATGGTGACTTGACATTCGGGGGATTGAGTTCAGCAACAAGGGACTTTACGTGTGCCATATGAAGTAGGGGATGCACACAGTGGCCCCAAAGAGGGTACACTCCCCAAAACTGGAGGCAAAATAAAAGAACAACCTCTGCAGGAAAAACCCTTCTAAATAGAAACAGAATGAGATGAAAGATGTGTTTCAAATGCTGGCAAAGTCACCTGTGTTCTAACCAGAAAATCTTGTTGGTCGTTTCAGCTCTTGTCTGGTCTGACAGCTTAGCAGTACTGGACACAGTGGAGCACTGTGGCCTTTGGGAAGGGATCCCTACTCCCTTAGCATCTGCAACACCAGGGTCTCCTTGGTCACCTCACTTTTCTGAGCTGGTTCACAGGCTGCTCCTCTGCTGGCCCCTCAGATGGAAGCCCTGTTACCACTCTACAAGCCAATATTTACTTCCCTCTGCTTAAAAACCTGACAGAAACCAACTCCGTTTACTCCCTCAGCTCTCAGGAGTAAAAGAGCTTATTCCCCAGCCCTACCTTTGGAAGGACCAGTAAAACAAACTGCTAACATAAACCACTTCTGAGTGGTGCTCCCACACAGACCTGCTTGCTCAAACATCTTTGGCCACCACCGTATAGAAGCTTACAGCTGAAAGGGGAAGGTAATGTGGAGTACTTGGGTTCAAATCCCGGCTCTGCCACGTACTTAGTCCGTAACTGGAGAACATCCTGGGATTCGCAACCGGCCTCAGAGATTGTTTCTGAGAATTCACTGAGAATGTCCCTGTGGCACACACAGTACAATTTCAATACATGTTGTTATTACACAGTCCCAACTTCATTGTAGAAATGAATACACAGAGTTGGTGTCCGTGGCCGGCCTCCTCAGCCAGGGCCATGATGCTCTCCCTACCACATGGTGCTTTCTCCAGCACTCTGGTTGGCTTCCTCCTCACCAAAGTTTCCATAGAAAAGACAATGGAGAGGGGCTCAGGAACAAAGCCTTCATCTTAGCAAAGTTGCTAGAATTTGTCTCACCAGCTGTGCCTCTTTCCTTTCCTCCTCCATCATCATTAATTTTTATCAATGTTTCACCACCCAAAAGGTGGCCTGAATGGAGGCAGTCAAGTGCGTGGTGACTTGCCAGCATTTTGTCAAAAGAGCATCCTAGGCATTATATTCAGTCAACATAAACTAGACGGGTTAAGATTATTTTTGGAAATAAGGAGAATTATCATAGGCATAACTCTAAACTTTGTGGGGTGAATAAACTAAACCTTTGAGTCTAGTGTTATATTGCCACTTTTAGTTTTTACAATAACCCTAAGAGATAATTAAGGAAACTATTATTATTACACCCAATTCATATCTGAGGAAATGGGATTATGGCCAGAACAGGACTTGCTCAGGTCACACCAGTAGTCCGAGTTAGGCTTTTCCCTCTGTGTGCTGTCTGCTCAGAACCTTTTTGATTCACCTTTACTTTTCGCTGCCCTGAAGGAATACTTTGTAAACACCAGCCAACCACCTTCAATGTACCCAGTGTCTTTAGAGGTATTTTTCCACTTCATCCTCACAGTGAATGACCTTGAGCTAAATAGCCTTAAGATCCTTTTTTCAGGAATCTATCCTGGGTCACATAACTAGTGGAATGGTGGGGATGGTTTGCTCCCTGTTTTGTTTTGTTTTGTTTTGTTTTGTTTTGTTTTAACCTCATATCTGGTACGTCCAACCAGACCATAGCTCTCCCCTCCAAACCAACTAAACTTGCCATTCAGTACAAAGTGCTACTGGAAATTCAGAGGAAAGATCAGTCACAGCCATATAATAACACCTCATTATATCTAGAACCTGGCAGTTTATATTTCCCTTTCACATTGGTTTCCTCTTTTCATCCTCAAAAACACCAAGACAGAGTTGATTACATTATCTTAAATTTCTAATGAAACTGAAGCTCAGGCCAAAAGACTTGTTCAAGTTCATCAGGTGAATAAATGTTTGCTTCATTGTTGATAAAACGTGTGTTAGATGGGCTCAAATTTACATCTCCTCCTACAGCATCACCATGGTCAGAGCAATCATACCTTCCGTGGGAGAACCAAATACTCAACGGAAAATGAAAGTGTCACAAGTGCACAAATATTTTTAAAAATCCAAGAGCTATAGTAAATTTGTAATATTCATATTGCCATTTGCAATATGGGAGTGCTTTTCCTATCATGAACTTTCAGACTTTTCCCTTCATGCAGAAAGCCTCCCTATCTTCCTCCCTTGCCATGCCTGTCTCTGGAGGGTGGACAAAAAGCGATCAAAATGTGAAAGTGCATGCACTCTCCAGGCCTGAGAGGGTGCCACTAGCTCACCAGCTAACACTGGCTATAACAGCAGCTGCAGCAACAACAGTGGTAGAAACAGTAAGTACAACCAGCAATAGTAATAGTAGCCACAGTAGTAATGACTTTTACCGAGTTCTCACGTAACACTGTGCTGAGTGCTCGGGATATAAAATTGAATTAAAAATCAGACCCGTCTTCAGAGAACATGCACAAGAGGTGGCAACCAACAAGCAAGTCACTACTTATGAAGGCAGGTGGGTGTAACTGGCACCACTACAGATGTGCACAGATGGCTGAGGCTGTTCAGAAGGAGGAGGACCTGGGGGCACCTGGGTGGCTCAGTCAGTTAAGCATCTAACTCTTGATTCCACTGCAGGTCATGATCTCGCAGTTCATGAGTTCAATCCTCGTGTCAGGCTCTGTGCTAACAGCATGGAGCCTGCTTGGGATTCTCTGCCCCTTCTCTCTCTCTCTCTCTCTCTCTCTCTCTCTCTCTCTCTGTCTCTCTCTAAATAAACAACAAATAAATAAACATTAAAAAAAAATTAATAAAAAAAGAGGAGAGCATGAAGTCACACTCAGAGTTCCAGAACGAATTTCCTGCCCTGGAGGAGCTGGCAGGAAGAAGAAGGAAGCAACTTGTCTGAGCAAGGGAGCTGCTATAGAGATATGAGACAGCAAGATGCATTCCTTCATCAGAGTATACAACACAAACATTAAGTCCACTACCTCTAAGAAATTGTTGACAGTTGAATATTGAATTTTACCTCCATCCAACCTGCAGGTGATCCTGGAAAGAAGACATACACCAGCTTTTAGAATTTTTAGCAAATTTGGTTCCCATCCCCTTTCTCATGTTTTGCATGGATGCTCCTTAGTATTTGCTTCTGTTTTGCCACAGACAATAAAGTCACAGGGACAAAAAAGCAAAGGTAAATCCATTTTTATGCTCAAGTTTAAATTTGCAGATTATTAAGTTTTGGTTGAGTGTAAGTTGAGTAGTGCAGCCAAAATTTAAATGCTTTTTATTATTCTAGCTCAAGCTTCAGCTGAGTTCATAGCAAATGATTCCAAGTTGCATCATGAAGGTAAATATGAAGCCCGGGAACCACCTGCTAAAAACTCACTCAGGTTCTCATGCCTCCTCATGAAAGCCATGCCTATCAACTACACCAGGAAGACCACATTCACTTATTGTGTCTATCGAGCAGGAAGACCGCGGTTCTGGGGAAACTCAACAGAAGAATAAGGGTGAAAACCCACCCACTCAGTTAATAATGCCCAGTACCAAAATGAACCTTGCTGAGACTCTCTCAGATGCCACATTTAACACTTTAGTCACCAGAGATAAGAAGGCTGGGAAGCTGTCACTCCAATGACTGTCCCTACTAGGCCCCTTCCAAAGAGTGACTGCATTTGAGAAAGTAGGGATGAGAGTTCTACTACTGTTTCACTGTTTGGCTAAAATCTGCTGCTACACTTCAGCTTTATATTCAGCTAGCTATTCAAAGGCTGAATAGTCAAGTAGTCAAGCATCCAATTCAATGCCATTTCGGCATCCCTGAATGTGTGTGTGTGGCATCACCATCGTACCTAAACAGGGTATTGATGTGAGCAACACACACAGAAGTGTCATTAGAGTTTATTGTTTATAAATAAATATGCAATTTAAAATTCTGATAAGCAAAAGGTACAGCTGAGGAATATAGTCAATGGTATAATAGCATACAATTGACAAGAGACGGTAGCTACACTTGTGGTGATCATACCATAACATACAGAGTTGCTGAATCGCCACGTTGTACACCCAAAACTAATGTAACGTTGTATGTCAACTATACTGAAATAAAAAAATAAAAACAAGGGGCCCCTGGGTGGCTCAGTGAGTTAAGTGTCCAACTCTTGATTTCAGCTCATGTCATGATGTCACAATCGTGAGATCAAGCTCCACTTCAGGGTCCAAGATGGGCATGGAGCCTACCTAAGATTCTCTCTTCCCTTCTCCCTCTGCTCTTCCCCCGGTCACACTCTCTCCCCCTCTCTCTAAAAAAAATAAAAATTAAAAAAATATAGTAAATAAAATTCTGATGAGCAATTTAGTAGTAACGAGTGAAAATCTCTTTATTTGTTTTAAAATTTTTTTTAACATTTATTTATTTTTTGACAGACAGAGAGAGACAGAGCATGTAGCAGGGAGGGTCAGAGAGAGAGAGAGGGAGACACAGAATCCGAAGCAGGCTCCAGGCTCTGAGTTGTCAGCACAGAGCCTGATGCGGAGCTCAAACTCACAAACCATGAGATCATTACCGAGCCGAAGTCAGATGCTTAACCAAATGAGCCGCCCAGGCACCCCTCTTTATTTGCTTTAAAAGTTGAAATTCTATCAGTCAGGTGAAATTTAAATGTATCTTTATTACTGTAAGAATAAAATGCTGTGATAATAAATTAATTGTGAAAGTTATTAATTTATGCACTTTGAAATTATGAAGGATTATTGACTACATAGGAGAGCAAACTGTCAGTGAAAGGATATGTTAAGAGAAATTATGTTTGGAAGATAACTTCATGAAAAATACTATACCATTTTTCAGCCAACAAATCTTGATGAAATTTTAAATAATAATGTAATGCAGAGTAACAGTTGAGATTACATGATAATTCAAATCTTTGTAGAATAGTTGATGTGCTAACATTCAAAATATTAAACTAATCTTTAAGAGCTACATGTAATTTTCAGTTAATTCCACTTCAAAAATGAATTATTCAAGAAAAAAATCCTAGTTGGGAACTCTTTGTATCTTATTATGAGGTATTAAATGTCAAATCTGCCCCTATAAAATTCCATGAGAAAGAAAAAGTCCAAACTAACATCATGACAAATCATCATGACCCAGTCATGACAGAGAATTCTTCATATCCCTCTTACCATTTTCTTCTATTACATATAAATACATAACACTATTTATATGTTATATGTTTAAAGTTTTGATTGTCTGTCTCCCCAAGTCCCAGAATGTAAACTCCATGGGGGAGGTGGGGGAGACTATCATCTTCATGATGTTGTATCCCCATCTCCTGAAATGATGGCTAATACACTGAAAAGATGCTTAATAAATGTTGATTGAATGAATAAAAAAAAGTAGGGAGAGAAGAAGAAAATGTTAGAGAAACTAGAGAATCTCAATGCATGTTCTGTTCTCACTAGCCAAAATTCAAATTGAAATCAATTCCTTATGGTTTTAGTCTATGGAGACCAAAAAAACAAAAGCTTGTCAGAATAATTACTATAGACTGGTAAACATTTCTCAATAATAACAGGTCCAATATTTCTGAGATGCGCTGAGTGGTGAATCCCAAGTTCCTTACACTGTGCACTAAATGTTAGTCTGATTAAATTAAGTGTCCCTTTAGGATTGCTGACCTGCCACACAGGAACCACAAGAGCAGCACACCAGTTGATGGTGCTGATAAATTCTGTTTTCCTTCATGATAGTGTCGAACTTTCAAAATTTGACTTTTAAAATATTTGATAAGGTTTCCGATTTAATCTTGTCTTCAGAAAGTGCCTTCTGTTCTAGTGCTATCTGATTTCAGCCAATTATTGATTTTAACATCTGGCTTTTGGCCAAAAATGTATCCAATGCATTTTCTCCAGACAGCTAAATCAATAGTCCTTATTGTAAACTGTCCTGAGTCGGGTTCCTAAAATTCCTTTTAGACTATTGTATGTTAACTCTTGGCGTTAGTGTCACAGAGCCTCAGATTCTTGGTTGAATATGTGCTCAAGTTCCACATCAGAGGATGGTTTTGAAATTGAGATTATAGGGGCAGCTGGGTGGCTCAGTTGATTAAGCAACCAACTCTTCATTTTGGTATATCAAGCTCATGATCTCAAGGTCGTGAGATCGAGCCCCACATTGGGCTCTGCACTGGGTGTGGAGCCAGCTTAAAATGTTCTTGCTCCCTCTCCTTCTGTTCCTCCCCTGCTCACACTCTCTCCTCTCTCTCTCTCAAAAACAAAAATTGAGATTATATACATTTTTGTGTATATATATATATATATATATATATACATATATATATATGTCATATACTTAAATGTATATAGCACTTAGCACATTTCATGGTTTCAATAAGTATTCATTTTATTATCCTTCATAGTTAGGAACCATAATACTCAGCTTGCCTCACACAATCCTAGGTTGATTGTTTTCCAGATATAATTATTTATGGTTACCTCCCTTCCATTCCTAAGCATGTCCATATTTGGATGATAAGTTATATGTTCACTCTATTAAGACTAGAAGCTAGGGGTGCCTGGGTGGCTCAGTCGGTTAAGTGTCCAACTTCGGCTCAGGTCATGATCTCTCACAGTTCGTGGATCTGAGCCTCGTGTCAGGCTCTGTGCTGACAGCTCAGAGCCTGGAGCCTGCTTCAGATTCTGTGTCTCCCTCTCTCTCTGCCTCTCCCCCACTTGTGTTCTCTCTCTCCCTCTCTCTCTCTCTCAAAAATAGATAAACATTAAAAAAAATTTAAGTCTAGAAGCTAAACAGCATCAAATAAAAACAGAGCTTTTCTTTAAGTGAAAAATCTGGTGACCTACAGAAATCTGGTATTCTAAGTAAGTAAATGGCAGATTTCACAACGATTATGGAAAGGAGGGTTTGAGCCATCATAAAACTATCCCCCACCCCCCAAATTAAAGGAATCTTTGTCTTAAATTATCTGTTTTGAACCAAATTTAAAAGTCAGGGGCGCCTGGGTGGCGCAGTCGGTTAAGCGTTCGACTTCAGCCAGGTCACGATCTCGCGGTCCGTGAGTTCGAGCCCCGCGTCGGGCTCTGTGCTGACAGCTCAGAGCCTGGAACCTGTTTCAGATTCTGTGTCTCCCTCTCTCTGACCCTCCCCCGTTCATGCTCTGTCTCTCTCTGTCTCAAAAATAAATAAACGTTAAAAAAAAAAATTTAAAAGTCAGGAGTCACTGTGATGGAAGGGTCCAGGACACGGAACAAGAACCTGTAGCAGTCAGTTGCTCTGAAGTGGACAAGCAGCAGAGCCTTGCCCACATCAGGAGGGGGTTAGCAAGTGTGGACAGCCCCCTCTCTGGGACAAAGGCATGTTCACAGCATGGTCCCTGCAACAGCTGTTATCATTGACCTAAGAGATTCAAAAAACACACTCAATATATGGTAGAGATTTGTATTCATCTTATTTTTCTGTAAAAATTGTCTTGAATGGTGTGGAGGAGAAATACTTTCATTAGGTTATTGCTTAAAATAATGTTTTCTACCGATATAATAAAAAGTCTCTTCAAAGACCAATCTTGTAGATAATTTGCGAGGGTGACAAAAACAGAGAAAAACAGCTCTTGTGTACCACTTAAGACAGCAAATAATCTTTTATTTAGCAGCATTTTATTCTTCACATTTGAAATGACTGCGTAATAAAAGAAAAGTGTTCCAAAGAAAGTCAGATTACTGCCATGTGTAATTTGCATTTCTCTAAAACAGGAAGAGCACACTTAAAGGAAGAACTTTTAAAACAAGTATTTCAAAGATGACCTGGTTTTCCCTAATATGTTTGTTTTGTAATGTACTTAACATGTACACATCATTATTTGAATTAAAAAAACATCAATTTTTTCCAGGAAGATTTCAATAAATGCTTTTCGTCAGTCTTCCTACTTATGCTTACTTGTCTATATAGCTAGAAAGATTCTAATATATTTTGAGAATCATCTGTTTGCTGCTTACTGAAGTAACTGGGCTCCTTTGGATAGCAGGCATTATTTGATTCACTCAACAAATATTTACTGAGTACTTTCTATGTGTCCAGTGTTATTCTAGGCACTAAGGACAGATTGGGGAGTGGGGACAGGGAATACCTTGCCCTCTCAAATTCTAATGAAGAAGTCAGACAAACAAGATAAAATATGTCTTATCAACAGGAGGCCGAGTATGTCCTCACTAGGTGACAACTGAGTAAAGACCAGAAGGAGGTGAGGATGTAAACCATGTGGATATGTGGGGAAAGAGCATTCAGGTAGAGCCAACAGCAAGTACAAAGGTCTTCAGGCAGGAGTACCTGGTATATTCAAACAACATGGAGGAAACCAGTGAAGCAGGAAGAGAGCATGGGGCTGACATGTCAGGGGGAGGGGATCATGTAAGGTTGTATCTCTGTGGTTTTACCCTCACCACCAACCTTCTTGTGGCACCGAGCACAGATCCTTGAGAATAAATCCAATTCCAAAACCATACAAAGACATTTGGATTTTACTGAAGTTGTCATGGAGAGGGCAGCGTCACCACACCACAGAAACTTCATATATTTTCCAGTGGATGCCTGTCTCTCCCCAGACACAATCCTATCCCTCCCTCTCACCATGCCCCAGCCACCCTCTCTCCATCACATCTCTCTCTTACCCAGAGCAATTTCACCTGTGGGCTCTTCAGTTTTCACTCCCCTCTAATCATTATACATTATACACTACACAAACCATTATACATACCCTTTTCAGATATTTTTCCTCTTTTGAAAAATGTAGAGATTGGAAAGACAAAGATATTTTCTTGTTATATATGTTTAATCTTTTTTTTTTCAACGTTTATTTATTTTTGGGACAGAGAGAGACAGAGCATGAACGGGGGAGGGGCAGAGAGAGAGGGAGACACAGAATCGGAAACAGGCTTCAGGCTCTGAGCTATCAGCCCAGAGCCTGACACGGGGCTTGAACTCACGGACCGCGAGATCGTGACCTGGCTGAAGTCGGACGTTTAACCGACTGCGCCACCCAGGCACCCCTATATATGTTTAATCTTTATGAATAAAATTATTTCTCTCTTACTCTATTAACAGGATCACAGCAAAATAGCTAAGTGAATATGCACCAAATTTGGATGGTATGTTTTCAGTGGCCTGAAGTCTAAAAGGAGAAATAATAATGATTCACTTTTGGGGGGCTGGGAAGAAGCATAGGAAGGGACAGGTGTGTGTCCACTCAGGATGGTAGCTGGGCAGTTGTCCAGAAGAACACAGGGTTCTGAAAATGAGGTTCAGATCAGAGATGCCAGTCCACACATAAACCTCTATACTCACTGAGTTTTAAACTTGCGCAAGGAGCAAATGCCCCAAATAACAGATTAAACTGATTTATAATTGGTCTGTATCTCTAATGTACAGGTTTACACAGCAGGGTGGAATGCAGCAGGGATTTCTTTATGTAATCATGGTCAATGGTGTTCCTCAACTGCACTAGGAAGCCAGACATTATGTATTAAATATAAGAACTCTATTCAGAAACATCTTTTCTTGTTCTAATGACACCTAAGTCATTATTTCTGTGAAAGATGAGCAGACGTTATTGGAAGGCAAAGCAAATGAAAAGGAGACACAGGCAACAGAAACTGCTTATAAGTTTACCAAATTATACAGAGTTTTCTAAACTTGGGAACGAAATCAACAAATGTTAAGATAACCAGGGGAACAGTAAACTCTAGAGGGTGAAGTTCAGGAGTCAAGCTCCCTGAATTCACCTCAGCTCTGCTTGCCTACTAGATGCAGGGCTGGAGCATTTGTCCTGACATTTTTTTAGACTGTAATTGTCTCTTTTTATGACTTATGGCACACACTTCTGTTATTTCTCTGAGTAACTGTGCCAGTATTTGAACAGATTCAAATTTATTTTCTGAGAAAAATTTTGGCTTTGTGCTATGACCCATTTCCACAGGATGGAAGTTTGTGTAACAACACAAGCCAGGGATTCTCAATTTTCTTAACAGAATATTAACGGTGCCACCTCCTTCTCTAAAACATATGGGTCTTACTTTGCTCAGCACAGAATATAAGCATTTCAGGTTGTCAACAACCTTTGACTGTCATCTAGTTCCCATCAACTATGCTGTAAAAAGAATGAGTATTTGGGAGAGATGAAAGGATATGTTTGTTAACTGATTTTCTACAAGGAGCTAGATTCTTTATATTCTTTCTCTATATCAAGTCAAGTGACGAGAAAGTCAGCTATTCGCATTACATAAAGTAACTATTTTCAAATATCCTATAACCTTTCATAAATGAGGACAAAGAGATTTTCCAGATCAAACGTTGTCTCCTCACCACCAGCATATTGTGAAAACAATCAGGCAGGCATTTTCATCGCATCCATCCATTACTCCTCACCTTGTTGCTATGTTCACTACATTTGTATTTAGTTTTCTATTGTTTTGTGAATATCATTGACCCCCATCAGGACAGAAAAGTACAGAGGTATTGAGAGAGGTGACAGCAACAATTCAGGAGAAGCGTAGGCTTGGAAATGGAAACAAAAGTAGAGATGATTTTTTAAAACTGAAAGCAATGAGAGAATAAAGGATATCACAAGTATAGATGAGATGAGTCATTTGACAAAGAGCGAATAAAGAAAGAAACAACAATTGGCAAAAGAGAAAGAAAATAATAGATGAAATGGAATTTTTTTTAGTTTGTGGATAAAGGATAAGCAGGGGCTGAAAAGTAGAGACCAAATAAACCTACTATGATATATTCAG
Source organism: Felis catus (assembly GCF_018350175.1). Taxonomy (NCBI): domain Eukaryota; kingdom Metazoa; phylum Chordata; class Mammalia; order Carnivora; family Felidae; genus Felis; species Felis catus. Next base: position 55,869,194 of record NC_058374.1, read on the forward strand.
GGCTTAGGGGTTAACAAGAGTGCATCCAACTGGCAAAGTCAGAAATGTGTGACTCAATGCCAAAGAAGAAGCACAGATGTCAAATGTCTACTAACCCCATGATAGTTTAGGGTAATAGTAAGGCATTCTGAAAAAAATTTAAAGGAGATGTTCAACTGCTGCTGATGAAAATGTGCCGCAAGCCAGGGATGCTTGCCTTCGTTCAAGACCACTCTGAACCTACCCATTAGATAGAGGGTACCAGGGCAAGTGTTTAGGGATGACCTACTAAGGACTCCTTCACAATGTCTGAGGAGATCGTGAAGGAAAGTGCTTGGGGCCTCAAAATCCTTCAATGAATACAAATTTCTCCAATATGTTTGCAGAAAATGTACTGAATTGGCTATAAAACAAAAAGCAGAGGGACAGACCAACACTGTATTTGGTAGAAATGTACTGGGGAACAAAGGGTTAAACACTGGTCATTTTGGACTTAAAAACACTTTTGGAACTGTAATCCATGTGAAAATTGAGACATCTCTCACTTAATTAACCATTCTGCAGAAATACCTTCACCAAGTTACATTACAAAGTTATGCTTTTTTTCGAGGGTCAATACAAGAAAGAGCTACATCAAGAATAACATTTGATTTTCTGTAAAACTGAAGTTGAAGATAATGTCTATTATGCTCCTGTGATCTTGTTCATCTACATAACTTCTTCCTTGAATTTAGTGTCAGGAAGATTTTTTTTCTAATTACATATAAATGTATGCTTCCAGGGGCGCGTGGGTGGCTCAGTCAGTTGAGCATCTGACTCTTGATTTCAGCTCAGGTCATGATCTCATGGTTCCAGAGTTCGAGCCCCACACTGGGCTCTGCTCTGACAGTGTAGGGCTTGCTTAGGATTCTCTCTCTCTCCCTCTCTCTCAATCAAATAAATAATAAAATTAAAATTAAAGTAAATTGGGGGCGCCTGGGTGGTTCAGTTAGTTAAATGTCTGACTTCAGCTCGGGTCATGATCTTGCAGTTTGTGAGTTTGAGCCCCACGTTGGACTCTGTGATGACTGCTCAGAGTCTGGAGCCTGCTTCAGATTCTTTGTCTCCCTCTCTCTCTGCCCCTCCCCAGCTTGTGCTCTGTCTCTCTCTCTCTGTCAAAAATAAATAAACATTAAAAAAAATTTTTAAATGTATGCTTCTGCTTACCAAAGAATGAGAGTTATTTTGACCCATTAAGAGGTACTTTGGTCTGAATCATCAGAATGTTCAGTTTTAAGACAATCTCAGCCTGAACTCCATGGACTGTCAACCTTCTCCTCTTTATAAATGGTTACTTTTAAAATTTTAGTGTATCTTTTTTTTATTTTAGAAATTTATAACTTAATTTAAAATGTTATTTTAGAAATTTTCAAAAATACAAATTAGAAAAATAGGCAAAAATAAATATAACAGATAATTCCTCCACACAGAGGTAACCAGTGTTAACAGATTGTTTTTTGTGCATTTTTCCTATGAATTAATTCAACTATTTCCTTAGTAAATATTCAACAAATATTTATTGAGTACCTAGTATATGTCAGATACAATCCCAGAAACCCAAGATACTAAACAAGATACAGCAGTAAACAAGATGGGTTCAGTGCTCACCCTCTTAAAGTGGGAATTTAATCTATTTATAGTTTATTGATGCTACAAACAACTCTGTGGTAAATATTCTCATGCTTAGATTTGTGGACACACCCACAATTGTTTTCCTGGGATAAATTTTTTAAAGTATTTCCTGAATTAAAGGGTATATATTGGGGCGCCTGGGTGGCGCAGTCGGTTAAGCGTCCGACTTCAGCCAGGTCACGATCTCGCGGTCCGGGAGTTCGAGCCCCGCGTCAGGCCCTGGGCTGATGGCTCAGAGCCTGGAGCCTGTTTCCGATTCTGTGTCTCCCTCTCTCTCTGCCCCTCCCCCGTTCATGCTCTGTCTCTCTCTGTCCCAAAAATGAATAAACGTTGAAAAAAAAAATTTTTTTAAAAAAAAGGGTATATACTAATAGCGTTCTCTTGCTCAAAAAAGATGTTACACACCATCTTTTTAAAAATCTTTATTTTTAGCAAAGCAAAGTATGTACAGAGTTTAAAGTACTCTAAGGCAACAAAAACAAGAGTTCTCTTTCATATTCCCCACCCCCATATCTAGACCAAAAAGGCTATAGTTTTCATATTTTGATTATTCAAATACTATTTTTATTTTCCAATTTTTTATACTATCATATGGCTTACTACTAGGGAAGATGAAGATATCACTTTCTAATCCTACCCCAAATGGACATACGCAGACTTTTCTTCACCCCACATTCCTTACAGAATTACATAAAAATTTTCAGTTAAAGCAGTATTATTATAGCATTATGAATCTCTAAGTATAATTTAAGAGCTGAGTCCTGCAGTATACGATCACTCAATTTTCTTTCTTGCAGGCTTTTTAAAATTTGCTCTTCCTGGAGTTAGTGATTCCCTAACTTTTTTCATTTGCTTCATGTATCATGTACCTTCCAATAATTCCCCTTCTAATTCTTCAAAGAACTATAACATTTTCTCAGCGTGGTCAAATACATCAGGAAATCAATCTGTTCCATTTTTTTTTCTTGGAAACATCTCTTCCAGAGCCTTGTGCCATTTCCTCTCCAGCATGGATAAACACTGGTCATCTTGGGAATTGCATTCACCTCTTCTCTGACTTCTATTACCCAGTTTCCTTTATCCATTTTTTCCCTTTGTTGTTACTTCCTCATTGTAGTGTAGCATATACTCTCTTTCCCTCTTGAGAGAATGTGAAAGCAAAATACATTTTATGAGCCTTTGAATATTGAAAACAATTCTTAGTTTGGCTGGGTACAAAATCATAGTTCAGAAATAATTTTTTTTTCAGATTTGAAGGTGTTACCCATTGTTTCCTAGCTTCCACTATTTTAGTTGAGAAATCTAGTATCATTCATATCTAATCATTTTATTGTAATCATTTCTCGTCTTTGAAAGATTTTAAGACCTTAAATGAGGGATTCTGAAATTTCACAATGATATGCATTTAGATAGGTCTTTTTGCATTTATTTTGCCGGACACTTGGTGGTCCCTTGCAACCACGAATAGATCCTTCAGTTCTGGAAACAGCTTTCTGTTATTTCTTTAATAACGTCTACCCTCCCTTTCTTTTATATTTCTCTTCCTGGAATTCCTATTATTCAGACTTCTCATCTTTTTTTTTTTCCATTTTTCACTTCCTTATTTTTCTTTTCCACTTTTGGGGGAATGATTTCCTAAACACTGTATTACAAATTCATCTACTGATCTTTTTATCACCACATTTTTAATATAAAAAAGTTCTTTTTTATCTTCAAAAAGTTTTATTTCATAGCTTTTTAATCTTTGTAAATGCAATGTATTTTTTTGTGGGAGTCAAAGCTAGAACATTTGTTATGTGTTTATTTGCTTCCTGCAATCATCTTTTGGTGTATGTTTTTTCTATTGGTTCATTTTGCTCTCTTTCATGTTAGAGGCTTTCTAGAAATATACACAGATCCATAGCTGCCTGGTTACATTTAAGAATGAGGTACATTCAACTGAATGAAAGTTCTTTATACTTGGGTAGTGATTACCAACTGCTAGGCCTCATCAGTGTGTGATCCACCTGCGACCTAGACACTTCATGGGAGGAACCCCAAATGTCAGTATCCAGCTTTTTCTGTTTCCCTAGAGAGGAACTTGTCAATTTCTTGTTTAGGTATAAGCTGAAGTGATAACATTCTGGGAGCTAAGTGAAAAGGTACAGCTGAGATCTCACTCTTCGTAACACAACCTTTCTCTTAATTCCCTTGTTTTCATCCAATGTCCCAAGTCCAGAGTCTCTGTTTCATCCCCAGTCTTCTCACAGATGGGCAAGGGCAACTTCTTGTGTTTGGGGTTAAAAGGAGATCTGGAACACTTCCAACCAATCCTCCCATTTTTAGTGTCATCAGCACTCACCTGTAATTGCTGAGTCTTTCGGGAATTCTGCAACATGAACTGGCTTCCTCCTTGCTGGCTTCCCCAGCTGCAGGCACTCAAGTTTTAGATTTCAGCACTCTCCTGGTCAGATATCACTGAGACATCTGCTTTTCATCTCCTAAAATTTTGTTGATGTCTTTTCTCTGCTATTGTCTTCTCTTCCACTCTCTTCATTTTTACAAGCTTATTCTTATTTATAGTCCTCTCTTACAATTTTATTAGTTTTTCAAGAGGGGTCAGGAAATCAGAAGCCAGGCAGTATTATCCTTTTTTTTCAAATTTAACTTCTTTAACTGATTGTTTGATAATGTTTTCTGATTTTAAAACATACATGTACTACCAAGACTCATTGTGATGATGGTTGCTTTAAAGAATGGAAATGGAGAATTAGGGTATGTGGGGACTTTTATTTTCATCTTATTTTTTCATCTTATGTATTTCTATAACTTTTTAGTGCTGTGAACTTATTTTACTTTATCATTTTAAATCTGATATTTAAGAGCTATTAAAAATAAAAAGTAATAGATACTTGGTATAGAAAATCTGAAAAATATTAAAAAGCATAAAGATGAAATTAAAACTTAACAAAAAATAAAACCACATAGAGAAAAATGTAATTAATGTGATTTTTCTCCTTGTGATCTTGATGTTATATTCTCAGGATTTCTTCAAAATTTATATACATTAAAATCATCCCTCCTTTCCACCACCTTTGAGTCTTTTTCTTCTCTTTTACTGAGGTATAATTACATACAATATTATATTAGTTTCAGTTGTATAACAGAGTAATTCGACATTCGTATACACTGTGAAATGATCAACATAGTAAGTCTAGTTACCATCTGTCAGCATACAAAGTTAATACGAGATTATTGACCATATTCCCCATGCTGTACATTATAGCCCCATGGCTTATTATTTTGTATCTGTAAATTTGGACTTCTTTTTCTTTAATTTTTTTTAACCTTTATTTATTATTGAGAGACAGAGACAGAACATGAGCATGGGAAGGGCAGAGAGAGGAGGAGACACAGAATCCGCAGCAGGCTCCAGGCTCTGAGCTGTTAGCACAGAGCCCAACGTGGGGCTCAAACTCACAAACCATGAGATCATGGCCTGAGCTGAAGTCGGACACTTAACCAACTGAGCCACCCAGGCATCCCTGTAAATTCAGACCTCTTGATCCCCTTCACCCATTTTGCCCTCCCACCTCCAACCACCCTACATTTTAGCAACCACCAATCTGTTCTCTGCATCTACAAGTCTGGGTTTTGTTTTGTTTTGTTTGTTTGTTTTGGTTCTTTATTTCTACATATAAGTGGAATCATGCAGTATTTATTTTTCTCTATCTGTCATGTCACTTAGCATATACCCTCAAGATCTATCCATGTTGTCACAAATGGAAAGATATCATTTTTTTTATGTCTGAGTTTTATTCTGTCATAAATATATACCATATCTTCTTTATCCACTCATCCATCAATGGACACAGGTTATTTCCATATCTTGGCTGTTGTGAAAATGCTGCAATGAACAAAGGAGTGCATATACCTTTTTGAATTAGTGTTTTCATTTCTTCTGATAGACACCCAGTAGGGAAACTGCTAGATCATAGTATAGTTCTACTTTTAACTTTCTGAGGAAGCTCCAGACTGTTTTCCACAGTGGCTGTACCAATTTACATTCCATTAACAGTGCATGAAGGTTCTCTTTTCTCTACATCTTCACCAACACTTGTTATTTCTTGTCTTGTTGACAATAGCCGTTCTGACAAGTGTAAGGTGATATCTCATTACTGTTTGATTAGCATTTCCCTGATGATAACTGATGTTGAACATCTTTTCAAGGGCCTGTTAGCCATCTGTGTGTATTCTTTGGAAAAATGTATATTCAGGTTCTCTGCCCTTTTTTTCATCAGTTTTTTCTTTACTGAGTTGTATGCATTCTTAATATATTTTGGATATTAACCACTTGTTGGATATGTGATTTGCAAATATCTTCTCCTATTCAGTAGACTGCCTTTTCATTTTCTTGATGGTTTCCTTCACTGTGCAGAAGCTTTTTAGTTTGATGTAGTTCTATTTGCTTATTTTTGCTTTCGTTTCCCTTGCCTTTGGAGTCAGATCCAAAAAGCACTACTAAGACTGATGTCAAGGAGCTCACTGCCTATGGTTTTTGGGTAAGAATTTTATGGTTTCAGGTCTTATATTCAAATTTTTAATCCATTTCAAGTTAATTTTTGTGTGTGGTGCAAGACAGTAGTCCAGTTTCATTCTTTTGCATGTAGCTGTTCAGTTTTTCCAGCACCATTTATTGGAGAGATCGTCCTTTCCCCATTGTATAATTCTTGCCTCCTTTGTCTTAAATTACTTGAACAAAAATGTGTGGTTTATTTCTGAGTTCTCTATTCTGTTCCATTGATTTATGTGTCTCTTTTTATGCTAATATCAGAGCTGTGTAATATAGTTTGAAACCAGGGAGCATGATACTTTTGGTTTTGTTCTTCTTTCTCAAGATTGTCTTGGCTGTTCAGAGTCTTTAGTGGTTCCATGTAAATTTCAGAATTCTTTGTTCCACTTCTGTGAAAAAAAATGCCACTGGAATGTTGATAGGGATTGCACTGAAACTGTAGCTTGCTTTGAATAATATGGACATTTTAATAATAGTAACTCTTACAATGCACTAACATGAAATATATTTTCATTTAGATGTGTGTCTTCTACTTCCTTCATCACTGTCTTATAGTTTTCAATACACAGTTCTTTCACTTCCTTGGTTAAATTTTATTCTTAGGTATTTTATTCTTTTTTAGGTGATTGTAAATGGATTTGTTTCCTTTATTTCTCTTTCTGATAGTTCATTATTTGTGTACACAAATACAACAGACTTTCGTATAGTAATCTTTTATCCTGACTTTCATTTATTAGCTCTAACAGTTTTTCATGAAGTCTTTAGGGTTCTCTGTATATAGTATAATGTCATCTGCAAATAGTGACAGTTTTACTTCCTCTCAAAATTGGATGCTGTTTTCTTTTCTTTTCCTTTTTTTTTTTTTTTTTTTTTTTTTTGGCTGACTTTTCCTTTTCTTGCGTAATTGCTGCGGCTAGGACTTCCAATACTATGTTGAATATAAGTGGCAAACATGGGCATCCTTGTCTGTTTCTGATCTTAGAAAATCTTTTGACTTTTCACCATTGAGTATGATGCTAGCTGTGGGTGTGTTAACATTTCTTTTAAGGTTGGTTTATGAACCAAAGCAGTTATGAACGACTTCAGCTTTTACCTGTCTGAAAAACTTTATTTCTCCTTCAATTCTGAATAATAATATAGCTGGGTAGAGTATTCTTGGTTAGAAGGTTTTTTTCTTTCAGCACTTTGAATATGCCATGCCACTCCCTTCTAGCCTGCAAAATTTCTGCTAAATAATGTGCTGATAGCCTTATGGAGTTCCCCTTATAAGTAACAATTTATTTTTCTCTTGCTGTTTTTAAGATTCTCTATCTTTAATGTCTGACACATTAATTATAATGTGTCTTGATATGGATCTCTTTGAGTTCATCTTATTTGGAATTCTCTGGTATTCCTGGGCCTACACATCTGTTTCCTTTCTTAGATTAGAGATGTTTTCATCCATTGTTTCTTCAGATAAGTTTTCTCCTCTTTCTCTTTCTTCTCCTTCAGAGACCCCTATAATGTGAATGTTATTCCACTTGATATTATCCCAGAGGTCCCTTAAGTTAGCTTCATTTTTTAAAATTCTTTTTCTTTTTGCTGCTCTCTCTGGATAAGTTCCATTGCTTTGTCTTCTAGCTAACTTATCCATTCTTCTTGTCCAGTCTGCCATTGAACCCTCTGAGTGTTTTTTTTTTGTTTAGTTACTTTATTCTTATGCTCTGTGACTTCTGCTTGATACTTTCTTATATTTTCTATGTGTGCTGAAATTTTCACCGTGCGTATCCATTCTCTTGAGGTTGGTGAGCATCTTTATCACTATTACTTTGAATTATCTACTTATTTCCACATCATTAAGGTATTTTTCTGAAGTTTTGATCTTATTCTTTCATTGGGAACATACTTCTCTTTTTCCTCATTTTACTCGATTCTCTGTGTTTGCTTCTATGTATTAAGTAAAACAGCTACCTCTCTCATTCTTGAAGTGGACCTGTGTAGGTGATGAACTTTTTCATTCAACCTTGCCGTAGCTCCTACTTGTCTCTCAAACCTTTGTGATTGTCTAAACCACCTGACATTCTTGATATATCCCCATTTTGAGGGTGTGCCAAGACCTGTCTTACTGGTCTTTTTATTTTTGTTATGGAGAAACAGTTCATCTCTTTTCAGATCTTTTTCAGAGAGAAATGATCCATACGTATCTGTAGATTTGGTGTGTCCATGAGAGGAGGCAAGTTCATACACTGCCATCTTTGGACATGGAAAAACCAGAATGAAAAGATAGATCCTTTTGCATCATCAATTATCTTAGGCAGGTTTCCCAGAAGCAGAAAGGCAGTTTAAATGAATTACTAGAAGCAGTGCCTCAGGAGGAGATGGAGTCTTCAAAGTCTCCTTCTTAACTAAATCCTTAACTTCTGTCCATAAAAATACTTATATTTATCCTAAGTTAAAGAAAAATCCCCTCAAATATGCTACATCTTTAAGATATGCTACATTTTCTCTGAGAATTCTTACAAACCAAACACATCAAAACAATACTGCCTGTATTTCTTCATCAACATTTTCATTTTCCTATCTCCCATCCTGAAATTGCCCTTTCCAAGGACTTCAAATACATCGAAATGACCAAATCAAATCAATTGGCCTTTCCTCACTTCTTATTCATCCTGAACACTCTGGCATTTGACATTGTTGATCAAATCCTTCCTTCTTACAAACTTTTCCTCCCTGGATATCTATGGCAGTGTATCAACATACCCAGCCACCTCCTCTCCATTTGCCTTTTCTCTCTTTCCTAACAAAACAGCACTTCTTCCCCTTGCCTAAATGTGGTTATGTGCCAAGGCTCAAACTTTAGTTCCCAACATTTTTTATTCTGATAATAATGAAAGATTGAGTCACAGCCACATTCCTTATACTCAACCCAAGAGAACTAACATCTCCAGAGAAATACAAAAGAGAATAGATGTATGATGGACCATCAAGAGATAGCTAAACTTGGGGTTGGAGAATAGGGTTCGGTCAATGGAGAAAGAACAACACAGAGGAAAAAGAAAAATTAAGAAAAATACTTAGTTCTTATAATACACAAGACACTATCCCAGGACCTTTTATATACATGCTATCCCATTTAGTTCTCAAAACAGTCCCATGAGTCAGGTATTTTATTTCTCCTTACAGGAGTTAAGCAGCAGCACAAAACTGTATAGCTATGATCCAGGTCACCTGATGAGTAAGGCAGCATGGTACAACAGAAAGACCAGAGACTTTAGGGTCACACAGCTTTAACTCTGCCACTTAATGCTGTATGGCTTAGGCCAAACCTCTGAACCTTTTGGTTTTCAGCTTTCTCATTTATAAAATGGGGACAAAATAAGTTGAAAGTATTGTAAATAAAGTGTATAAAGTACCTCGTACATAGGAAGTGTTCATAAGTAGTTGTGATTATTATTATTATTATTATTATTATTATTATTATCATAAACATGAGTTATTTTCATTTAAAAAAGGGAATGTTAGGGAAGGCAAAGGAACAGTGACCTTCAAGAAGAGAAGCTAATATTTTTTCCAAGGTATAGATCCAAGCCCAGACTGAAGCTTAGGCTTCTAAGGTTGGCTGCACAACCTTAGAGAAGAGATCTCAGCCCTTCCCTGTCTACAGGAGGCATCTCTGTGAGAAAGGCAAAAAAGTAGTTCCCCTGTGACTGAGCAAGGGTCAGTGAAATAATGTAAATCACAGTTATCTTGTGAGGTGGAAAATGCTCAGCCTGATAACTTATATTGCTTAGAGATCACATGCCCTCAAATGAGAGTGCTCGTATCACTACTGAATCTTACGATAAGCCATTGCTATCTTTTCTGGGTAAGTTGTTTTGACAAAACTTTTTAAAAGGCAAAAAAAAGCTGTTTTGAAACAATTTTTTTAAATAACAATAATAAAGGGGTGCCCGGCTGGCTCAGTCAGTAGAGCATGTGACTCTTGATCTCAGGTTGGTGAGTTCAAGCCCCATGTTGGGTGTATAGATTATGGAGAAGGAGAAGGAGAAGGATAAAAACAAAAACAATGACAAGGCAAAGCATCTAAACCTCTGTAGATTTAGAAAAATCAGACTACAAAAAATACTGAATATTCTCCATATATACTTTATAGCATGACACAACATTCCTTTGCCATAATAATAAATTTAAATGTGATCATCAACATCACGAAGCAGAAGTGAACAGATGAAAAGAAAAACACAAACTGACCAGAAGAGCTGAGAGAAGCATTAATGCCCATGAAGATATTTCAGACAGCAGCTGCAGACTGTTCCCAGACACTCTGATAATGGAGAACATAATTAGTTTTCCTTGACAAAGAAAAATAAAAGAACTGGTGAGGTCAAAACCCATAAATTAATTCAATTCAATGAGTGTTTGTGTTTGTTTGAAGAAATCCTCTACACTTAAAACTGCAGGCCACAGGAGATGTACAAGACACAAACAAATGGCATGAAGGGTACACAGGTGTTATTCATTCATTCCCTCATTCATTAATTCATCTGTTAAGTACTTATTACACACTGAATGTGTACAAAAGACCATGTGCTAAACTTTAGGAATGGGGTTGAATAAGATGCAGTCTCTGCCTTCTAGAATCTCATGTCTTGTGGCAAAAGAGCAGTAAATAAACCCAGTACAGTTTCTCAGGGCATGGAAGAAGATGCAGAGAATGCCACTACGAAGAGATAACTGGAGGGGTGGGTGGGGTGGGGTGGGAGAGAACAGGTGGAGGGAGATGGGAAAAGATTTTCTAAGGTCAACATGTAAACTGAGAATTGAAGGCCTAAGAGGATTTAGTCTGACAGGCCAAAGGCTAGTGGCGTGGGAAAAGTAGAGAATTCCTGACAGAGAAAACAGCCTGTATGTACAAAGGCACAAAGTTCCCAAACACCACAGGCCAGTGCCAGTCCCGAACAATTTTTTCAGTAGTCTCTGGCAAAAAGGGGAAAACATAATCAGTCAGTGAGGCTTGTATATTTTATTTTTAATTAGCAGCCCTTTTATTTCCCTGAGATTGTGTGCTTTCTATATTTTGAGGTTAACACGTAAAGTCTTTAATGAAACTGTGGTATTTTATAATTTCCTTAATTGCCAAATATCAAATTATCAGAACTGTCCATTTATTAATTCATTTGGTGATTTTCCAGCCCATTAAATCCTAAATGTGGGAAATCCCGAACACAATTAACAGAGCCACAAGTACTTGGCATGATTAGAAATGCAGAATACATGTGGCAAATAAATACGCCATAGTTTGCACAAGAGATTAAATTTAGAAAGTAGGCAAGGAACAGATTATGAAGGGCTTTATATGGCTAGTTAAGAAGGTTAGACTTTATCCCATAGGCAAAATGGCAGAGAGTGACATTCAAAAGAGTGAGGAGTTAGCAAGTGTGATGCCGGGCAAGTCACTTACCCTCTTTCTCTGGTGCTTGTTTGTAAAATGCTGATGCAGGTAACCACCTGACACCTACTTTTAAGTCCTTAAATGAAAATCAAGATCAGTTGAGGAAATACTCCATAAATTACAATGTACACTCCAAAGGTAATGGGTGAATGTTAATAAGATCCTCCTTTTTCTCTAAATAAATACATAACCAACCAGTTTAAAATCCCCCATTCTGCTCTATTTTCCTGATTGTTTCTGGCCAGGATACTGGACCAACAGGTCCTACTAACAGGACATGAAGGGATGAAGACAGTCAGACACTTCTTGAGTTATAATCGATGAATGGCACGGCTCTCAGATTTGATGTTTATTTGTGACAAAAGACTGACTACCAACAATCTACTACATTCATTTTTAAGAGCTATTAAAACTTAGTATTCAAGAACGAGAATCACCACATTTTTAGAGTTTACCAAGGATGTCATTCAACATTCTACAAAGAAGCCTGGCCGCAGTGCAACACTTGGCTGTGTAACAATGCTTCCTTTGTGCCTGACACATGCAGTTTTGAAATTCCCACAATTGTTAGGAAGGACATGTTTTATCAGTACATCATCAGTGTTGTGGGGAATTGGCTGTAATTTTCAATTGCTACTGCTCTTGTTTGTAAATATAAATTACCTTAGTCATTGTGGAATTAACCAAAAGGCAGACTATGTTTGTATCTGGTGTACGGGCATCATGGAAATGGGAGGAAAAAAGGCAAATTAAAAAAGAAAAATTTTTGATATTTGAATTTCCTTTTTTAAGTTTATTTATTTAGTTATTTTGAGAGACAGAGACAGAGAGACAGAGACAGAACACGGGAGCGGCAGAGAGACAGAGAGTGAGAGAGAGAAAATGCCAAGCAGACTCCGCACTGTCAGCACAGAACCTGATGTGGGAGTCAAACTCACGAACGGTGACATGACCTGAGCCAAAACAGTCAGAAGCTTAACCGACTGAGCCACCCAGGCACCCCTGATACTTGAATTTCTCAAAAGCGCTGTAGTCAATATGGGCAAATTCAAAAAACTTTGCTAAACCGAGCATCCCATATTCTTTGCACTGCTTAGGTTCTCTAAGAGTTTTACTCACAACTTTTAATTGATTTAGCAAACAGCTTTAGTTTCCTGTGCATCACTGGACGAATCATTTGGCATGTAGAGATGAGTGTTTACATTGACAATTTTTTATGCTATAAATTTCAAACAACTATTATATTTGAGATCTAGCTGCATTAATTACAGTTAAAATATGAGTCATACATAAATGTGCTGGTAGAGTAATAGACCGTGGTTAGTAAGCTTTGGAAGCACGCTACCCTGATTTTGAATTCTGGTCCTATCTCTTAATACATAAGAGACTTTGGGTAGGTTCCCATAAACTCTTTAAGCTTCAGTTTTCTCAACTGGAAATAAGAGTAAGATAGTATCTGTCTCATAGGTTAGCAGAGAAAATTAAATAAAACCATGTATACAAGTCCCTTTGTATAGAACCTGTCACATTGCTCAAAGTTAGCCATTATTATTATTATTATTATTATTATTATTATTTTATTGGAATTCATTTTCCAACATAAAGTAACACTAGGTGATACAGAAGGACAAGAAAACTCAGTGCATTAAAGCCATCAAGTAAACACGCTTGAGGTTGTCCACAAAGAAAATAGGCAAAGCACAGAACACATGCTGGGGGAGTTATTTCTACACAGAAAGCATCAGGATAGAAATGGGATAATATCCAAGGAAGCTGAAAATAAGAAGAGAATTCCAGCCTGTGCCAAAGGGTTTGAGTAACCACTTGTCCATAAATGTCATCCTATTTCAGTGAACTGAGACAACTAAGCCAAATAAATACCCTTAACGTTCAACAACAAAATAGAATCACTAGAATATACACAAAATTATACCAGTTTTGTACCAAAATTAATTTATGCATAAGCTCAATTTGACCATTTTTATGGTAAGTATACTTTGAGCTCTCACACAGGTGCTTTTATATCTAGAATATGTTAGGATGTCCACAGAGCCAAAGGCATGTGGTGCCAGTGGGAAGGTGTCCTGGGCCATATGGGCTGATCAGTTGGCAAGCAGGTAACCTGGCATAAGCAGATATGCTCTGTGTACATCTTAGTATTTGCTTAGAATGCAAATTTAGAGATTTTCATTTTTTTAAATGTTTGTCTATTGAAAATAAATTCTGGTTGTATTTGCTCCATGTGTCTATGTGTCTGTGTTTGAGTTCACTGCAGGGCACTTCGTGGTCCTCACAGCACTGAGTTAGTTTATCTGAGGAAGAATAAAGGAAGAGAATATGTATGTTAGGGAGTATGCCTCTGCCATCTAACCAGACGCCTACTAGCTCAATCCCACCAGGTGCACAAACATCCACTGCAAAACGGGCCAGAACAGAGGAACTGACAAAGTAGCCTAGCCTTACACCCTGCCTTTCCCTCCTCCATGCTCATTCTTACTAGCATTCATTATAGATCTTCAGTCATCAAAGAACCCTCAAATAGGGTTATCCCATTTATCAAAGAGAGAGAAGGAAGCCAGCCAGTATGTCTTCTGACCGGCTTTTAACCTCTTCCAGTTTATGCCATCATGGTGATAGCTTTGGCTTTTCACTCACTGGACCATCTTACCGGAGGGATCACTTGAAGATAACTCAACACATAAGAGACAAAAGTGCTATGGGAATACATCGAGAATCCCATCTAGCAACTGGAAAAAAACTTTAACGATAAAAAATAAAATGGTAACTTTCTCAACTGGCAGGAAAAAAAAATTCAGCCCAGATTCTATGACTCAGGATGAGAATACATAGATAATGTCAAATTTGCCCGTCAGTCCAGTTTTGAATGTAGCACTTGAGGCTCAAACTGTATTTATTATGTATCTTCCTTCTTTACCATTAACTCTACTAACTCATTTTTAATCTGGAGGGTTTTCTGTTGAGTCTCTTAGATCTGCCCGGTGTATGCGAGTCCCATTGTCTGTGCTTAGATGGGACTCTTGGCATGACTGTGTCCCAACCCCCTTTTCTGCCTCTGCCAATCTGCCCCACGCCACTATCAGATCTGTGCCCCGAATCACCGTTACTTCCATGCAAAAGAACTTCCAGTAGTTCGGAACTATCACTGAACCTCATCCTAACTGCTCAATCTTTTCTTTCGTTCTCACACTGGCATAAATCTGCTGAAGCCAGCCATTCTGCGCCAACATACAAACAAAACCATTTCTCATGCTCTCTTTCCCAGGCTCAGAATGTGCCATCATTGTTTCTTAGCTGATTCAAACCCCACCCATCCCTCAGGAACAAACAGAGAGCTCTTCTCTACTCCCAAGTACCATTACTCATCTGACCCACTGGCTAAAAGCACCTGAAGGTCAGAGACAATGCCTTACCCTTTCTTTGTATCCTCTTCTCAAAGCTATCAACACAGTAGGAACTTAACAATGCTTTCTTGAATAAAAAAGGATGTGCTAAGCAGAGTTGTAAATTCTATCACTTGCAAGTAAGAGGTTTCTATTTTTGTCATTTTTCTTACTTTTTGTACATCTCCATCCCAACCACTCAAGAAAGACCTATGCCCCACTAACAAGACTTAGTTTAGAATAGCCAATCTTTCTCTGAAGAAAGATTCATGCAGAGAAAATATAACAAAATTAACACATACCAGGTTTTTAAACCTATCACCGTTTCCTCTCTTGTGAAGAGAACTTCTCCTTTAACTTTTGCTTTCTTTTTTTCCCCACAAGAATCTAAACTATTTTCCTTCCCTTCCTCCTGTGCTCCTTCCTAAAATAATGACATTTCCAGAAACTATTTCATTTGACTTAAGCCTCTCACAGTGAGCTGTGTTTCCTGTCAAACTGAGGACCTTACAGTAGTGAAGGACAAGAGAATATGCAGCAAGAGTTCTTGAAGCAATGAGAGAAATTAAGAAGTCTGAACAATGTGGAAAACATGAAAGCAGTTAGGGCAAACAAACAAACCAATTCAAGAAGACCCTCACCTCCACAAAAAAAATTCTCTCACAGACAGGCAGTTCTATGATGGAATCCATTGTTCTTAAAGTCAGACATCCATCATACCTTGTTTCCAATCGCCAAAATGGTATATCTGAATGCTTATTATATCAATTGCAGATTTCTACCACAACTACTAAAATAGGATGGGATTTCTACCACAACTACTAAAACTCTGGGATGAGATTTGGTGAGTAGATTTAGAGGATCCATAAATAATAAGCAAGGAGAGAAAGGAAGAGAGGGAGGGAATAAGGAGGGAAGGAGAAAGAGAAGGAAGAATAAAAGGAGGGAGCAGGAAGGAAAAGGGGAAGAAAGAAAGAAAGAAAGAAAGAAAGAAAGAAAGAAAGAAAGAAAGAGGTAGGGAGGAGAAAAGGATGGAAGGAAGGAAGGAAGGAAGGAAGGAAGGAAGGAAGGAAGGAAGGAAGGAAAAGAAAGAAAGAAAGAAAGAAAGAAAGAAAGAAAGAAAGAAAGAAAGAAAGAAAGAAAGAAGGGAAAAGGTAGGGAGGAGAAAAGGAAGGAAGGGAAAAGGGAAGGAAGGAAGGAAGGAAGGAAGGAAGGAAGGAAGGAAGGAAGGAAGGAAGGAAGGAAAGAAAGAAAGAAAATAGATGAGTATGAGCCCTGAAGTTAGTGACTCCTAAGTTTGCATACTGGCTCAGTCACTCTCTACCTTTCCAAGCTCCACTTTTCTTCATGTCAGTAACTTGCCCAAGACACTGAACCAGAAACTGAAGAGAAGATTCAACAGAAGAGAGACAGAGAAGAGGAAGGCAAAAGAAACCCAGTATTGAATTCATTGAGGAAACACTGAAACCATGCCCATTAAAGACTACAAGATGCAAGAAGTAAATACTAGAAAACAGAACAGATTATTGTTATGTGTAAGATACCTAAATATGAAAGTGCATATTTGGAAAACCCAAGAGAATAAACTGGAAAAAAACACACTAAGAAACTTAAATAAGATGAGTTGCTATGAACAAAAATTAGTAATATTCCTATATATAAACAGTAATCACAAAAATAATTCTGAAAACAAGATGCTTCTTGGTACAAAAATAGAAGCATCAAAAACAAAATATCTAGGAGTAATTGCAATAAGAAATGTGCAGAATACTATGTGGATGGAACTAGAGGGTATTATGTTAAGTGAAATCAGCCAGTCAGAGAAAGACAAATATCATATGAAGAAAGACTTCACTCATATGTGGAATTTAAGATATAAAACAGATGATAAGGGAAGGGAAGCAAAATAATATAAAAATAGGGAGGGGAACAAAACATAAGAGACTCTTAAGTACAGAGAACAAACTGAAGATTCCTGGAGGGGCTATGGGTAGGGGGATGGGTTAAATGGGTAAGGGGCATTAAGGAAGACACTTGTTGGGATGAACACTGGGTATTAGACATAGGGGATGAATCACTGGAATCTACTCCTGAAATCATTACGGCACTATACGCTAACTAACTTGGATGTAAATAAATAAACAAATAAGTAAATAAAAGAAATGTGCAGAATCTAAAAGAAAAAACTATATACTCTGTTTAGGGAAATAAAATAAGGATTGAACATATAAGTAAATATATCTTGTTCTTGGATAGAAAGTTTTAATTTTGTAATAATGTATCAATTAATGAAATTCAAATAAAAATATCAACAGAAATCATTTTGACTTGAAGAGCAATCTCAGTTGTTCCTAGGAGAAAAATATGAAAGAAGTACAAAGAAAACTCTGGCAAAAAAAAAATGATTTATGAGATGTTAAAATATACCTTAAAGCTACAGTAATTGATACAGTATGGCTGTAGAACAAAACTAATCAGATAAAGCTATGGAAGAAAAGTGGGATTTCCAAAACAGACCCATACAGATAGGATTATCTAGAATGGATAAACTTGACATTTCAAATCGGTGGAAGGAGGTAAGATTTTTGTTTTTGTTGTTGGGTAATGAGGCTAGAACATATAGGGAAAATACTTGATCTCTACTTCATTATACTAAAATAAATCAAAGATAGGTCAGAAATTTTAACACACACAAAAAAAAGCTAAATCATAAAAATACTAGATGAAAATACCTTGGGCTACAGGAATCATGACATAAAGGTTCAAAAGCCAAAAAAGAAAAAAAAAAACTGATGAAGTTGATTACCTGGTTATTTTTAAAATTTCCACAGGAAAAATTTTTAAACATAAACATAAGTAAGCCAAAAGACAAACTGGGAAAAATATGTGCAACAGATATGGCAAAGAGCTACAGTGTTTTAACAAAGACACATTGGGTTGAAACCCAAAAAGGATGAGATGAGCAAGTCAAGAAGAAAACAGGCAAAAGACCTAGAGGTACCCTTCATAGTAGAGGAAACTGTCAGGAATAATAATAAAAAAGTAAAATGAATCTCAGTCTCACAAATTAAAATTATAATTTTTCACCTATACATTAACAAAACATTTTAAGGTTAATTATACTCAGTACTGGAAAGGCCAGTAGGCTCTTAGTCACAAAACAGATGACTTCAAATAAAAGACAATTCATAAATATCAATTTAAAATTAAATGTGTTGCTTCATGACCCTGAAGTTTTCCCTTTAAGAAGCTATCCTGTAGAGATAAATGCAGAAAAAAAAATAAAAAAAAAAGAGATAATTGCAGAAGCAGAAAAACATACTTCCAGGATGTTTGTTAAGTCATTTTTCATTTAAAGAAAAGGGAAAAAAAAATATGATGGTCAACCCTAAACTGGAATTTCATATTTTCTCCACATTTTTTAAATGAAATAATTTTACTTTGTACCACACATACTGAAGGAGGTATCCATTGACCCATATGTTGTGGGTAGGAAAAAGAGAATATTGTCACAAATGATTTTTATGTGATTTATTACTTAATAAATGTTAGTTATCTATTACTATATAATAAATTACTCCAAAATTCAGCAGCTTCAAGCAACACTTACTTTTTAAAACAGTTTAAAACAGTTTAAAACAGGAGTGTCTTAGCTAGGTGGTTCTGGCTCAGGGTCTGTCATAAACTTGTAGTCAGGCTGTTGACTGGGGGCTAGAGTCAACTAAAGCTTAACGATCCACTTCTCAGTTCATTGATGTAGTTGGTTATGGCCTTGGTTCCTTGTTGGCTATTGACCAAATACCTCAGTTCCTTACCACATGTTCCTTACCAGTGCCTTGCCTCAGTTCCATATATTGCCTGAGTGTCCTCACAACATGGCAGCAGGCCAGAACAAATGACCCAACAGAGAAAGAGAGCACCCAAAATGGAAGCCACCATCTTTATAATCTAATCTCAGAAGTGACATACCATCACTTCCACAGTATTCTATTCTATTCTAGAAGTCACTAAACCTAGCTTACACTCAAAGGGAAGAGGATGACACATGAATACCAGGAGGTGGGGATTGTTAGGAGCCATATTAGAAGCTATCACTCTATGTAATACAAACATGGAGTGTAACCAGATGTTTCTATAGATAAAGATATAAAAACTCATATGCAGGAGGGGAATTATATGCCCTGGTTTGTTTGAAATAGTCCTAGCTTATGCCTATTGTCCTGGAATAATGACAGTATCAAAACATTAACACTGTTTACCTATAAGGAATGGGATTGAGAAGACTTTTATGCTTGCTTAATATATACTTATATAAAGTTTCAATGTTGACAATAAAAATGCATTACCTTATAAAGAATTTTCAAAAAACAGAAACTAGACCTCTAGATTATCTTTCATAATAACTCAAAATATTGTCACATAAATTCCATTTCAGTGACAGTGACTGAGTTCAAAAGAAAAGTCTGGGGATTTCAGCAATGGAGAGAAAAGAAAGAATACTTCCTTTTTTAGGTGACACAGATAAGTCTCCACACAGTGGCTATTCCACTCCTGTTTCTCACAGTTGAATAGGTTTTAGTCCCCCCAACGATGGCATAGTTGATATGTTTCTTGGCATCCATCTCACAGATATAAATGGGAGATAACCAAGTAGGCTATGACAGCTAGATAGGAGAGCCAAAAAAGAAAAAAGAAAAAAAAAAATTCTACAACTAAGCCACTGGGATGAATCAGAGATGCCAGGCAGAGAGAAGAAGAAAGAAACACCTTGCCCATGACTTGAGCCCACTGCTTTATTTGCAGGATCCTTGAGGAGTAGAAAAAACAGTCTTGGATATTAACAATAGTCAAACAAAGCATTAATTCACCTTCATAAACTGAAATTTTTCTATTTGGGATTCTTTCCTTTGTATTAAGACACTGCAATATAAGGAGGCATCAGGCTTTAACCTGAAGCCCTGCATGTCAATGTTGGTGTGACTGCAAAGGGACAGTCTGGTGTAGTAAGAAGCCCCGGAGCCTTACTTAAAGCCCATGAGCCCAAGAGCCAGAAAGACCATTTCCTAACTGCATAATCTTTAGTGACGTCCTTGAGTCTTTTTGTTTCCATTTCTCCATCAATAAAATAGGACTACTTCAGTCTTTTCAACAAATGGTGCTAGAACTGGACATCCACATGCAAAAAAAAAAAAAATTAATCTAGACACAGATCTTACACCCTTCACAAGAATTAACTCAAAATGGATCATAGACCTAAATGTAAAATACAGAAACTATATTGGGGCACCTGGGTGGCGCAGTCGGTTAAGCGTCCGACTGCAGCCAGGTCACGATCTCGCGGTCCGTGGGTTCGAGCCCCGCGTTGGACTCTGGCCTGATGGCTCAGAGCCTGGAACCTGCTTCCGATTCTGTGTCTCCCTCTCTCTCTGCCCCTCCCCCGTTCATGCTCTGTCTCTCTCTGTCTCAAAAATAAATAAACATTAAAAAAAAACCTATTTAAAAATACAGAAACTATAAAACTCCTAAAAGACAACACAGGAGAAAACCTAAATGACCTCAGGTATGGCAATGACATTTTAGATGCAACAGCAAAGGCACAATCTATGAAAGAACTAAGTGCTAAACTGGACTCCGTTAAAATGTATAACTTCTGCTCTGTGAAAGACAATGTTAAGAGGATGAGAGGACAAGCCACAGACTGGGAGAAAATATCTGCAAAGACACAGAAGATAAAGGATTGTTATTCAAAATATACAAAGAACACTTAAAATTCAACAATAAGAAAACAAACAATACAGTTTGAAAATGGGCCCTCCCCCCAAAAAAACCCCACCAAAATCATATATACAAAGAACAGAAGTGAGGGGTATGAAAAATGAGTGGACATGTTCAAAAGGTACAAACCTGCAGTCATAAAATAAATAAGTCTGGGGATGTGACATACAACACCATGACTGTAGTTCCTAATACTGCATTGTATGTTGAAAAGTTGCTAAGAGAGTAAATCTTAAAGGTTTCATTACAAGTAAAAAAAAAAAAAAATTTTTGTAACTGTGTGGTGACGGATATTAACTGGACTTAACCTTAGTGATCATTTTGCAAAATATACAAATATCAAATCATTATGTTGTACACCTGAAAATAATATAACATTGTATGTCAACTATATCTCATTTTCTTTAAATGGGCTAAAGGCCTTAACAGACACCTCACCAGAGGGCAAATAAGCATGTGAAAAGATGCTCCACATCATATGTCATCGGGGAAATGGAAATTAAAACAATAAGATACAACTACACATCTATTAGAATGGCCAGAATCCAGAACACTGACAACACTAAATGCTGGCAAGGAGCAACAGGAACTCTCATTCATTGCTGGTGGGAATGCAAAATGGTATGCTACTCTGGAAGACAGTTTGGCAATTGCTTACAAAATTAAACATACTGTTATCATACAATCCACAGTCATGCTCTGTGGTATTTACCTAAAGGAGTTGAAAACATGTCCATAAAAAACATGCACACGCAGGTTCATAGTAACTTTTTTTAAGTTTATTTATTTATTTTGAGAGAGAAAGAGGGAGAGAGAAAGTGAGCAGGGGAGGAGGAGAGAAGGAGAGAGAGAGAGAATCCCAAGCGGGCTCTGCACTGACACAGCCCAGATACAGGGTCAAACTCACAAACTATGAGACCATGAACTGAGCCAAAACCAAGAGTCGGGCACTTAATGGACTGAGCCACCCAGGTGCCCCCATAGTAGCTTTTTTTTAATCATAAATATCAGTGATTGCCTAACAGATACCATATATCAGAAACAGATCACAGAAAGTATCACAGACAAGTGGAAGACTTTACCATCAATAGAATGTGAATTGCTTTTCCTTCCTTTTCTACACCTCTTCCTTCACCTTCACCCTTTCCTTCTTCTCCCCCATTACTTATTTCCTTCCTCCTTCCTTTCCATACCTAATCTACTTCAATGATTCTTCTGAACCATCCATTGGAGGCACACATACAAAAGACTTGTCAGAAACTCTTGAGGCCTAGGGGTAGACATTCCTACTCCTTCTGTAAGGAATTCAGTTGGGCCAAGTATCACACCATTGACACAAAGATTATTACCATCTATTTTCCCTCCTCCAAGGAACCAACCTCAACTGTTTATTCAGCTATATACTCACTCAGACATGTATCCAGCTATTTAACATTTATTGAGTCAGTATGCCAATGCTGTAAGTCTGTGGGGCCAAACCATTTGTGGTTGTTTTTGTAATTCATAACTTCCAAAACTTGGAAGCAACCAACACACCCTTCAGTAGTTGAATGGATAAAGAAACTGTGGTACATACAAACAATGGATTATTATTCATCACTAAAAAGAACTGAGTTATCAAACCATGAGAAAACATGGAGGAAATATAAATGCTAAGAGAAAAAAAGCCAATCTAAGAGAAAAAAGCCAATCTGAAAAGGCTACATACTATATGATGTTCTGGAAAAGGCAAAACCATGGCAACAGTAAAAAGATCAGTAGTTGCCAGAGTTGAGAGAGAAAGGAGGAATAAAAAGGTGGGGCACAGTGGATTTTTAGGGCAATGCATCCACTTTGTATGTTACTGTAATTATGGATACATGTCATTACACATTTGTTCAAACCCTCAGAATGAACAACACAAAGAAAGAGTGAACACTAAGATGAACTATAGACTTTGGGTGATTACAATGTGTCAATGTAGGTTCATCAAATGTATCAAAGGTAGCATTCTGGAGGAGGTGTTGATAATGGGGGTGGCCACGCATGCGTAGGACTAGGAGTATACAAGAAATCCCCATATCTTCTTAATTTTTCTGTGAACCTAAAACTCCTCTAGAAAAATTACGTCTTTAAAAAAAAAGAAAAAAAAAAGACCCAACTTGCTCTTGAAGGCATATAAGGAGGAGGAAAGGAAACATGAGCCAAGAAATGAGGGTGGCCTCTAGAAGCTGAGGCCAGCCTTCAATTAGCAGCTGGCCAGAAGACGGCCACCTCTGTCATACGATCCCAAGGAAGTGAATTCTGCCAATAATCTGGATGAGGAAGGAAATGGATCCTCTTCTAGAGCCTCCAGAAAGGAATGAAGCTTGCTTATACTTTGATTTTAACCCTCTGAGACTTATGGCAAACTTCAATCCTACAGAAATATAAGATAATAAATTTGTGTGGTTTTGGGGGGAAAGGATTATCTTACAGGGCTACTATCATGATGTTAACATACATAAAGTACTTAAAAGAGGGTCTGACACATAGAAAGCACTCATTAAATGCTAGCTGTCAGCACCACCTACAATCTAAATGGCCTTAAGGAAATAATTACTCACAGACTGATTCTTTGTAAAATCAGGATAATAATATCTCCCTCATAGAGTATTTGTGAAGCTAAACGAGAAGACTGTAAAATGCTTAAAATAGTGCCTGGCATATGGCAGATACAAAACAAATAACAACTACACCATTAAAAATATCATCATTATTGCCTAAAAAAATGGATCTGATTTTAAAATCCAGAGTTAGATGGACTGATATATTGTACATGAAAGCATCTAGCATTGTACTTGCACATCATTGGTGCTTGACAAATGTTCATTAAATATGAACTTAAGTTTCCATAGCTCATCTTTATTCTAAAGCCCAGAGAATTGTTTTAGACTGCTTAAAAGTTACAAATCTTGAAATCTGATACACTAGGAGCAATCTCATGGCTTCCTTATTGGTTCTTTCATTTTGTAACAGAATGTTCAGTGGGATTGTGTGCTGTAATCATAGTTGAAGTCCAAAACTTGAGACACAGCTGCTAAGAACCCCACCTTGAGTTCAGAGGGCCACTGGAAACGTGGTTGTGGTCGGCCCCCTAGCAGAGTTTGGGGGGGGGGCTGATTTGAATCCAGCCCCACCACCACAACCACACCCCAACCCTGGTCAACAGAGAGAGAAACTGGGAGTGAGAGGAATCTGTTGAGGAGTGGGGCTTCTCCCCTTTTCTTAAGAGGAGGAAGCACCCAAGAAAATCAAGACTGGGAGTACCTGACCATCCCCAGCTGGAGTCTGCTTAGCCAGCATACTGGGCATTCTGCCCCCCAAGCTTTCTGAGCAGAGAGAAAATGAAATGAGGAAGAATTGGCAGTAGAAGAGTGACTCTAAATGGCATGGTGACAATTGGAGACATTTGTGGCAAGACCCCAAAACAGGGGGTTGGAGGGTCTTGAGCGCCTTGTTTGTGATAAGAAACCTTGCTCACCTGCTCAAGATGAAAGACCTGACCCAACCGAGCATTTCCCTATTTCTGGAGCCCACAGGGATCCTTTAAGAAACTGCATGATTGAATTTTGTGAGGACACGAAAACTTATCCAGGAAATAAGTATAACAAAATATGAGCTTTTTCTTTCTTATCTGGGGATTATGGTCAGAAGCCAAAACTAAGACCAACATGTGCTAATTACTCTATGTTTTAGGTTCAGAAAACTGCCAGAAGTTGAAGCCAGCCACCTCTCTACAGGTTTTCTAAATGATACCAGACCAAGAAGCACACAGCTGACTCAAACTGGGGAAAGACCAGGAGAAAGGCACAAACTTGGGAGTATGGGCCATGTTTTTTCATGCCACTATTGCCTCTCCACCCTTGTGGATGTGCTTTCCCTCCCTGCCAACAAAGGAAGAAGAGGGGTGAGGAGCTCAAAAATAATCACTTGTAAAGATAATGAGAATATGCAATAAAGAGAAACAGGCATTTTACTCTTGAATTGATTACTGCACCCTTGCTCTCATGCTGTCCTCACCCTGCACTATTAGTGTGAAAATTAACAAAGGGAAACCTCACTACAATGGAGTCGAGGGGCCAGAAGGGGGAGCCCTCACACCATACTACTCTACCTCAGGAATTATCAACTACAGACCACCCTCCCCCTCCCCACCCCCCACCCCCCCCCACCCACTATCCCCCCCCCAAGCCCAAACAGAAGAATGATCAAGAGGGAAGAATCATCAATGACAGTCCCCAACAAGAAAAGATGTACATTGCATCTCTTACAAGAAATCAACTACCCTTGCAACTCAACCAATGAGAAATCATCATCACCCTGAACTCCTGCCTTTCTCCAATGGGCTTTCCTTCAGAACAACCCTCTCAACTTTCTCCTTCTCCATAAAATAATGTTCCTCTCCTTGGTTGGCCTAGCCTATGGTTTCAGCCACACCTTTCTTTCCCCAAATTGCAATTCTTCATTATTCCTGAATAAACCCATTTTTGCTAGTAAAATAACTTTTTTTTATATGAAATTTATTGACAAATTGGTTTCCTATAACTTTTATTTTTAAGATCAATGCTGGAGGGGCACCTGGGTGGCTCGGTTAGTTGAGCGCCTGACTTCAGCTCAGGTCATGATCTCACGGTTCGTGGGTTCAAGCCCCGCGTCAGGCTCTGTGCTGACAGCTCAGAGGCTGGAGTCTGCTTCAGATTCTGTGTCTCCCTCTCTCTCTGCCTCTCCCCATTCATGCTCTGTCTCTCTTTGTCTCAAAAATAAATAAAACATTAAAAAAATAAATTTAAAAAAAGATCAATGCTGGAAAAAAGGAAACAGAAATGGAAAGAGATGGTTAGGCTGAGAGGCGGTGGGCTGTAAAAATCCCTTTGGTGTGGCAAGAATGGGGAGCTGCTAGAGGATGGAGTGTTTACCAGTATTTCACCTATGAAGGCTGCACACCAGGTGAAGGAACCAGGCCAGTTTGCCCTTAGAAGAGATGTGGGCAGCCTGTCAGGGTTCACCTGAGAAGCCACAATAATCAACAGAAAAAGGACTGTGACTATTCACGTCCTCCCTGCCCAATGGGGGAGAGTGGGACTCTGCTTCAGAAAATGCCCTTCACACTTCTACTACACCTGCTCCAGGTTCAGGAAAAGCCAAAGCAGGCAAAGATGGCAGACACAAGAGTTTTCATTGTGCTTTAAACTAAGCAAAACTGAGCTAAGTACCAGAATTGACTGTCCCAATAGTCGGGATGAATAAAAATTGATAAAATTTGGCAATGTTGGCCAAAGACTCATTAGAGCCAGCTAAGCGGGGCAGGGAGTGGGGTCAGGAGTTAGGCCTACCACGGCATGGTTGGAGTAGTTATTAGGAAAAAATAAAATGACCGTGTTTTTACCCCAAATTCTATTTCCAGTCCCTCCCCTTCCTGTCAAACTCCCTCTCTTCTTCTTTGTTATGGTAGGGTGGCTCCTTGGTCAAGATCAGTTGCTAACAAAGTGAACAATCCCCAGCTAAGTCAGCCAGCCTCATTCTCCCAGTAATTGAGCTTTGCTTTCCCCCATGGACTTGTGTATCTTTTAGCAATTTTTTAAAGGGCTTTTTCTCTCTTTACATGTCACGTGCTGCATAGGTTAACCAGAATCAAAAGATATTATACAGATATTATAACTGTACAGAGGCCTCTGACCTCACAATCATGATGCAGGCCAAAGCCAGAGTGGACGAGAAGAGGGACTTTGGCCCAAATACAGACACAGCTAAATTCTGAAAGTGAAGTTAAACCTGGGCTTGTTTTTCCTCCATAAAAAGGAGTTGAGAGATTTTTTGGAGAATATCATTGTTCTTTCTATAATGTATGCTGTGTGCTTACACATTCTAGGAGGGGAAGGCCCCTGTCTTCCTGGCTAACTACTTTATTCTCAGCATCTAGCTGCAGTGCCAGGCATAAAGAAGGCACTAAATAGTTATTTGTTGAACAAAGGAATGAGTAAAGGAGTTAATTAATGATTGGTAGTGAATATTGACAGCATGGAGTCTCAATATTAGGCAATGAATGAAACTCCTTTTAAAGGTATTCGTACAGCCATCTACAGGCCTTGCAAGCAATCTAACGTTTTCATTCATAAAAGAAATACTGGTTAGACAGTAAAGAATGTGAGGAAGGATCAGAGACCAACGAATATAAACAAGACTCCGTCTCTGACCCTAAAGCACCAAAGCAACAGTATGTATAGCTGCTTCAAATAGGTGCAAGAGAGGAGAAGGACAGAGGACAGAGATGATTTAGCCCAATGTCAACACAATCGATTGCCAACACTCAACTTCCAAAACCAACCCAACAAAATATCATCATGGCGTTTTTGTGCCTTTTTACTGCACCCTTATTCCTCATATCCCAGGGGGATACAATCTGCTCCAATTTCAAGCCCAAGACTTTCAATTTTAGTAAATAGGAAAATGACTCTTAAAATAACAGTCATAACATCTGTTTTATTTTTTTATTTAAGACATCAATCCTTTTCCTTGAAATCTCTACCTCATCATAAGGAAAAATTAATTTTCCTTTCTCAATTACAGTTTTTAACTGCTTAAATCCTAGAAAAATAGTATGAATTGTCCCATAAAGGCATTTTTTAAACAAAAATGAAACACAGAGCTAGTTATCAACTGTACAGTCATGAAGAGAATAACTGTGACAGAGGAAGGCACATGTTCCAGTGCACTAAATAATTCCTCATAGAGAGGTCTCCATAGTGCTCGATGAGTGGACTGCCACCATTCATACCCAGTTATATGGGAATCTTTCCTAGTTGCCTTCACCTCTTGAAAATTCCCTAAGGAGAACTGCATCACTAAATGTTCACAATCATTGTATGCTTTCTATTGATGCAATAACCGTCCACATTGAAATGGAGGAAAACTCAAATCTGCCCTTAGCCAAAGTTGAAGATTTTCTATGAACAACCAAAGAAGCCAGTTATAAGAATTGATGTCGGGGTGGTGGGGGGAAGTCAAGAAACTACTTTTAGAAATTTATACTAAGAAAATAAACATTAAATGTTTAAGATGTATACACAAGAATGTTCATCACAGCATTATATACAAAGGTGAGAAATTGCAACAACATAAATATACAGTAACAGTGGATTAAATAAATCTTAACTAACCTAACAAAAGAAAATCTCAGCCATCAAAAAGAGATGCTGTAGCTCTACATATATTGCTATTTAAAAAATTCACAACACACTGTCAGATTCATTATATATTTTTTAATGTTTTTATTTATTTTTGAGAAAGAGAGACAGAGTCCAAGCTGGGGAGGAGCAGAGAGAGAGAGAGGGAGAGAACACAGAATCCAAAGCAGGCTCCAGGCTCCGAGCAGTCAGTACAGAGCCCAATGCAGGGCTTGAATCTACAAACCATGAGATCATGACCTGAACTGACGTTGGATGCTTAACCAACTGAGCCAACCAGGCACCCCTCATTATATTCCTGTTTTATAAACACACAGAGAAGCATTGAATAGTCTAGGAAAATATACACGAAAATATTAGCAATGTGTGTCCCTAGGTGATTAAATGTCAATCACTTTTACAAATGAAAATATTGTTGCTTTTATCATTTAAATGTCAAACTTGAGAAAGCAGAACTGTTTAAAGAAGCTTTTTTATTTCACATGCTCAGGATTTACCAAATCTATATGAAGAAATATTTAAAGAAAAAATCTAATATGCAAATTTGATATCCTTGAAAAGGATCCTTTTGAAGAAAGTAATTTCTTCCGATATGGTAACATTTAAAAAGCTCACAGCAGGGGCGCCTGGGTGGTTCAGCTCCTTAAGTATCTGACTTGATTTCAGCTCAGGTCATGGCTCAGGTCATGACCTCACAGTTGTGAGGAGCCCACGTTGGGCTCCATGCCCAGCATGGCACCTGCTTAAAATTTTTCTCTCTCTGGAAGCACCTGGGTGGCTCAGTGGGTTGAGTGTCTGACGTCAGCTCAGGTCATGATCTCACGGTTAGTGGGTTCGAGCCACATTAGTGGGTTCGAGCCCTGCGTCAGGCTCTGTGCTGACCGCTCAGAACCTGGGGCGTGCTTTGGATTCTGTGTCCCCCTCTCTCTCTGCCTCTCAAAAATTAATAAACGTTAAAACAAATATATTTTTAATTAAAAAAAAAGATTTTCTCTCTCCATCTCTGTCCCTCCTCAGCGTGTGCATGAATTCTCTTTCCAAAAATTAATTAATTAATTTAAAAAATAAGAAACTCACAGTAAATAATGTTTGCCCAAAATGAAAATCATAAAGCAATTTTCTCACAAGCTTTTAATTATATGAGAAAATGTAAAAGATATAACACTGAGTGGATAAAGGGGAATATAAAACTAAATATACAAAGCATACACAATTATGCAATACACATATGCAAACAACTATGCACAAAAGAAACCGGGTTCATAATGAAGTACTTCTGAGGGAGGGAATTGTGAGTGTTTTTTTTCTCCTTTTTACTACACTTAAAATTTTTCTACAGTACACATCTATTACTTCCAAAATCAGACAAATAAGGAACACTATAAGTTTTTTAAATAAGCACAGAGTACATAAAGTCCTGTATATATTTGCTGTACCAATAGTTGAAATAAGTAATTTGTTCCCCAAAAGCCTGTTCTCATTACACTCACTTGGAAAGCTCTGGCACTCTGCTACGTAAGCCCTGAATAATAAAGAATGTGTAACTCTGAATTCACTGCAGCTTCCTCCTGGCACCTAATTAAAGGAGTGACACAGCTCCCCTGGTCTTGGCTGCTTCCCTTTCACACAATGCCATAGCTAGAAGACAGTCCAACAGAAAGGGAGAAAAATCAATCACTTTGAAACTCAGCATAAATATCTGAAACAGACCAACCATAACCCTTGGAACACCACATTACTCAATTTCTTACTAACTTGACTAATGACACTAGACCAGACTAAATTCTATAAAATCAGGAACCATGTCTTAACTTTAACCACTGTTTCTCAACACCAATGTGGTGCACAACAGGCATTTAGTAAATGTGGATGAGTGAATGAATGAATGAATGAATGAATGAATGAATGAATAGGGGATTTATGGCTGGGCTCTGTGCTCTTCCTTAAAATTCTACTGGCCATGTTACAGCATCCTTAGCACTAATTCTATGAAAGAAGACGCTGTGTCATAGGGTCACATTTCATTAGATATTCCATTACTGAAAGTGCAAGTAATAGGCATAAGATATGTCCCAGGAAGCAGCTTTTCTCATTATTATGGCTTAATAATTAGCAATAATTCAACACCTAATCCTCTTAAGGTAAGTACTGCCATCCACAGCTAAGGCTGAGAGAGGCCAGGTAAATTTTTCAAGGTCACAAAGCTAAGAAATAAATGACAGAACTAGGATCAAATCCTGATTCTCTGGGGCCCCAAAGTCTGGACTCTTTCTAGGTGGGAATAAGCATCCTGTCATCTCACCCAGGCAGGTGAGGAGGGTTATGGATTCTACACTCATTACTTCAATTATCCTCATAAACCTATGAAGTAGATGAGCACATCATATACCACTTTTCAGATAACAAAACAAAGGGACAGAGAGGTTAAGCAGCTTGCACAAGGTCACACAACTCCTGATAGAGCCAAAATAGAATGAAGAACTAAAAAGTACTATAGTTTACTAGGAATCTATCAACTCAATCAGAGAAAATGCATTAATTATACATAGCCAACATCATTTCCAAGATGACCTACAACTACGATCAGAAAAAAAACTTGTTTTTCTGAGTTCCTGCCTGCGCATTTTACAGTACGATAACCCTGCTTAACACCCACAGTCTGGACATTTAGATAAGAACTTAAGTTTAGAATTCCCGCCATAAGCTCCTGCTTTACTTTTTCCTGGTGAACCTTTAAAAATAACCACTTAGAGTTAAGCCCAGAAAATGTTAGTGACCTCTGTTCCAGCCACCTTACAAGTAATACGTGCTGGCTATCCTACTCACAATCTCCGGCTCATTCATGCCCTGGGACAGAGGACTGCCCTTCCCCCAGCTCATTCTACCCCCTCCATTCGAGGATCTGATCAATATTGTGACTCTACTTCCTTTGCAGGGGGGGGGGGGGGGGGCGGTTGAAACTGCATACTCAATCAAAATGACCCTGCATGGGTTTCCTTTTCCCAGAGTGGGAGCTGGGATGCCAAGGGAGCTACCTGCTCTCTCTGCCCCCCACATGGGTGGCTTGTACCTTCTCATTCAGTAGGTTAGAATCTGTATGCTCTTAATTCAATACACCAGCTCTGGCTTCCTAACCCACCTTTGTCAAAAGACAAACTGGCCACAGCCTACACTAACATATACAACTATTCAATTGATCCAACTAGCTCTCTAGATACTTCTCTCTGAAATGAAGACTAACAGACTTCCAAGTTGCAAAAAAACACATCAATTTGCAAGGCAGAGGACAAAAGCACAAATGTATCTAAATATTTAAAAGCTATAATAAAATCAACAAACAGATAAAAAATATGTTCTATCTTCCTATCCTCTGCCCTGAACAAATATACCCGCATAACCAACTGGAATGCCAGGTGTAAATTTAGGCTTCTCAAACTCCAGGAAGTTTGATACTGGGACATGCGAACCCCCAGTCCCATTTCCAAGTTCCTTCCACAGCCTCTGCCTCCCACAAGGAGCTGCTCCTTGGCCATCCCTTGGGCCTAGGAGTGCACACAGCAATGGAAAAAGCCACCCTGAGGATGAGGGATGGAGAAACAACCCAAGCAGGCATGCAGGCTGTGGAAGTGGGCTTCAGTCATTTGGGCAGGGAATTCCTGCCTCAAATGTAAATCACGGGGTCGACAAAGTCCCCCTCTGGCCTTGCCCCTTTGCAAAGGGCTGAGACCAAAGGAGGAACAGAGTGAGGCGCCCCTGGCTCCTCCTGCCAGAGTCTAAGCAGGGCACTAGTGAGAACCCTAGCCAGCTCTCACATAAGCTTTCAATAGAGACAGCTACTTAAAGTAAGCTTCCCCAAAGGCATCCCCTCTCACTCCCCTCCTTTAACCAAGACCTAGACATCCACCAAAGTACAATTCATCCACTCCTTTTCCAGTAGCCAAAGTGTTTATGGTTTGCAGTTTCCAGATTGAGCTATTCGTTGCATGTTTTCTGGGATTTTTAAAAGTCCTATGAACTAGGTTGGTTTTGTTTCTCTAAAGCAGTAATTCTCACGCAGGGGCAATTTCTCCCCCCAAGAGACATTTTGCTAAATCTGGAGACATATCTAGTTGTTTCATTTAGTGGACAGAGGCCATGGATGTTGCTATGTGTTCTGCAATGTACAGGACAGCCCTCTGCAACAAAGAATTATCTAGCCCAAAATGTGAGTAGTGCTGAGACTAGAAAACTCTACTCTAGAGTAAGAACTCTTTCAGAATAGAGAGGATGTCATTTCCTCCTTTGATCCCCACACAGCCAAGCAGAATATTGGACCTCATTAAGTATTTGTTAACTGACTGACTGATTAGCTGTCTGGTTTCACACCTTGCTGAAACGTTCATTCACACAATAACTCAATGAAAATTGAGCTCACTAGCCAGGAACTGTGTTCAGCTCTAGGAATGCAAATATCAATGAGTGAGCAGAAATGGAAGACAAACAAACTGATACTTCTAATACAGCACACTAAAATGCACCTGTCACTACCAGATACTTGTATATCTATTTATTAATTATGTCTCCCCTCAGTAGCTCATGTACTTCAAGAAAGTATTTCTTGAAATTCTTATAGTTATAGTTCTATACCTATAGAACTATAGTTATAGTTCCAGCATCTTATATGGTAATAATGGTAGACACATCGTAGTAAATATTTTTTGAAAAATGAAAGAAATGCAATAATATGTACAAGGCATTTAAAAAAAAACAGAAATGAGAAGCTTTAACACAACCTGGAGAGGAAAAAAGGAGTAAGAGAGGCTACCTTGATGAGAGCTGATATGGACTAAGCACTAATTATATGCCAAAAGCATTTTTCAATGCATTATCTATCCTAATGCTCACAGCAATTTTACAAGAAGCCACACTGTACAGATAAGGAAACGAACAGTGAGGGTGGACTTGCTCAGGAACACGGCAAATGGTGGAATCAGAATTTCAGCACAAAGGTCACTTTGGGACCTTTGCTGTTAACCAGTAAATGCACCGTCAAGAAGTGAGTAAGGATTGGCCAGATGAAGGACAAGGAGTTGTGGCCTTGAAGGAAAGGCATTCCAGTCAGAGTGAATGACACCAGTAAGATCAACATAGCCTGACTTGTTACAAGGAACCATACCCCTTACCAGCATTACTATACTATAAGAGGAACGTTGATGAAACATGATGTTGGAGAAGTAAGCATGGCCAGATCATAAGGGATATGGGTAGCAGTGCCCCATTTATCTAACATTGTCAGGGAACGAGCATAAGGCTTAGAGTCAGATAGCTCTGGGTTGGAAAACTGACCCATCATTTCGTGAATGGACCTATCTGAATCTGTGTTTCCTCATCCATAGCACAAAGAACATACAAATACCTACTTTGTAAAGTAGCTACGAGAACAAAAGATAAGAAATATAAGCCCTGAGAACTAGGCCTGGTACATTGTATGCGTCCAGTCAGAGTTCATGATTTATTTTTGCTATTGCAAGTTATTGCTAATGACTTTTTTCACATTTGTAAATCCACAACATAATTGAAGCTTATCTTAAGCACCAAAATTTATTAAACTATCATTTTCTTTCTTTTTATTTTTAGTGTTTTATTTATTTTTGAGAGACAGAGACAGAGAGAGAGACTGAGAGACACAGAGCCTGAGCAGGGGAGGGGCAGAGAGAGAGGGAGACACAGAATCCAAAGGAGGCTCCAGGCTTGAAGCTGTCAGTACAGAGCAGGACTTGAACTCACAAACCGTGAGATCATTACATGAGCCGAAGTTGGTACCCCAAACTATCTTTTTCTTGAACTATTTTTAAAGTGAATCCCAGGGCACCTGGGTGGCTCAGTCAGTTGAGTGTCCGACTTTGGCTAAGGTCATGATTTCATGGTTGGTAGGTTCAAGCCCCATGTTCGGTGTTGGGCTTTGCATTGACAGCACGAAACCTATTTCGGATTCTCTCTCTCTCTTTCTCTCTCTCTGCCCCTCTCCTGCTCATGCACACATTCTCTCTCTCTTTCTCTCTTTCTCTTAAATATAAACATTAATTTTTTTAAAAAAAAATAAAGTGAATTCCATAAATGTCCCATTTAACAAACATAAACCTTACATCCCATATATACAGATGGCTGTACCTGCCTCCCACCCCCTCCACCCCCAGTGCTGTTCTGTGGCCACCAGGGCAGCTGTAGAAATATCTGAAGCTTCTGGGATACACAGATTCAAAAATACAGACAGAAAAGTTGGCACATAAAGCTAGACGTGCTTAGAGTAGTATTTGGTTCAGAATTTGGGAAAGGAAAGAGGAACATCATGGCTTAGAGTAATGGTTAGCACCCAGTGAATGTACAGAATGTTCAAGGCACGTGCGTGTATTATCCTCTATCCCCCAATCCACCAGTAACAGCGATGTGCCAACTCTGCTCAGAGCTGACACATCCAATGCTCTTGGATACTGGATGTTTGTTCATTTTTCATAAACCACACCTTAAGCCCATTCAGAGATTGTGACCTGGCTTCCACCCACCTCCCAGTCTACCTTCCTACTACGTTCTCTGTGGGAAAACTAATACCTTTTTATACAGGAAGCACAGCAAGCATTTCCACACCTCCCTGCTTCGGCCTTTGCTGCTTCCCTGCCTAGAATATCCTTCTGCCCTCACCTCTTACTCTTACCCTATTTCACCATCCTTCAAGGCTTAGTGCAAACACCATCTCTTCTCTGATTTCCCTCCTTCCAGCAGAATTAAAAGCCATGTTTCCATGAACTTCCCCAGTACTTTGCTTGATTGTTATAACAACCATGTACAAACAGAGGTATGTGGCAAGCAGCATTCTAGGTACTTTCTAAATGCGACCATGTAATTTTCACTGCAAACTTGTAAGAAAGTATTACAAACCTATTTTACAATGGGGAGTCTGAAGCTCTTTAAGTTGAATTTACCAATGATAGAACAACCAAAAAGGAAATCAGCTGGAATTCCAACCACGTTCTTTCAGCTCCCGAATCCGTAAATTTTTCTCTCCACTATGCTGCCTTTCTTTGATGTCCCTATGTCCAGTTGGTTAATTAATTATACACAAATATGCCTGTCCCTAGGATTATGGCAAATTCCTTGATGCCAGGGACATGGGCATGTTCCTCTTTATAAATGTGGATGATAATGTATCCATTTATACAAGATTGTTAGGAGAATTAAATGAGACAGTACATTTAAAGCACATTGCACAGTGCAATGCACATTATAAGCTCCTAATAATTTGTTGGTTTTACTGTTGTCGTCGTCGTTACCATGTCTGATGCCAAGGATAAAGTCTGTCACGTAAATTGTGAGCTGAAGTTTCTTTCTGAGAAGGAAATCAAGTGGGTAAGGCCCTGATGGAAGAGACAAATGCCACTTTGGCTACTACTTGGCTACTCATCCGGAAGCAACAAGAGTTGCAAAGAAAGTCTCCAATATTTCTATGATAGGGCCAATTGATCCCTTAAACTTTCTGTTACCATGTGGAGGTTACAAAAACGTCCCATCTAGTTCAAAACTCTTGCAGCTTTGTTACTTTCTTCCTGCCTTGACCTATGCGATCTGCCAAGGTTCCCCCCCACATACCCGCTAAGAAGTCATACTTGAAGTCTGAGCCAAGAGAAGAAAATCACAAAAGTAAATGAAAGCGCAGAGGACAAAATGTAATGTGAAATTCTAATGCTTAATGAAATGCTCTAATTAGAGCATAATGAAACACTTTCCTTTGTCCTCATAGCATTTAACAGAACTTTAAATCATCCTATTGCTTTACTCATTCGTTTTTGTCAATCAACCCCTAGTAGGAGGTAAGCTGTCTCAGTGAAAGCAATCCTGTTCACTGCTATCCTCCGGGGCCTGATATCTGGTGCACAGTAGTCATTCATTAAATGTTGGTCAACTGACTGATTGCAATGATTTGTATGTATGTATATATGAATATGTGTATGACTTTATACATATACATAACATCATTCCACGGTTCGTAAATAAATATACATATCTCCATACTTAAGGGCATACAGTACATTTGTGTACATATATTTCTATCCGTGCAGAAGATGTTTTAGACTGGAAAACACAGACACCTGTTTGCAAAAGTTGTGTCTTCTTAACATCATAAAGGCCTCTGGCTTACCTATCTAATATTTTAAAAACATACAGTACTGCCCACATACTAACCACCCATTTTTTTAATGGATTTTATTAAGCATGCAGAGTACAAAAAATTTTTTGACCTAACAAACCAGGATACCTTTATCTTTCAAAACTCCTTGTCCCTAATTATTAGCTTCAGTGCAAAGAAGAGGGCAGTAGGAGCAAAATATTGACCAGTAATGTTTCTCTGCAAATTTGGCAGGTGAAACGCTTCAAATTCTTATGAGCTTCCCAGCAGTCTTTATTTAACTTGTAACATATACAAAAAGGTGTAATTCATGACAATTATAATAATTCCATTGACTGGGTAAATGTGCATCAGGTTTTTTTTTTATTTAAACCTATACCAACCCTGCAGAGTAAATGCTATTATCCCCTTTTATAAATAAGGAAACTAAGACTCAAAGAGAACAGCTTGCCAAGGATACTCTGCTGCTTATCTATCTAGTCATGGCATACTCAGTCTAGAAATTCTACTAGTCTAGAATTCTACTCCAAAGCCCAAACTCTTTTCAATAAGCAACGGGGCCTCTTACACAGTTTTACAGACATTCATCTTGAGGGATATGTGGTAAAGCAGTTTTTTACAGTGTATGGACTTCAATTAGTAATTCTCGGCACACAGAGGCTAGACTCAATGACAGCTAAACACACTGAAGATTACCCCAGGCTACTGACAGCAAGGGACAAATGCGTCTCAGAAACGATCAGCCTGTGTTTCTCAGAATATGAAGCATTTTCCACTTGAGTATGTCCTGCAAAAGAAATGTATTCTCTAAAAGAGCTTCATTATTCCTCCTCCTACCCAAAAAAATGGACTCTTTCATTGCAAACCAATGGGAAGTTCTTAACTCATTTCCTTATATTTCTTGGAATGAAAGTGCTTTCTGTCTTTGGAGAAAAGAGTTGCCGGATGCTATACCCTTTGGGTGCCTTTGAGTCGAACAATCAATACTGTGAAGGCAAGAGAAAATTAGCCCTTATAAACTTTTCAGGGGTGTAAGGTTATTTTTAAACTTAATGATAGCTGAATTCTAAAGAGAGGGAAGGAAAGTCTTCCCTCCCAGTTTAAAGAATTCAGCTGCCTTCCTCTAAAAGAATTGGCTATTATCTCTTTGACCTTCTTTCCAGAAGCAGGCCAGAGAAGAAAGAAACCATATGTTTAAAAAGTTTTTTGAAATTTATAGATGTTTCTGAACATTTGTAACCAACGGTAGTGAAAATGTTTCAGTTGGCTCTAGGCTGCCCATATACTGCTTTGGAAAAATCTTAGGCAGATCAAAGGAAAGTACTCTCCAGCCAGACCACTACACTCTCAGGAAGAGCTTCAGCCTTCTCAGCCCTGGGGACTGAAGGGGAAAGGGGCTCTTGACAGTGGTGTGTCCCCTCAACACACCCAGAAATGTGGAGAGGAAGGGGAAGCCGCACTGCCTTCCCTCCAATCTAACTACACAACCCCTGCTGCCAAGGACTTATTTTTAGACACTTCAGCTGAAATTCCCAGAAAGGAAGGGAAACTACAACCTCTGAGCGCTCTTCAGAGTTCTGATTTCCAACCTGGCTTGCATTTTTTTGTTTGTTTTCTGACTTCAAGTCTCTACCTAACGCCCAACTCCCATCCTCCAGAAGGCATCCACAAGATGTCTAAGTCACAAGAAAAAGAAAAAAAAATAGAGCTGAGAGCTGTAGAGCCTTATGTGATGAAAATTCCAGCTCCCACACATCAAAGGGACATGACCTTGGGGAAGTAACTCCTCCTTCTGAAGACTCAGTTTGTGGTTTGTAAGATGGGAATAATAATATCTGTTATTAGAAAGTTGTTGAGGTTTCAATAAAAATTGCACAGTACCCAGCTCTTAATAGGGCATCAGTAAGGGCTCTGTGTTTTGTCACTGGCACGCTGCACAAAGCAGCGGGATCCTGGCTAGGTATCCATGTTTTTCCTGCCCAAGACTTGTCCATCACTCCCTCATTAGTGATTTGTTACCAACCACTCACCTAACCTCAGGAAGATGCCTCTTAGCTGCTTCTAGTTATCTATAGTTTCAAACATCTGCAGCGCCCAAGAGCTAAATTCTCATTAAGTACAAAGGACAAAGTTAGCCTGGATTCTCCTTCCCACCAGTTATCTGCAAATCGTTGACTATAACTCAGGCTGGGGAAGAAACGCTTCAGGCTTTACATGGGCAAAGCAGGTGTCTGCACATCTCTTGGGGTCAGGGGTGTAAGGACCCCTGACTAAAGTCTTCAGGTTTAGAAATGGCAAAGAAAGGGGGTAGGACAAGAAGGACTGGATGAAAGAGATGCCTCTGCAAGGCAGTCCTAGCCAGTGACCCTGTCCTCGGCGCACCGGGAGTAAAGGACACGAGCGGGGAGGAGCTGCAAGGGGAGGAGTACCTGAAGACTCTCGCTGCTGTCTGGTTCCTTCTCCACGCCGTGCCCTGTTGCAGCACCCCTTGTACGATCTCCTTCTCGTTGGGCAGTCGGTAGACTGGGAAGACGTAGAGCCAACAGAGAACCACGACGCAAAGGGCACTGGCTCCCACCGGCAGCCGGGTCCTCGGGAACTTCCACGCCAGTACTGCCATGGCCCCTCTGGACGTGTGTCGCCGGGCCCGCCCGCAGGGGCTCATCGCAGCCCCGGGGTCCCGAGGGGGCGGCTTCAGCACAGCGTTAGGCAAAGTGGCAGCAGAGGGTCCCCCCACCGCCGGCCCCCCATGCACACACACCTTCCGCTTTCTGGCTTGCACTGGCACGCACGTTTCTTCGGCCCCCACGGCCCCAAAGGTCAGCGCAAGGATTTTTTTAAATGCAACTTTTTCAATGGTTTCTTTCTAGGGGAAGTGGCCGGGGGGCGAATCACGAGCTACGGTCATGGTCGCTTCCCCTGCAGAAGGCGGGCGCTGGGGTCTCCGAGAGCGCAGAGAGCGGCCGCGGCGAGTCGCTCCCGCCGGTTCTGCAGCATCACTGTCGCCCTCGGCGCGGGTCCGGGGAGAGGCTCGGCTCCCTCCCAGACTACTGGCCCGCGGCGTCCGCTTCTGAGAGATGCTCTGGCGCCCTTCGCCGCCTCTCCCCGCCTCCCGTGCTGCTTCACCGCCAGGCACCCCCCAGACACGCTCCCCGCGCCGCGCCAAGTCCTTGGAAATTTCCACCGCGGCCCGGGACCGCTATCCTGCCCCGGGCTTCTCCGCCTTGCCCGCCAGGACCCTCGCTCCCCACCCCTCCCGGAGAAGAAAAGAACTCGCTCTCATCAGTTAATTCAGCGGCGCGCCGCAGCCTTCCGCTGCGCCCCGGACTTCGCAGACAAACGCCCGGGGATTGGTGGAAATCAAGGTCTCCCCCGCCCTCCCCCACCCGCAAATTTGCCTCCTTCGACCCGTTCAGATCCGCGACGCTCGCCCGGAGCGCGCGCCTCTCCCTCCCTCCCTTGTTCTCTGGAGATAGAGGCAAACAATAAAAAATAACCCCCCACTCCCAATGTATGTATATATTTGAGTGTGGCAGAGACTGGCTGATAACCTGACCCTTCGGCACGCGGCCGGCGCGCCGGGGCTATCACTCCGCCACCGTCACCCTCGTCTCTCTACAACCGGTTGGTTTTTAACCCGCAGTGAGGCGCGAGGAGGCCGGCGGAGATTTATTCCTTCCTGGGCCCCCACCCCCATTACCCGATTCCGGCGTCCCGGCTCCAGCCGGCGCACGCGCGCGCGCACACACACACACGCACACACTCAGATACACTCACTCCGATGCTCACGGACCCGCACGCGCGCGCACGGGGAGGTGCGTGCACACCGGGATCCTCCGCCTCGACTCCGCCCTGCAGGGAAAGGCGCTGCTGCATCCAGATGTGCAGGCAGCTGGTGCCCAAGCTCGCAGACCTCGGGACTTGATAATGCCTCGGAGGCGCGTTCATCTCCTCTGCCATTTAGATTAAAGGGCCGTTTGTTCTTAGACCTCTTCCTCTCTCCACCCATAAGCTAATCGCAAGCCCGACCTTGGACAAGCGCCACTAGCTGAGGGACCCACGGTTAGCCATTTCAGCTCGCCTTGGCGGCCGACGCACAGCTCGGGTACCTCCTAGCGGTTGCCGATTCCATTTGCTTAGGCATCTCATCAAGCAGAAAGTGTGCAGGGACAAAGAAACCCAGCAGCCTACTAACCGGGTCAGCTTAGTCATCAGGAAACCAGAATCTAGGGCTAAAGCACCGTTTGCTCAGCTGACCAGGTTGCAGCACCCCAGCACAATCTCCAGGGCTGCTAAGTGACCCGGTATCTTTCTCCAGCATCTTTCTCCACTGAGAGCTGAAAGTTGAGAAGTTGATGTAAAGTTATTTACCAAAAATGACCAAACGACCACTATAGTGTCAATATTCCAACACGACTAAGGCCTCTTAGGAGAATTACCCTCCACGACCGGGCATACCCCAGGAATCTCTGTTATTTAGGTAAATCATTAGCGACGGGAGCTACGAAATTCCAACGTTATATCTTACCATAGTGGAGCCTAATAAAGATTGTTTGAAATGAAGACCACCTGAAGTCCTGCAAAGTAACCAACCCACCTTCTTCTGTTCTGAAAAGGCGAGGGATCTTTCCCAGAGTTGCCATAGCTATGGATAAATCACTTGCCGTCTTTTTTCCTACAATGTAAATAGAACACAACCCATCCCAAGTAAAAGAGATACTTGCAGAGCAAATAGCAAATAAATAAGCCAACTGCCCAAACTAAGACACTGCAGTTATGAAGGGGCTATGTAAATGTTTCCTCATTCAACATCATGGAAATGCATCAAAGTTCTGTCATATTGAGAGACTTCTGTGATGCAATGTGCTCTTTTTCCTTCTTCTGAAAACCAAGATTCTCTTACCTTTGTTGTCTCTTGCCTAAACCTACAATCCAACCTCATTCCCTGCTTTTCCTTAACATGACCACCAAATCTAGACAGGCTTAGCCCTCACCCTTCCAAGTCACACAGGGATCACTTCAGCACTGTATTGTAGGGTCCACCTCCTTCTTGCATGGGATGTCTTTTTTCTCCTTTCATACAAATCCAATGCATCATTAAAAGCCAACACAAATGGCTAAAAATTTTGCCCTCAATATGTGTTCCCAGACCACCTAAAATATACACTTCCTGGGATAGGAATTCAGTAAATGTTTGTGGCTTCTTCTCCTATTCCCTTTGACCTACTGCTCTGAACATCTATAGTATTTGCTGGCTCCAAAAAGTAATAAGACATTTAGATATGTTGTACCACTGGCATTTTTCATATGTAACTTTGTCCCAACAACTGGGCAGTAAGAGTATTTGGCCTTGTATATCAAACGATAAGCCTGTGCT
This sequence comes from Felis catus, assembly GCF_018350175.1. NCBI lineage: Eukaryota > Metazoa > Chordata > Mammalia > Carnivora > Felidae > Felis > Felis catus. The sequence continues at coordinate 55,910,749 of NC_058374.1, forward strand.
CTTGATCCAAATGACTTTTAGTAGGTAGCTTACGTATTATTTTCTATGTCTGCATCTGAGTACACAACAGAGTCTACTCAGGACCTAAACTACTTTTAAAATTCTATAAATGTTTATTTACTGAACCAGTAAACATGATGTGTAAAGCTATTTTATGCCAGAAGTAAACATGATGGGAGGCACTTTTGTTACATCAGCATTGTAGTGGAAGCCAGTATAAGGGATAAAAACCACCACAGAATTGAAGCCATGGAGAAAAGAGGAAAAAGAGAAACTCTCATTGAGAAGTCAAGAGAGACCAAGATGTGGGAAGATGGTCAGAGTGATTAGGACACAACCAATTTACAAGTCAGCTTGGATGCTAATGGGTATGAAGACGAATATCAAGAGTCACGTAGAAATCTCTCATTAAAAGATTAAATATTGTCAATTAAAGAATTGTCAATGATTGGACAATTTAAAAAAAATTAATGTCATCCTTTCTTCTGACCCTCTCAAGTTTTTCTTGTCAGAATGGCTTGGAATGGAGGGACAAAAGCATAAAAACATGGCTTTTTATAGCCAGTTACAACACCAAAGCAAATAGGCTTGTAGAATGAAAAGAGCTATAAATGTAGTTTGTCTAAATAAATGTATTTGCTTATTTCCACTCCCTCTTGTGACCCCACTAAAAGAATAGTAAAGGAATAAAAGAGGCATAAACTCAAAAGAATGACAGAATAGGAAGAGATACAAAAGCAGACAAACGATGTCAAAAAGTTTACAATCAGGTAAACAATTGAACAAGTGATAACTGATAAATCAGAATATAGGAAGCTCTGAACCTTCAAGTGACTGTGTGTGTGTGTGTGTGTGTGTGTGTGTGTTGGCACAGGGTGGGGTGTATAGACAGAAGCCAACAAGATTCAAGCTAAATTGCACTATAGTAATCTTGAAAGGCTCAGAAATTAGAGGCACCTGGTACTCCTGGAGGTGGAAGTGATAGGTGAAACCAAATAAGAGGTTTGTTTGAAAGTCTTTAAAAAGAGCAGTGAAAGGCACCTGGGTGGCTTAGTTGGTTAAGCATTGACCCTTGATTTAAGCTCAGGTGATGATCTCATGGTTCGTGGGATCAAGCCCCTTGTCAGGCTCTGCACTAATAACGCAGAGCCTGCTTGGGATTTTCTTTCTCCCTATCTCACTGCCCCTCTCCCACTCACATGCGTGGACTCTCTCTCTCAAAAAATAAATAAACTAAAAAGAAAAGGAGCAGTGAAGCCTCTAGATCTTGTCTCCAAATTGGCTTAAAACACAAGGTTACTTCTCTAGAGAAATTGGACAGTACTAGTAAGATGACCTACAGATTTTGATATTTGCAGGTCTCCAATCAGACAGCAATGTCCTTGACTAATACCCTACGAGGAAGCCCACCAATTGATAAGCTCTATTCACACAGAACTTCTATCCTCTTTTTTAGCTTCATTCTTAGATATGAGTCAGGATCCCCATGCATTTGAAGAGACTCTCCAACAGGAACACAGAGACAAAACAAGCAAACAAGAAACACACACAGGAAAACTGGGAGGGCAGCGTGGTGTGGGGGGAATAATGCAGAAAACACAAGAAATCTTCATTAAAAGATGTGATGAATACTTTTACAGAAATAAGAGGTAATCTGTGAACCAAGAACACAAGGAATATTCAGACAACCAAAAATAAAGTCCTTTAAAATTAAAAATATAGTAAACACACAAATTCACAATTCATGGAAGAGTTGAACTATATAGTTGAGGAAGTACCCCAGAAAGTAGGTCAATAAGATAAAAGAGGGTTTTTTTAAGATAATAAATTACAGACTCAAACAGAAAAATAAACATCCAACTAATAGGAATCCAATAGGGGAAAACAACAGAAAGAGGAAAATTTTCAAAGCCATGCTAAAAAACAATTCTAAAATTAATGAATCCATTAAGGGATCAATAAAGTGAATAAAAAAGACTGATACCAAAGTATACAACAGAGAAATTTTAGAGAGAAAAAAAAGAAAAACTTGTGAAAGATTTAAAAACACACACCTACAAAGAGGTAGAAATAATAATGATGTTAGATGGATCAAAAGCAACACTGGAAACTATAAGAAAATGGAGTTAGGCCATCAAAATTTTTAATGAAAATTTTTCCCAAACTGGCATTTCTACACCCAGCTCAAATATGAAAAATGTGAAGGCAAAATTAAGACATTTTTAAATGCATAGTCCGAAAAACTTTACTCCTATGCCCTCTTTCTGGGAAGATACTGGAGATACTCCAGTAAAATAATAGGTTTACCAAAAAGAGGGAGCTGAGGATCCAGAAATCCAGGGCTTTCGTGCAGGAGAGACACAAAGGGGATTCCTAGGGAGATAGCTATGCCTCAGATCAAAAGAGCAATTAATTACTTTCAGTTTCAACTCAGACATAACTTGGAAGTTATAACTCCCATCCTTACAAGAAAGCTGAACAAGCTGAAAATCAACATCATTTTGTACTCATCAAAGACTTGAGGTCATAGGGCAAACCACCAGCTTCAGTCTGGAGAAACAGGCAAATCCAGAGTCAGAGCTAAGACCTGTTTGTCTGGGGCAAGAGATGCTGGAGCCATAAATTGGCGGGAACAGCTCAATGATGATTTGGAATTGGTAACAATGGAATTGCTGGAGGCTGAGTGTGAACTGGCATAGGGATGAGAAACTCCTGGGAGTCAAGTAGGCATCCATATTTTCATGAGTTTTATCTCCAGGAATCCCACCAGGTTTTCAGGGTGAAAAACTGAGAAAGATCCTCTTGGTGCTCTAGCAGGGATAGAGAAAGAGTAACCGTTGTGAAATATGGCCAAAGATTCTCCATATTATTAAGAAGGGCACTTGTCGTGTTGAGTACTGGGTGTTATATGTAAGTGATGAATCACTAAATTCATCTGAATATTCCTGAAACCAACATTACACTATATGTTAACTAACTAGAATTTAAATAAAAATTTAAGGGAAAAAAAGTCAATAGCAAGAGGTTTGGCAGTTTCTTATGAAGTCAAACCTATACTTACCCTGTGGCTCACCAAACCCACTCAAAAATATTTACTCAAGAGAAACAAAAACATAGGCCAACAAAATACTTTTACAAGAATGTCTGTAGTAGCTTTATTCATAAAAACCCAAGACTGGAAATGTCCAAATGTCCATCAATGAGAAAATGAATAAACAAATTACAGTATCTTTGTATAATGAAATCTTACTCAACAATAAAAAGGAATAAACTATAGATATATTAAGTAACATGAATAACTCTTACAGAAATCACATTGTGTGAAAGAAAACAAACACAAAATAGTATGTATTGTGTGATTTCCTTTATGCAAAGTTCTAAAACAGGCAAAACTAATCATTAGTGATAAAAATCAGAAGAGATTTTTATCACTTGTTGGGGACCAGCGAGTAGGGGTCGACTAGGAAGCAGCATCAGAATATTTCTAGGGTAATGGAGCTGTCCCCTATGTTGATGGAGTACAGGTAACACAGAATTTATGTTTGCCAAAACTGGGTGAACTTAAAACTTCATTCTGATTTTATGGAATGTAAATTTTAACTCAAAATAAAAAATAGGGGTGCCTGGGTGGCTCAGTTGGTTAAGTGTCTGACTTCGGCAGATCAGGTCAGGATCTCACAGTTTGTGAGTTCAAGCCCCACATCGGGCTCTGTGCTGTCTGCTCAGAGCCTGAAGCCTGCTTCGGATTCTGTGTCTCCTTCTGTCTCTGCCCCTCTCCCTCTTGTGCTCTGTCTCTCCCTGTCTCTCAAAAATAAATAAATGTAAAAAAAAAAATTAAAAAATAACCTTAACAAATATATATATATTTTTTTAATTTTTTTTTTCAACGTTTATTTATTTTTGGGACAGAGAGAGACAGAGCATGAATGGGGGAGGGGCAGAGAGAGAGGGAGACACAGAATCGGAAACAGGCTCCAGGCTCCGAGCCATCAGCCCAGAGCCCGATGCGGGGCTCGAACTCACGGACCGCGAGATCGTGACCTGGCTGAAGTCGGACGCTTAACCGACTGCGCCACCCAGGCGCCCCAAATATATATTTTTTTAATTTGTAGCCAATGTGGGTGCAGTGTCCCACAACCGGGGGCTCTTTTATAAACCCTGGTGCTGCAGCAGCTGTGATTCTCAAACCTGGCCACATGTTAGCTATTTATTGGGGAGCTTGTATTCTGCCAGTTCCTGGGGCTGACTTACCCCCAGAAATTCTGACGCTTGCGGGGGTGATCTTGAAATCTAAATTTCAGAATAAATTCCAGAGCTGCTTAATGTACACTTGAGGGTTTAGATCTTAGTAGACATTTTTAAGAGGCTGCTATAATATTTAGCCCCAGTCACCTCTGCCATTTTTGAGTTGTGACATGAGTGAATTAAAAGATAAGTATGTTTATTCAAACCCATGTATATTTTAAAAGAATTAGGTATGAATTGGAAGATAGAGGAAAGGAGCTACAATATATTGAGAGTCTAAGCTGTGCCAGGGAAGTTATTAAGCATTTGACATAGATAATTTCATTTAAATTCTCTAAGAAGCACACTTATCATTTATTATATATTTTTACCACAATCACCAGGATCTAAGCCCTTAGTTATTAACAGTCTTGCCTTTTAAGCTCCAGCAAAACCAACTTCCTTGAAACCTCTTAATGGGCCCTGGGCCTTTGCAATGCCTAGGATATATTTCCCCTTCATCCACCAGATGTACTTCTACACATCTTTAGGGTCCTTATGCATTATATGCAGTCTTTCCTGCTTCTTCCCTTAATCTGTCAGCAGAATTTTATTCTTCAGGTAGAAATTGTATGTGCTATCCTAGGATTTGTAGCAAAGTGTGTTTTGGAATTCTCTTACATGAATCAGAGATAGTCATTGGTAATTAATTTAATGCTAAATGCACTTAAATGGAGAAAACACTACAAATAAGTCTTTGGCAGTCAAAAAAAAAAAAAAAAAGGATTCTCCATAATAAATTCCTACTTTCCAGGGAAAAAGACCTTATGATAGCCTTATCCCATCTGAAAGAAGGGTATTTCTCTCACTTCAATCCCCAGTGGTCTTCCTGTCTCACCTAACGTGGGGAAAACAAAAACAAAAACAAAACCGATGGTATACTTGCGAAGTGCACAGCCTAGGGACACAGGGCCTCTGAAAGACTGAAATTTCATAAGATAATAGAACACTTTCCCTGTCCCATATCTTACCACCACATTAATAGGGCTCCCATAGAACGTTAGTAGATTATATCTAAAAGAGTTACAAGACACAGATTCTCTCTGAGAAGTACTTATGGAAGCTCAAAGTCAATAAGAAGACAAAATCAATGATATTAGAGAATTCTGAAGCCTCCAGAGCTTTTAGATATGGAAACATTAAACACAGCCAAACTCCTAGCCAAATTAGCACAAAAATTCATACTAAAGGCTTATTTATCTCTGTTTCTATTATCCAATACATCACATCTGGCTTTCAACATAAAAATGATAAGGCATGCTACAAGACAAGAAAAAAAAGTAAAACAGTATAAAGAGACAAAGCAAGAATCAGAACCAGACACAGCATAGAACAATGACCCAGGTGTTGGAATTATCAGACAGGGAATTTAAAATCACTATGATTAAGGTATAAAGGCTCTAATGAAAAAATAGACTATATGCAAGAACAGAGTGTTAATAAGTAGAGAGATAAATAAAATCAAATCTAATAAATCAAATCTAATAAAAAATCAAATTAAAGTGTGAGAAATAAAATTACTACAATAAAAATGAAGAATCACTTTGAAAAATTCATCAGTGACAGGGTATTGCTGAGAAAGAATCAGCAAGCTTGAATATATGTCAATAGAAATTCCCCAAGTTAACTTGTGGGACAATTTCAAAAGGTGTAACATACATGTAATTGGAATAACAGAAAGAAAAAAAGAGAGAAGGGAACAAAAAATATTTAAAGAATAATAGTTGAGAATTTTCCAAAAATAATGACAGACACCAAACTACAAATCTAGGAATCTCAGAGGACACCAAGAAAGATAAATACCAAAAATGATACTTGGGCATGTCACAAACAACAGAAACCAAAGACAAAGAGAAAATCTTGAAAGAAGCTGGGGCGAGGCAGGGAGTGAAATCACCTTATTCATAGAGAGAAAAAAAATGAATTATAACTGACTTCTCATCAGAAGCCATTTCAGCAAGAAGATAGTGGAGTGAAATATTTAAAGTGCTGAGAGAAAAGAAATCACCAACTTAAAATTCTATGTCCAGTGAAAATATCTCTCAAAAGTGAAGGAGAAATAGAGACTTTCCCAGGCAAAACTGGGAGAATCTATCAACAGCATATCTACCCTACAAAAAAATGTTAAAAGAAGTTTTTTGAGAGACAGAAATGGTTTAGATAAAAAACTCAGGGCTAAATAAAGGAACAGCATCAGAAAAGGAATTAATGAAGGTACAATAAAAATCTTTTATTTTTCTTATTCTTAATGCATCTAAAAGATAATTACTTAAAATAATAGTAATAATATAGAGAGTGATTATAGCTTATAGATAAGTGAAATAAGTGACAGAAATACTGTAAGGGTCAGGAAGGAGGAATTATAAATACTCTGCTATGAGGTACCTGCACTACACATGAAGCAGTATAGCATTATCTGAAGGTGGACCTAAACTAATAATGTATACTGTAATCTTTGCAGTAGCCATTAAGAATTGTTAGAAATAAGTATAATTGATATGCTAAGAGTGGAAAAGAGTGGAGAAAAAAATGAAGCCATATAAATTGCTGAAAAAGAGGAGAAAAAAGAGCAACACATCTATATTGGAGCAGGAAAACAGAGGACCTGAGAAAGGAGTTCTCCCAGAATGAAACCAAGAGACCACCCAGTATGTGTGAATGTGTTGAAAACAGACACTTATTTTAGTTTGCAGATGAAATATTAATAGGAATATAGAAGACTAAACCAAAGTAAAACTGAGGCAATAACTAACTCCAAATAAAACAAAAAGTTGTGCAAGGAAAGAAATATTCTGATACATTCAATCCATGTTCTTAATAACATAAATAATATATACTAATTTAACAAAAACATGATACAATGATACTGAGTAAGGTGGGGTAAGATGGGAGGGTATATAAGATAACAAAATCTTCATTTTCCTTAGAAAGAATACAACACATAACTTTTTTTTAAGATTAAGAAAAGGCAACATAAGCACAGTATTTAGAATTATAGAGTGGGGCGCCCGGGTGGCTCAGTTGGTTAAGTGTCTGACTGTTGATTTTGACTCAAGTCATGATCTCATGGTTTGTGGAATTGAGCCCACATAGTGCTCTGTGCTGACAGCTCACAAAGCCTGCTTGGGACTCTCTCTCCCTCTCTCCTCTGCCCTCCCCCATTCATGCGAGCATGCATGCACGCTCTCTCTCTCTCTCTCTCAAAAATAATAATTATTATTTTTAATAATTATTAAGTAATAATAAATAAACATTAACAACGAATTATGGAGTAACAACCTAAAGAAACAACAAAAAGAACTGAAAGTGATTGCCTCTATGGAATAGGGAATAAAAGATGGAGCAGGGAACACTATTTACCTGTTTATTTATGTATCTATTTATTTGCTTACTGTTTTAAGCTACTACCTGACTTTTTTAAATGTGCTTATTTATTTTTTAAAATGAAAAATAATTTTTTTAAAAAGAAAGAAAACAAATAGGAGGGAGCCAAAGGACATTCAGGAAGATGATTAAGTCTAGGATGCTTCCAGTAGAGATTAAGAAAAGAAAATTGATTGGGGTGCCTGGGTGGCTCCATTGGTTAAGTGTCCAACTCTTGATCTTGGCTCAGATCATAATCTCACAGTTTGTGAGTTCAAACCCTGAGTCTAGCTCTTCACTGACAGCACAGAGCCTGCTTGGGATTCTGTCTCTCCCTCTCTCTGCCTCTCCTCTACTCATGTTCTCTCTCTTTCTCAAAATAAATAAATAAACTTTAAAAAAAGATAAGAAAAGAAAAAATTTGATTAAAGAAACACTTAGGGGATAAAGTTTATAGGAGTTGGAGATGAATTTGAAAAAAGACATGAAGGAAATGTACGTATTGAGGGTAACTCATAGATTCTGGCTAAATTATAGGAGGTGCTATTCCTAAAGACAGCAAACAGTAGAAGAGGAAAAATTTGGGTCTGAGGACCTGCATTTTGTGTTAGACATGTGGATTTGAGGTGCCTTTCAGACATCATCAAGACAGGGATCTATTTGTATCCAGAACTAAGTGGAGAGATTTGAGCATGATATATATTTGGAAGTCACAGACCTATAGATGGTGACATAGATGAAATTGCTTAGTGGAGAAAAACACAGGAAGGAGAGAATAGTGCCTAGGAGTGAGCTATGAATACTAACTACAGGTAGGCAAATAAAAGAGGATGAGTATGTAAGAGGTGGAATGAAAATCCAGAGTAGAGTGTCACTGAAGGCAAAGGAATAAAGTATTGACTAAAGACATGATCAATGGTGCATAAGAATGTCTCTTCCCTCATATGGAACATATTTTTGAGGTGATCCAAGGAGGATTGGTCATGGCCTGTTTGGAATATCAAAATATCAGTGGCTGATATTTAATCATTTCAAAAAACATAGGTTTAGTAAACTATAGTTCTAGGGAGAAATGGCCATATTAACATATAGCCACAGTTTCCATGATTTCAAAACAAAACATTTCAGATGCATTAAATATAAGGAGGAAAACAAGTAGGAGAAGGTGACCTAGCATTTACTGAGATACTACGTATGGCACTTAACACATTTTAACTCATGTAATCCTTAAAACAATTCTCTGGTCTATTACGTATCTCTATTCCCATTTTTCAAAATAGCTATTTGAAGCATGTAGAAGTTAAACAACTTACATCATTTTATTCTCATTCAAGATCTGCCTAGAAAATATCTTACCAAACTTTTTAAACATAGGGTTTTTTTTATGGGGAGTAACCCTGTGCAACAGAACTGAAGGGACTTGAGGTATTATTCTTCCCATATATATTCAGAAATTTCTTAATAAAAGTGAGTTAACATTTTTACACTGAAAAGAATAATTATTGATTAAATTTATGCATGGTAAACATTCATCTTTAAATTAAGAAAAGTCTAGCTTATAGATAGAAAGAATGAAGTATTAGAGAATTTATGCCAACTAATTAGTACTAAATTCTGCCAATTTTTTCTTTGTGTGTCTTTAGAATCCAATTTCCCTTTTTGCTACCATCTCAATTCTGCTTCTGATTTTTTTTGTGTGTCCTATCATTCTCTGCCTGCAATCCTCTCACTCATCCATCTTGTGCATCATGCCATATTAACCTCTCTACAAAACTTTTAATTGTATCATCCTGCAGTGAAAAAAGGACTCCCGGTTACATACATATGTGTCTAAAATCCATAGCCTAGCAGGCAGGATGCACCATAGTCTCACCACAACATTTATTCTCAGACTTATATCCCCATTTAAATGATCGCCTCCCACCAAGTCATTCTGCTCCATGTCCCTTACCTTTCTTGTGCTGGCTTCATTCATGTGAGCCCCTTTGTTTGAAATTCTATGTCACGTCCTCTGCCTATCCAGATCTCACCCATCTTAGAAATTTCATCCTTTTCATAAATGTTTATTTTTCCTCCACAACATTCCAGGTCATAGTCATCTTTCCCTTTATGCTTTTACGCCAATATCTACAAACTTCATTTAGCATTGCTTCAAGAACTATAGCAAGCTGGCTTGAATTTTCACTTTTTTTCTTATCAGCCTATGAAATTTATATGATTTGCCTTTTCGTTAGATTTTAAACTGCTTAAGAGCAGACACCAATCAAATACAAATAAAAGGCCATCTTTTTACAGCCAAACCACTATGGCGGATATAAAAATAAAGCTATGAAACAAGACAGACACAGTCCCTGTTCGCACAGTGTTTATAGGCTCCATCCTTTTTAGCACCAGCCAGTCTTTTGTGTGTTAGTGGAGATAAAGCCGTATTTCGTGACTATGCCTATCCATACGCTACTAGTGTATCATGAAACAGACTTTTACATTATACAAAGTGCCAGTGGAACATGAAAAAAAAATTTATCAAGACAAGTCTGTATTCCCAAATTCACAGTCTAAAGCCAAGAAATTCACTGCTCTTCCATACCCATATATCTTTGTTCTTGTCAGTAGAAATATACAGAAGCAAACTTGTACTGCATCCTGTGGGTGTGGTTTTACCACTGGGCCATGTTCAAATAAATTCTTTGTGCATTTTGTAAATTAATCTATTTTATGGGACCCAGTGGAGACTAAATGCCCGCTTCATCTGGCGTAATACATTCATTGTTTTCTTAATGTCATCATATACACTATACCAAATTCTACCCACCGTGATCACAAACTCACCAAATCTTTCTGGGCCACAAGTTTCTCTCTTCTGAAATCAAAGAATTAATGCTTGAGAATTTTAAAGGTCTTTCTAGTTACAGAATTCTACAATTATATACATACCACCTGGACTTAGAGTGGTAAACATAGTAAAGACAAGAAACAAAGAAAAAATTTCTTTAGACGGGTAATGATTAATTTTATTTGTCAACTTGACTGTACCCCAGGATTCCCAGATTAAACATTATTTCTGGGTGTGTCTGTGAGGGTGTTTCAGGATGATATTAGCACCCGACTCAGTATATAGTCGTCCCCAAAGTGTGTAGGTATCATCAATCGTCCTGGGGCCTCAACAGAACAAAAAACAGAGGAAGGAGGAACTTGCCTCTCTTTTCTCCCTGCATGTCTGCTTAAGCTGAAACATTGGTCTCCTGCCTTGGACTGGAATTTACACCTTCATCTCCCCTCATTCTCAAGGCTTTAGACTTGGACTAGAATTATAACCACTGGCTTTCCTGGCTCCCCAGACTGCAGATAGTGAACTTCTCAGCTTCATAATGACTTGAGCCAATTCCTCATAATAGATATATATATGTGTGTGTGTATATATGTATGTGAGTGTGTGTATACATATAGATATGTATGTATGTGTTAAACATACACATGTACACACTCACACACTCACACTACTGGTTCTGCTTTGCAGTAGAGCTCTTATACAAATTGCAAAATGACAATGAGATTGAGGAAGGTGAGGCCAAAGAGGTTAGAATGGGGATCTAGATGTAGCTCCTACTGTACTTACTAAAACAAACACCCTACCACCTAATGATAGAAATGTGTGAGTGCAAATGGAGCAATGAAAACTTAGCCTAGCAGTACTGGATAAATACATGGCATTTGAAAAATCTCTTTAATGCAAGATTATATATCTGAAAATACTAAAACCGGGTAAGGTTCCTAATTATTCTTCCGGATCCACTGAAAGAAATAGAGGCAATCCTACAACATGAGAAGGATAGAGAAAGCCCATTTCAGTGCCTCTCAAATTTTGATGTACATGTGATTCACCTAGGGGTCTCTTAAAATGCAGATTCTGATCCAAAAGATTTAGGCTTTTCTGCTTGGTAAGCAGTGATCCTTAATTTGTCAAGCCCAACCAATTATGGGGAATATAAACACCTCTTTTAATCGGTGGCAATGTAGGTGTGACGGAACCAAAATAAAGATCACACTTACTAGTGACATCTTGCCAGTTCAGGCTGACCATAGTTTTCCCAGACATGAACTTTTTAAGACTAAGCCTCCATTGCACCTGGACACTGTCCTTTTATGTATATCAGATTCTACTGAAAGCAACATGTCAAGATTCATGCCTTCCCACAGAGATGGTAACAAGACTGATCCCCCATCGATTTATCAATAAGTAAAGTCCATTCTCATATTGCTTCATCCTTTCAGACCAACTGCCAAGCCTGCAGTAGTCCCACTACTTACATTTTCTGGCTTAACAGGTCTGTCCTATCATGATGATAAGCCTCCACAAGAGCTACCTCCACTTGCCTTCACAAGCCAAGTGCAACTCCCAAGACCCACAAGTTCCTCTTAGTACATTGTGGCCAATATTACTTAAGGCACAACAAATGTTGCCATTGTGTGCAATTTTTCTTCTTGAAGTTCAAGGAATGAACGGTCTGATCATCTGATCAAGCCAATATTCACTTTTGGGGCACCATCCTGATTCCATCAAAACAAACCTGTATAGCACTCTATCTGCATTCATATCTGGTATTGTCAGAAGAGCAAAGTAGACCCTGACATGCAAGGAAGGCAGTGATGCTGCAAATTATCTCCCATCATGCCCAATTGCCTTAACAGGCTGTCATCTTAGTTCACAGCAAGGCACCAAATCAGCTACAGATGCCAAATCTGTAATGTATGCTCCAGTTCAATGATAGGTTTTCTCTAGAAGCTGCAAAAGAACCAGCACAATTAACACAACTGACATAACGTTACCCATAATGGCAATTGCAACCTGCTCTTATTCAAATGAGTCATCACGAGATGCTGATTAATATCTTTTCTCTAAATTTCCCAAGTACATTCTTTGGGTGAATCTTGTAGTATGGCTTTAATCCAGTTCCCCTTTCCAGGGGAAAAATCGGGGGCTTTACCCCACATTGGCTATGATTCAACACCACATCTGAAACAGCTAAAAGTATGATTCTCTGGTGCAGAGATAGTCTCTCAAGCAGTGATGGTGCCCTTTCCTAGCATCATTACCCAGTTACACACTCCTTTCCCACAGTTTCCGTTTATTACCTTGTTTCAGCCTTCCCAGGTCAGAGTCTCTGCCCAACCACAGAGTAGGCATAGCTTTGCCAGAGTCTGCCCAGAAAACAGGACTAGGGTTAGCAAGGTTAAGGATGATGAGACTATTTCTACTACTAACCAGTGAGACAGCACTGAGTCAAATTCAGAGAAATTAAAATAGTGTTCTGAATGCTGTATCTTTCTCCAGACACACAAGGGCAGTCCCAGAGCCAGCAAATCAGAATATAGAAAAACAAAGAAAAACTTTGTGAGACAGGAAGAATGCAGGATTATTATGATTGCATCAAACCCCACTCCTTTGTTGCCGATTCCACATTCCAGAACCTGTCCAAAAGTGTCACCCTGTTACTACCCATATTGGCAGATGAAAGATACATTCACCAAAGTGAGTCAGCCATTTTTCCTGCCGTATCATTCCCCAGGGTACTGATAGATGTTTTAATTGCTCATTCCAGTTCTCAACAAAACTTTTACTTTGTGTGTGGTCAATGGTATCTGTCCATTCATTATTACTCTTTGTAGTCCAGTTTTGTACATTGCTAGCAGCCCAGGGCACACCTTGATCCAATGAAACCTGGGGAACCAATTAATGCACCACCTGGTGGTCCATACCATAAATGGTATTCTCACGGCTTAGGTCACCAGGTAAGCACAGACCAAAGTAGCTTACATGTCTACTCGAGGCAGGACCCATTTGAAACCAGCTGGGACTACTAGTGAGAGCCCTATGTATTCACTGGCCAGCTAAATGCTGGCTCTTCAGAAACTCTTACCCAAAGCTATCTTCAGATGGTTCTTTCCTTGTTGACATCTGTACCGTCTTTTACCTCATTAGAAGCTTCAACAGGAAGCAAAGGAATGTGCCATTTTTTTCCACCCAGTATTTCATAGTGTAACCATTTTCATGCTGCTCAGTTCAAGTAACTGGGTAGTTATTTCCAGGGGCTGGACAAGGACAACCTCTACATTCTGGTCCCCTTGTGAGCCATCAGCTGAGCCTTTCTGGTTGGCATCTACATAGCCCACTTCAATTCACCACTGGAATTCCTACAGGTATTTTCATGAGTGCATTCTGCATAAAGTGTTGTCAAGACCTTGGCAAGGTCAAATTCTTGCAGTACTATGGATACGCCATCCTAAATTTTGACCACTATTCAAACTTACTGTTGCTTCTTCAGCCAAGGTTTTATGACCCAGTGATTAAATGGGGCAAACTTCTAGACTGTATTTCATTCTCAGTTTGGGAACTTTCATCAGTAAACCAGGAAATTAATTCTGCTTTAACAAGGAGAAAAACCTATAATTCAAACCATTCAACACTAAGAGTTGCCACTTTTGGAAGCTCCTATTGTTAGTTCTAAGGGCAGGGCAGAAATATAGATATGGATACACTACACATCTTCAGGGCCACAGACAGTGGGGTGCTCCCATATCTATATACCATTTCCATTTTAACACTGAACTCTTCTGAAATACTCCTTCCTTATGGGAAATGAATCTGACATTACCAAGACATAAAGTGCTTTGAATCTCAGAATCTTTTTTTTTGTAATTTTTTAATTGTATTTATTTACCTATTTTGAGAGAGACAAAGACAGCATGAGTGGGGGAGAGGCAGGGAGAGAGAGAGAGAGAGAGAGAGAGAGAGAGAGAGAGAGAGAGAATCTCAAGCAGGCTCCACACTGCCAGTGCAGAGCCCAGTGCAAGGATAGAACTCACAAAACTGTGAGATCATGACCTGAGCCTAAACCAAAAGTAGAATGCTTAACCAACTGAACCATCCAGGCACCTCTCAGAATCATTTTAAAGCCCTGATTAATGGGAGCATCTCCACTAAATCCCAGTAAGAGGCCAGTAATTATTTATCAAAGGGGCTAAATCTCTTCTTGGCATCATGTAACTATAAATCCAATATTCCAAAATTACCATTTGGGAGGAGAGGATAGCGTTAAGGAATTCTGCAAGAGACTCCAGTCTGCATGTGTCTAGATAGTAAAAACCTCCAAAATAATTTGTGCATAAGGCCAACCCAAATGGTACTGTTTTGGGCTACAGCTTCTGCAAGCTTCTCAAAGCCTGTTTCTTGTTGTTGTTTTGATCTCATTCAAATTCAGATTTTTTTTTTCTTGTATTAGGGCTAACAAGATTCCCAGGAACAGTGTATGTGTTCCCCATAGCCAAAATTCTCCACAAATTATTGTGTCTCTTTCTTATTAGCAGGGCTTGGCAAATATATCCGTGTAATTCCTGCCTCGTGTGGACTGTCTCTCATGGCCTCCAACCCAAGTCATTCTCAAATGTTTAGCCAATTGATTAGCCCTGTATTTTAGCCAGACAGATTAACCAACTTCAACTAGTCACACGTACCAGTGTTATTCTCAAATCTGGGCTTCCTTCTCTGAGAGGGAAACTTCTATGCTATCATTGATGCTTATATTAACTTGCATTTGACTGTGACTGAGTTTAAACCTCACCTTGCCAGGTTGTCAACATACACGGGAAAATTCAGCTACCCTTAGGAAAGGATGGTGAATGTATATCAGTCATTCTCATGAAAAAGGGAATTTTGCCTGAGTTGCTTCTAAGACTGGGACAGAAAAGAAAGCATTAACCAAGACTATCATAGCATGCCAGTCATCTTAGCTTATTGGATTTCCTGAACAGCTCTCCCCACATCTGACATGTTGGGAATTATCAGTAGAATTACTTGATGGAAGCACAACAAACAGCAGCTAGTTTCCATGAGTCACCCACTTTTTTTTCACAGGCCAGAGATGGAGGAGAGTTTAGGCAAATCTAAAAATTCCTAATATAACCAATTAAAATCAAGCAAGAGGTAGGATTGCCGGTAATGGCAAAGCCTTCCATTCATAATCACATTTATTTCACCTATGTACTTGGGTATAGAAAATGCCATTGCAAGTTTTTGCATTTGGGTTTTTTTTTATTAGTTTTGTTGTGGTTGTTGTTTACTTTTCTCACTCTCCAAACAACGGTTTTGCCGTAACCCTAGTACTTAACATCGCAACTTTACCATACCTCTAAAAGCTCGCTTTTGGTCTCCTGACATTATCCTCCACTAGATAGCAGGTATTGAAGTACATTGTGCACCCAGATGTTACAATTCCATCACTCCAAGGCTATTCAATTTCAACATAGCGTATATCCGGGATACAAGTCGATCATCTTTTCCTTCACCACCTTAACAAATGGAATAAACTCAGCACTGTGCTCTACCTCATTCTTCTTCCACTCCTTATCAGTATTATGGAACTTAAATTTATTCATGCCGAAGTAAATAAAGTGAATTTAACAAGACCCTTTAGGCCAGGTGGTCACTTGTGCTGAAGTTTTTCTTCCTTCCAGCTAGCAATGTGCAAAGTGAACACAGTTTCCTTTTGTTTCAAAATGCCTGTTTTAACTTTAAGTGGTCTGATGTTATTTTTCCCTGGCCCCATCAGTAACTTCACTTTTACTAAGGCAGCTTATTATAACCAGGGGATTGTATTTCTGGCCATTTCTTCCTTATTTTGTTTTTCCTTCTTCATGAATTTTCCCAATCCGTTAAGAGTCAAAGTTTTAACATCCAAATCCCATTGATAAGAATTGTCCCTGGTAGTGTGTCACAGACCTTTCACTACTTTGAACCCAAGGTGGGTTGGCAACTACCCTAACTTCAAAATTTTGTTAGATTTTTATACCGGTCAAGATGGAGTCAGTCTACTATTGCCTAATTACAACTCTGGATGATACAAAAAGCACCACCTAAGAGGTCTGAAAATTAAATAACAGCAGGCAGATTAGGAAAAGAAATTAAAACTTTTATGATGACCAGTAATGCAGTGAGTTTTCTGATCTTTTTCCCTCTTTTGTCACCCTACTTTAACCCAACGGTGACCTACTGCACAGTAGGCACAAGTAACAAAAACTCAAAGAGAAATCCTCTTTGTCTTCCCAGAGGACCAGAAAAATAGATCATTATTTAAATTAAGTATTTCTCTGAGATTTTCTTTTTTCATTTATTTCAAATATGCTTGTAATTGTTTGTTGAAGGCTTTTTATGATGACTGCTTTAAATTCCTTGTCAGATAATTCCAACATCTGTATCACCTGAGTATTGGCATTGATTAATTGTCTTTTCTCATTCAAGTTAAGATTTTCCTGATTCTTGGTATGATGAGTGATTTTGACAGTATCCTGGACATTTTGAGTATTGTTATGAGACTCTTGTCTAAACCTTCTGAATTAGGAGATCTTTTCTGACACCGTGCTGGTGGATGAGAAGAAGAACTTTTCCACTACCCCCCAGGTGGAGATGGAAGTCCGGCTCCCCTAGTGTTCTCCGTTGACACCAAAACAGAGGGTAGGGGAAGGGTGTCATCACAGCTGGATGAAGGGAAAATCTAGCCTCTTCACTCCACCTTCGCTAAAGAGGATGTAACCACTATTTATTCCGGGTTGTAATGGTTGCATTAGTGTGGTTAACATCTAAAAGATTTCTTTCTTGCTAATCCACCACTTTTCTGTTCCTTTAGCTAGAGAGACAGTTTTCCTTGGGGCTTTTTTTTTTTTTTTTTTTTTTTGTATATGCCCATTAGTGTTTCCAGTTTGCCTCTTCAGCATCCAGTTCAGGGTATATAAATCCTCAACAGCAACAAAATCAGCAAAGAGGAACCCTGCCAGATTTTCGATATGTTCCAAGTCCCTAATTTTTCACCTTCTCTCTACCTTCTAAAGTATTCTAAGTTTGCTTTATATATTTTGTCCAGGATTTTTAGCTGTATTTATTGGAAAAACTAATGAAAAGTGTGTCTACTCCATCTTGTCTTATAACCAAAGAAACCCTGTCTTTCAAAACAAAACAATCAACTTTCTCCAGAGAATTTTAACAGAACTCAGTGTTCATATCATTCTATCAAAATGTCCAGGATACAATCTAAAATTACTTGAAATACCCAGATCCAGGAAAATGTACCTAATTATTTAGAGTCGTCTCCTAAGTTCCTTAAATATGTACAGTCATTGAAAGTGAAAATTATAGAGGTGCCTGGGTGGCTCAGTTGGTTAAGCAGCCAACTGAGGCTCAGGTCATGATCTCACAGTCTGTGGTTTCAAGCCCCACGTGAGGCTCTGTGCTGACAGCTCAGAGACTGAAGCTGCTTTGGATTCTGTCTTCCTCTCTCTCTGCCCCTGCCCCACTCATTCTCTCTCTCTCTCTCTCTCTCTCTCTCTCTCTCAAAAATGAATACACATTTTTTTTTAATTTAAAAAAAAGAAAGTGAAAATTATAACATTCTCTGATGTGGGTTTTCAGTTATTTATATTTAAAACATGACAACTATAACACAAAAGGAAGAAGATAAAGAGGTTTCTAAATTTTGTTCGAAGTAGCAAAATATTAACTCTAAGTAGATTCTGAAAGGTTAGTATATTGTAATCCCTACAGCATGTGTGCACATGTACACACACACACACACACACACACACACAGTATATATATATATGTATATATATAGCCAATAAACCAATAATATGAAATGAATGAAATATTTTAAAAAATCAAACAATCCAAACAAAGGCAGAAAATTAGAAACAGAGAGAAAAAAATAATAAAATGATAGATTGAACCCCAGGCAGATTAATATTTGTATCAAATGTAAATAACCTAATCACATTAATTAAGAAAACAAGGAATTTCAGATTAAATTAAAAAATGAGGCCCAAGTATATGCTATCTACAAGAAATTCACTTTAACTACAACAGTATAGATATGTGAAAAGTAGAGGAGGGGAAAAATATGCCATGCAATTATTAATCAATAAAAAAAACTGGAGTTATTATATTAATATGGGACAAAGTATATTTCATAATAAAGAAGATATTATGAAATATATTAGAAGTGTGGATTTCTATCCATAGATAATTATAAAAGATTAGTTCTCCAAAAATATATAACAATCTTAAATTTGTGTGCACTCTACAGTAGAATTTCAAAATATATGAATCAAATACTAATACAACTTAAAGAGAAATAAACAAATCCACAATACCTGGAGACTTAGAGTCCTCTTAGTAACTGACAGAACAAGAAGACCATCAAACCACAAAGATATAGAAGATGTGAGCAACACTAGGAACTAATGACCTAGTTGACATTTATAGATATTTATAGAATATAGAATATCCTACCCAACAAACAGAGTACACATTTGTTTCCAGTTTACATGAACATTCACCAAGACAAACCATGTATTTGGCCATAAAACAAACCTTATAATACTTAAAATTATATTATCCAAATTATTTCTCTGGCTATATCAGAATTAAGTTGTAAGTCAATAATAGAAAGATATATATGGAAAATATCCAAATAAGTGAAAATTAAGCAACTTGCTTCTAAATGCCACATGGATCAAACAGGAAGTAGTGGGAAAGTCAGACACTCATTTAAACTGAATAAAAATTAAAGTAATATATCAAAATTTGTAGCAGGAAGCTAAATCAGTGACTAGGGGATATGGAGATATATAGATCTAGATATAGATGATATAGATATAGATATAGATTAGATATAGATATAGATATAGATATAGATATAGATATAGATATAGATAGATAAAGATATCATTAAAAAGTTGTATCAGATGGGGTTCCTGGGTAGCTCAGTAGGTTAAACGTCCGAATCTCGATTTCAGCTTAAGTCAGGGTCTCACAGTTTATGGGATCGTGCCCAGTGTCAGGCTCTGTACTGACAGCTGAGAGCCTGCTTGGGGTTCTCTCTCTCCATTTCCCTCTTTTCCCCTCCCCCATGCATTCTCTCTCTCTGTGTGTCTCTCAAAATAAGTAAACATTTTTAAAAAGTTGTACTAGAAAAGAAAAAAAGATCTCAAATCAATCATTTGTGACTCTATCTTAAGAAACTAGAAAATGAAGAGTAAATTGAAACCAAAGTGAGTGAAAGGAAGGAAGTTAACAAAAATAAGAATAAAATCAATGACACTGAAATTTTAAAAATGGTGAAAATAAATTAAACCAAAAGCCATTATTTGAATAGGTTAATACAATTGATAAAACTCTCACAGATTGGTCAGGATAAAAAGACAGAAGACACACATTACTATACCCAAAAGAATTAAGGGTTATCACTACAGACCATATAAACATTGAAAAGATAATAAGAGAATACTACCAATTTCTCTATGCCTTTAATACGAAAATGTGGATAAAATAGAATAATTCTTTAAATTAATCTGAATAATTCTTTGAAGGAACTGCCAAAATTCACTTAAGAAGACAGAGATCAAATAAAAACTCCATGCCCAGAGTGTTGGGCAAATTGTACCAACATTCAAAGAAGAAATAATACCAATTCTACATAATCTCTTCAAGAAAATAGAATAGGAAGGAACACTTCTCACCTTATTTTATGAGAGCAGCATTATTCTAATACCCAAACCAGACACAGATGCTATAAAAACTAAAAAGAATAGAAAACTATTCTTCATGAATATTAACATATTTTTTCAACAAAATATTAGCAAATAGAATCTGCAACACGTTAAAAGGATCATAATAATCATAATCAAGTGGGTATTTTTCTACAAATTCTGTGCTGTTTTAATGTAAAATCAGTTAACGTACTGCACAATATTAACAGAAGAAAAACTACATAGTCATCTCAATAGATGAATAAAAAACAATTTACAAAATTCAATAGCTATTCATGATACAAATCTTATAGCAAATTAGAAATACAAACTTAGGTAGCCTAATAAAAGGCATCTACAAAAAATCCTACATCTTACATCACATTTAAGATGAAAGATTGAATGCTTTTCCCATGATAATAAAATCTACAAAAATACTTCCCCAAACCCTACATCCCACATAAGACTTACTAATAAAAAATCAAAAATTTTGCTGCTGAAATCAGTAATCAGGCAAGAATGTCTGCTTCCACCCCTCCTACTCAGTATCATACTAGAAGTCCTAGCTAGTGTAATAAAGGAAGAAAAGAATAAGCAGCCTACAGATTGGAAACAAACAAATAAAACTGTCTCTATTTCCAGATGACATGTACTATCTATGAAAAAAAAAACAAAGGAAACTATAAAAATGCTCTATATTTCTGTATACTAGCAATAAAAAATTAGAAATCAAGATTGAGAGGAAAACGTGTCATTTAAAATAACACTAAGAGGTGCCTGGGTGGCTCAGTTGGTTAAGTGTCTGACTCTTGATTTTGGCTTAGGTTATTATGATCTCAGTTAATGGGATTGAGCCCAGCACTGACCATGTGGTGTCTGCTTGGGATTCTCTCTCTCCCACTTTCCCTCTCTTTCTGCCCCTCCCCCACTCATACTTGGTCTCTCTCAATCTCTCTCTCTCCCTCTCTCTCTCTCTCTCTCTTAAAATAAATAAATAAACTTTAAAAAAATAAAGTAACACCAAAAAATAAATGAAGTAAATATAAACCTAATAAGATATGTGCAGGATCAGTATACTGAAAAATATTAAATATTGATAAAAGAAATAAAAAAAGACCTAAATAAATGTTGGTTTACTATGGCATAGAGGTATACTATGTCCATAGACTGTAGGAATCAACATTGTTAAATTGCTAATTCTCCCAAAATTTATCTACAAATTTAAAGTAATTCCCTCTCAAAAATTCCCAGGACCATTTTATATAAATATAAACAAATTGATTCTAAAATGTATATAGAAAGGCAAAGGAACTAGAATAGTCAAACAATTTGAAAAAAAAAAAAAGACAAAATATTAAGGATCATATTACCTGATTCCAAGACCTAATATAAAGCTACAGTTATGAAAGCTACAGTTATTAAAGGATAGACCTATATATTAGTGGAAATAGGATAGGGAGCCACAAATAGACCCACAAAAATATAAACAATAATACTTTACAAAGATGTAATGTCAATTTAATGGAGCAAAAATGGAGGTTCCAACAAATGGTACTGGAAAAATTGTATTTCCGTATGCAAAAAAAAAAAAAAAAAAACAAAAACAAAAACAAAAAAAAAACCTCAACACATACGTTATACCTAAGACAAAAACTAGTTCAAATTAATCCTAAAGATAAAACATAAAAGTATACAAAATTTAAAATATAACATGGGGGAAACCTTTATGACCTCAAGTTAGGCAAAGATTTCTTAGATATGACACTAAAAGCACAAGCAGTTAAAAAAAAGTTTTTTTTAATTGATGAATTGGATTTCATTGGATTTAAAATATTTTGGTCTGAAAGACACATTAAGAGAATGAAATTGGAAACCACAGACTTGATGAAAATATTTACAAATCACATTTGTATGACAAAGGACTTGTATCTAGAATAAAAAACTTTCAACTCAGCAATAAGAAAATTAATCTCTCAGTAAAAAAAAAAGCATGAAAGACTTCAACAGACACTTGAACAAAATAGATACACAAATGAAAAATAACTACCTAAACAGATGCTTTTCATCTTTATTCATCATGAATAATGAGTAATTATTTAAAACTATAGTGAATATCACTACACAACTATTGAAATAGCATAATTAAATTTAAAGCCATTAACAACTCTAAATGCTGGTGAGAATGCAAAGCAAATAAAGCTTTCATACATGACTGATGGGAACACAAAACGTCACTTGGGAAAGCAGTTTGCAATTTCTTATAAAGCTAAATATCCAATTACTATATGAATCAGCAATCCCATTTCTAGGTAGTTACTCAAGAAAAATAAAAACTTATGTTCAGTCAAAAACGTGTACCTCCATATTTATAACAGTTTAACTTATAATTGCCCAAAACTAGAAACAATCCAAATATCTTTTAACTGGTGAGTGATAAACTCTCATACATCCATAAAAGGGAATATTGCTCAGCAACTTTTTTTTAAAAAAAGAGCCACTGATACACAACAGAAATGTATCTCAAATGTATCATGCTAAGGTTATCTTTTTAAAAATTTTTTTAAGTTTATTTATTTTTGAGAGAGAGAGAGAGCGCACAAGCAAGGGAGGGGCACACAGAAAGGGAGACACAGAATTCAAAGCAGGTTCCCGGCTCTGAGCTGTCAGCACAGAGCCCTATGAGAGTCTCGAACCCACAAACCACGAGATTATGACCTGAGCTGAAGTCAGACATTTAACCAATTAAACCACCTAGGTGCCCCTATCATGCTAAGTTTAAAAAGCCATACTCAAGAAGTTGCATACCAAGTGATTCCAAATATATGACATGGTGGGAAAGCCAGAGCTACAGGAGTAGAGAACCTATCAGTGGTTGCCAGAGTTGGGACAAGAAATGGGTTGAATATAAAAGAGTAGCATGAGAAACTTTTTTTGGATGATGACAATGTTAAGTATCTTGACCGTAATTGTGGTGATTATATGATTCTACGTGTATTTCACAACTCATAGAACTATACACCTAGAAGTGTAAAATTTACTGTATGTAAAATTTAATTGTTATAACAAAAATAAATTTTAAAATAAAACTTTGTTTTAGGTCCTATCTCCATGTGCTTTTTATTATGCCAGAGTGCTCTAGCCTTGTATCCAGCAATAATTGTTATAAAGAACAGAACAGACTCTTGTAGACAATTAGTAGTCTCTACCAGAGAAAGCTTAATTCTGCATGAGATTATTTGCTAGTGAAAAACCTTTCTCTATAGGCTTATAAAGAGAAATGATGAGAAGATTAAAATTTTGTAAGTGATAGAATTTTAAAAACTATAGTGATTTCTCATCCATATAAAAACTAGGTAAAATCATTGCAGGCTGTTCAGTAACTATTAAGAGCTAAAGAAACTAACCCAAAGGGACCAGACTGAAAAGAAAGGAAAAGTACAAGTTAGGATAAAAGTATAATATAGTGTAAAAAGGGAGAGGAAATAGAGTTGAAAAGGAAAGACAGGATAAAGAGGGAAGGCGCCTGGGTGGCTCAATTGTTGTTTAAGTACCTGGCGTAGGCTCAGGTCATGATCTCACGGTTTGGTTTGTGAATTCAAATTCCTTATCAGGTGAGCTCAAGCCCCGTTTCTGGTGAGCTTGAGCCCCAGTTCAGGTGAGCCCCGCTTCTCCCTCTCTCTCTCTCTCTCTCTCTTTCTCTGTCTCTGCCCCTTGCTCACTTGTTTTTCTCCCCCCAAAATGATAAAGAGGGGAAAAAATACAATGGAAGAAACAGTATATACAATTTTTTTATCTTTCTCATGCAGCATGCATTTCCCATTATGTAGATATAAAAGCAAAAGCATATACAACTGGGTACTAAATGTTACTGCCTTTTACTAAGTTGAATCAACTTTCTCACACAATGAAGCAGATTTTTTAAAGTCTTCTTCCTTACAAAAGTATTGTCAATTATTTCCCCTTAGAGCTGACATATAAAATATCACCAACTATCTCAGAAAATAAAATTATCAAAATGTTCTCTTCTGAATATGTCTAACGCTGATTCTCATATCCTTTAAATGTAGGGAAACTACTGAGAAAGTAGTTACACATATTAAGCTTAAAACAACATTGAAATCAACTTTATCAGTCAGATAAAAGTTATCATAAAGTTATCAATAAACTATGTGGTGCTTTAACATTTACAACAGTACAATGTGCCATAGTATCTTCATGGCATAAAGAAATAACATCTTTCATTCAAAGAAAACACCCAACCCTTCTAATCAAATTGTACTTATTAAGATGCCAGTGAAAATACATAGAGACTTCCAAGTACACTATAAATTAAAGCTAAGAGAGGACAATATATCAAAATCTGAGAATTTCCATGACTTGCACTATCTATTGGGATGAACTGATAAGAATAGTCTTGAACTATACATCATATTTTCCAACCTATGAACCAAAACATGACAGAATCTTCTTGTTGGCATTCCCAATGAGCACACTTAGAATGGACACGTGTTGTTGTTGTTGTTGTTGTTGTTGTTGTTGTTGTTTTCTGTCCCAGCCTCTAATTCCCCTTCTTCTGGTCCTGGCATAGTGAGAGCCAACCCTCCTTTAGTATCTGTCCATGTAACTCAGATGAAGCTGACTCCACCCCATTCCAGGATTAAGCTCATGGACTAAGCATGGGCAATCAGAACACTGTGGCTCCCTTACTACAGTGATTGATTCAGGAATGGGCACCTGGCCCAACCCAAGCCAATCAGAGCCAATAAGATTCTATCTTAGGATTTTTTTTTAATTATTAGGAAATGGAAGATGTTTTTGTACCAAACTTGAACTAGTAGAGTGTACCTCTAAAGATATTAGTGTCCATCTTACTACCACAGGGACAGAGTTGAGAAAGAACTAACACAGAGAAAGCAGAACTCAGAAATGTTTTAGAGACTGTGTCCTAATGGGATCATGTAAGTCTCTGGATCTATTTCTGTAGATCTACCTTTGAACTTTTCAGTTTTTGAGCAAATTAATTCACTGTTTATTAGACCATTTGAGTTACAATTCTGCCAAATTGGGGCGCCTGGGTGGCGCAGTCGGTTAAGCGTCCGACTTCAGCCAGGTTACGATCTCGCGGTCCGTGAGTTCGAGCCCCGCGTCAGGCTCTGGGCTGATGGCTCAGAGCCTGGAGGCTGTTTCCGATTCTGTGTCTCCCTCTCTCTCTGACCCTCCCCCGTTCATGCTCTGTCTCTCTCTGTCCCAAAAATAAATAAACGTTGAAAAAAAAAATTAGAATTCTGCCAAATTTAATGGAAAACATCCAGGCTAATAAAATTTATATGCTAGCCATTTTCTACGTTTAACAGTCACCTGTTGAAAAACCAAACAAACAAAAAACAGCAATAAGAGTGAAATACCACTAGATGTGGTAGTTAATTGCAAAAGTAGGGAAAATGACAAGAAGTGCATGGAGAATCCTCTACTTTCCATCTCCAGTCAGCCATGTCAAGGTAAGATAAGCTTTTTATTTTT
Source organism: Felis catus (assembly GCF_018350175.1). Lineage (NCBI taxonomy): Eukaryota > Metazoa > Chordata > Mammalia > Carnivora > Felidae > Felis > Felis catus. Next base: position 55,936,489 of record NC_058374.1, read on the forward strand.
ATTTTTTTTAATTTTTTTTTCCAACGTTTATTTATTTTTTTTGGGACAGAGAGAGACAGAGCATGAACGGGGGAGGGGCAGAGAGAGAGGAGACACAGAATCGGAAACAGGCTCCAGGCTCTGAGCCATCAGCCCAGAGCCTGACGCGGGGCTCGAACTCACAGACCACGAGATCGTGACCTGGCTGAAGTCGGACGCTTAACCGACTGCGCCACCCAGGCGCCCCAAGACAAGCTTTTTAAAAAGCTTCTACTTGGGTCTGATTCTCTGCACAGTAACATACATTTGGATTATGATATATCAGGGGCTTTCAACCAAGGAGATTTTGTTCTCCAGGTGACCCTTGGCAATGTTGGGATGGAGACATTTTTGGCTGTGATAACGTGGGAAGGGTGCTACCAGCATCTAGTAGGTAGAGGCCAGGGCCAGGGATGCCTCTGTACATCTATGGTGCACAAGACTGACCTCCACAATGAAGAATTGTCCAGTCCAAAGTATCAAGAGTACCAAGGTTGGAAAGCTGTGATCCATAACTATCAACATGTACATCCTTATCTGTAACTATTTTTATATCAAGTACTTATTTGGGGTCTCTGCTTGTTTCTGTAGTTTTGATCATTGGCATTTCCTGATAACTACACTTGGTTCTGTATAAGAGACCACAGAACCCATTAGTAGACTCTTCAGAGACCGAGAAAAAATGTTTTCAGTAATCTTGAGCATTGCAGTCAGCTTCTGACTCAAGCTACGGAGCCCTGGCTTATGTAGCCACATAAACTCTGAAAAGGAACAGACCCTGTGACTGGGAATGGAAACTTCCACAGTTTTGAGGATTGCACATGTGGTCTCCACAGGAGACCTGTGGCACTTATTAAAAAGAATAGCAAAAGAAAGGGGCAAAACAGCTTTAAGTATGGAATGCCAATAGAATTATATTTTCAAATATGTGGAAACTTGGTACTTCTTTACCTGCAATAACAGTAAGTTGTAAATTGAATTTACTTTTTTTTTAATGTTTATTTATTTTGAGAGAGAGGGAGAGCATGCCGGTGTGTGAACAAGGGAGGGGCAGAGAGAGAGGGAGAGAGAATCCCAAGCAGGTTCCACACTGTCAGCACAGAGCCTGACGCAGGGTTTGTGAAGCCACAAACTGTGAGATCATGACCTGAGCTGAAACCAAGAGTTGGATGCTTACCCAACAGAGCCACCCAGGATCCCCATTAAATGGATCTTTAGACTCAGGTAATATTGTTCACCTCTGAGAGGCACTGAAAGTATAAAACTTAGGTTTACCTTGTTAAGTGGACAGATAATTTATCAGAGAAAACTTATTTTTTAAAGTTGAGAAAATCTGAAGGAGCAAAACTCTTTTTCTGACAAAAGTGTTCAAATGGATGAGGGAGAAAGGTTGAAACTGAAGAATTCTCTAGCTTGCACAGACCAGATCCTTTCTGTAAGAGAAAAAAGATAATGCTCAATTCTGAGTCATGATATTAATAATTTAAAAACTGGTTTGTATATAAGAATAAAGAAATAATTTGTTTATAATCGCTGTGTTGCTTTATGCCCATTTTAAAAAGACTTTAAAACATTTAAGAAAATTTGCTGTGTTAGACTTACGAAAACATTATGATTACAGTCTATGTTAAAATATTTGGAAATTTTAATTGACTAAATAAATAACTTTTTATTTATAGTTGTATAAAGAATGTGGGAATATTTGAAAAAAATTGTATGCAGGATTAAAAAGACATTAATTGACATACAAATTCCTCTACACACATAAAAATTCCAGAAAACTGCTTGTTTTATAAAATATCACATGGTGTCTGCCCCTACTTTCGGTCTATCTGATTATATTGTCCTAAGAAAAGGAAGAATGCATAGAGAAAAAGCAATTATCAGAAAAGATCAAAGGAGGATTTTAAAATCCTTTTCCCAGGGTGTCTGGCAGACTCAGCTGGGAAGGCATGTGACTCTTGATCTCAGGGTAGTGAGTTCGAGCCCCATGTTGGGTGGAGAGATTACTTTTTAAAAAATTAAATATATGGATATGTAAAACATTGAATTCTTTAAAAATAAGTAAATATAATCCTTCTCCCTCCAAATCATAGCATTTTGAGTCCATGTTTGAGAACCAGACTTCCTGGGTTTGAGTTCTGTGGCTCAAGCATTTAATAATGGTTTCACTTTGGGGGCACCTGGGTGGCTCAGTCAGTTAAGCAGCTGACTTCGGCTCAGGTCATGATCTCACGTTTTATGGGTTTGAGCCCCGCATCGGGCTCTGTGCTGATAGCTCAGAGCCTGGAGCCTGCTTTGGATTCTGTGTCTCCCTCTCTCTCTGCCTCTCCCTGCTCATGCTCTGTCTCTCTCTTTCTCTCAAAAATAAATAAAAAAACATTTTTTTAATAGTGGTGTCACTTTGGGCAAATTATCTTACTTATTTAATCATGCTCTGACTCAGTATATTCATTAATAAATGGGAATAATAGAACCTACCCCATAAGATTGCTATAAGGATTAAATGAAACAACATTTTAAAGGACTTGGCATAATATGTGAAAGATGGATAACATTATTATATTACTCTAAACTCTGAAACCCTTCTCTTATATCCTAGAATAGGCAGAAATTTGTTGTTGTTGTTGTTGTTGGTTTGGTTGGTTTTAGTTGTTTTACATTTAAAAATATTTTTTTAAGTTTGTATTCAAGTTCCAGTGAGTTAACATACAGTGTAATATTAGTTTCAGGTATATAATATAGTGATTCAACACTTCCATACAACACCTGGTGCTCATCACAAGTGCCCTCCTTAATCCCCATCACCTATTTCACCCAACCTCCCACCCACCTTCCCTCTGGTAGCCATCAGTTTGTTCTCCATACTTAATGGTTTGTTTGTTTGTTTGTTTGTTTATACGTTTTAGAGACCCAATCTTGAAAATCAGAAGGAGTATTGGCCAAAAATTTTTGAATTTTACCTTTGACTTCACCAAACTGTAAAAGAGAAAAAAAAAAAGTTCAGTTACTTTTAATAAAGTATTCTGTCATATTAGTGCAAAAAATTTATAGAGTTGGGAAGAAAACATAAGATATATCCCTGAGTTCTGTTTCATATTGAAATGGATCCAAAAGAGACAAAATTCAGATGAAAAGAGACATATGGATTTTTACAATGATGGTGACAGAGATGTGGGATGATTCATATTTGTATGCTTAAGGTACACCATACCCTCTCCTGAGAGTTTGACATATCCACTTAACTGGTCCCCCAAACAGCCTTCTATGTGGACACTACTTAGACGTGACATCCACTTTTGTGAATGGAAAAGCTAACACAGTGAAAGCTTTAGTAGCTTACCAGGTTGGGAGGGGTGGTGAGTGGCAGAAAAGTCACTACACCAAAAAAGTCTGAGACCTATGGCTCTGGGAACATAACCGTTTTTTACTTACTTTTATTACAGTAATAATTACTTGCTTGTATGAAACAATAAGGTTAATAAAATGTTCTTTCCATTAATCACCATAACAGGTAATACTTAATGCTTACTATGCACAAAGAGCTGTTCTAAATGCTTAATGTGTATTAACTCTCTTAACACTCACATCAACACTATAAAGTGGATTACAGTTCACTTACCCAATTTGTTAACAAGGAAACCTAGGCACAGGAAAGCTAAGTGAGTTACCCAAGGTGTAAACATGTCAGGTGAGGAAAGGGGTCAGGTCACACCATGTAAACTGCATCCAAGGAGTATACTGCCTCTTACTATGAAAGAAAGTCTCTAGTCTCTCCACTTTGAAATATTAAATAATACCTATTGTATATTTGAGAATAATGAAAAAAAGGCTAATTATGGGGAAAATAAGTTAATTCCAATACTGGTTCATAAATTCATATTTTCAATGAACTCTTTTTAAACGTATACTAAAATCATTTTCCTTTGTGACAATCCTGGCCCAGGTAACTGAGATTTATACAAATTAGATACAAAAATCTATTGGGGGTGCCTGGGTGGCTCAGTCAGTTGAGTGTCCAACTCTTGATTTCAGCTCAGGTCATAATCTCATGGCCATGAGATTGAGCCCTGAGTCAGGCTCCACGCTGGCAGTGGAGCCTGCTTGAGATTCTCTCTCTCCCTCTGCCCCTCCCCCATTCTCTCTCTCTTTCTCTCAAAATAATAATAATAATAATAATTTTAAAAAAGAAAAAATCTTTTGTTTAAAGACAGAGCCCAAGAAATATTTCTCTATTTGAATCAGATATTAAATAGATTCCTAAAAATTTCATTGTCAAAGTATACATAACATCATATCTTTTTAAACCTTTGTTTATACAAGGCCAAGTGAAACAGAATATTATTTGGATTAAATGTCTTTGAGACATGTATAAGCTTCACCATTTGCAGGGAGATCTATTTTACTGAATTTGAAAATGGCACTGAAAAACAGCAGTTGGAATGTTAAGACTTTCTATTATTTTACTCTTCAATTATTTAAAATATTTATATTCCATTACTTTTCTATTAAGGATGATCTTCATAAACTATGATAGAAACAATCTGGCATCATACCCAGACTTCACTGATATTTCAAGCAATGGGGATAAAAATAATATGGTTTGGGTTAGTTTGAGACCTTGCCTGGAGGCCACAGCTTCTGTGGCTTCTGAATTGTTTAGAAAAGAAGTTGAGGTTTGAATTACTCTTTTCCTACATTCTTTCATAAAAGGAGAGCGGAATGTTAAATGGATGATACCAATCAAAGAAAAAAAATGTTTTGGAGTTAGTCAATGCATCAGAAATTCAGACACCAGGAACCTGGAAAAAGAAGTGTTAAGGTAAGAGGGTGGTCCTCAAACTGAAAGCTGATGTGTGGTGTTCAAATTCAAGCAAGACAAGTTTTTCCCATCCCTGCACATGTAGAGCCTGGACACACCCAAGCTGACAGGACCAATTTAAAAAGAGAATGTCAGAAAAAAACTGGAGAAAGAGAGCATCACCCGAGAGTGAGAGGCAGATGCAGGCTAGAATGAGTACAGCTCTTCCTTTACTTACAATGGGCTTACATCCTGACGAACTCATCATAAGTGAAAAATATCATAAGTCAAAACGCATTTAATACTCCTACCCTACTGAACACATCACAACTTACCTAGCCTACCTTAAATGTGATCAGAACGCTTACATTCGCCTACAGTTGGGCAAAATCACCTAACACAAAGCCTATTTTAAAAGCGAGTATTGAATATCTCATGCAATTTATTGAATGCGGTACTAACAGTGAACAACAGAATGGTTGTGCGGCTACAGAGTGGTTGGCCGGTGTACCAGTTGTTTCCCTCATGGTCATGTAGCTGACCAGGAGCTGCTGAGGCCGCTGCCTGGCATCACCAGAGAGGATCATACCACATATCGCTATCCCAGGAAAAGATTCAAATTCAAAATTTGAAGTACAGTTTCTACTGAATGTATATCACTTTCACACCATCATAAAGCCAAAAAATCCTAAGTCAAGTTATAATAAGTCAGAAACCATCTGTAATTTTGATTAGCCTCATGAAAAGGCAGATCATCTTTGCCCCGGAGAGATAGATCAATACAAAAATACATTGCACCCAAAATCATGCGATACAGTTAAAGCAATGCCTACAGAGAAATTATTAGCTATAGACATCTACATTTAAGAAAGAAGAAAAAACTCAAATTAATAACCTAATCTTCCACCTTAAGAAACTAGGAAAGGAGAATAAACCAAAAAAACATAAGCAAAAGGAAGGAAGAAAACTTAGTGTGGACACAAATGAAATAGACAACAGAAAAACAGAAGAGGGGTACCTGAGTGGCTCAGTCAGTTCAGTGTCCAATTCTTAATTTCAGCTCAGGTCATAATCTCATGGTTCATGGGATCAAGCCCCACATAGGGCTCTGTGCTGGCAGCATGGAGCCTTCTTGGCGATTCTCTCTCTCTCTCTCTCTCTCTCTCTCTGTCCCTCCCCCACTCGCATGTGTG